>NW_024039629.1:1200000-1800000 GCF_016077235.1 Cyprinodon tularosa
GGTGCCTATCTCCAGCTGTCTATGGGCGAGAGGCGGGGTACACCCTGGACAGGTCGCCAGTCCTTCGCAGGACAACACAGAGACAAACAACTATTCACACACACACTCACACCTAAGGAGCCAATTGACCAGTATAAGCCAATTAACTTAACAGTCATGTTTTTGGACTGTGGGAGGAAGCCGGTGTACTTGGAGAGAACCCACACATGCTCAGGGATAACATGCAAATTCCATGCAGAAAGACCCCGGGCCAGAAATCGAAACTGGAACCTTCTTGCTGCAAGGCAGCATTGCTACCCACTGTGCCACTGAGCAGCCCTCTCTTTACATTTATCCGAGTGATTTCATCGTACACAGTTTTGCTACGTCATTAACTGAGATATTCATCTGTGTTTTCAAATTTTCCTTTTTCCTTTAGTCTTATTCCTGGTGCTTTTTGTTGGTACAGTCCTTATACTTGGTGTCCGAAGCGTTCAGTAGCTATTCCTTTGCCTTGTTGTTCTAGTCATTAGGCTTCTATAATGCCTTCCGGAGAGCAGGAGCAGAAGAGTGTGTGTGCAGGGTGAGTGAGTTAAGTCTTTGGTGATTTCCCCCACCATTTTCAGGCTTTGAAAGGCGTCACCAAATTTGGAGAAATACTCATCTTTGGTGAAACACTAGTCCAGGATTTAGCAAGCTTTAACACTCAAAGAGCCACTTGGAGCCTGTTCTCTCTGAACAGAAATCACAGGGAGCTGCAAATCCTTTTCGGTCATCTAAAATAAAGACAAAAATGATATTTTTAGGTTACTTATGAAATTAATAAAGTGCAAGACATCAATGGTATCATTTGAGGATAAATACAATCTCCACAGTCAGCTCTGTGCTGCAGTAGAGCAATTGAGAAATTGAGAAAGCTTCCTGGAGGGGAAGCGAAATGTTTTCAAACCTTGGAAACCGAGTCCAGTGGATTGTTTTTATACTTTTACAGAATGACTATGACCTGGATGACTGAGAATCTTCATCAGCAGATTTCAAATTTCTTTCCATAGATGAAAATAAGTAACACACTTATGCCTAATATACCACATTTCTGTCAGTAAATGCCTAAAGACAAATCATATATAACATCTGAGATATAAAATGTGAGACTCAAAAGTAAAATTGTCCTCCCATACTAAAATATTATATTGTATTATGCATTAGGTTCACTACAATCTATCTGTATATTTACAAATGTGATCCAGAATGACTTATCTTATTGGTAGCATGTTTTTATAGCAGAATGAATAAAAGGTGCATTAAAATTTCCTGCCTTTACAATCTGTTTTGACTTGGAAATAAAAGGCTCAGCATATACAGTATCTACTGGCAAACCTGAAGCTGTCTTCCCTCATTATTCTTCTGCCACACTTAAATTCTCATTGTCTCTCATAGGGAACACAATGGATGTGCTGCTCTAGCAGACGATATTGAGGTTAGAAACTCTGGCCTGTGACTGTTCATGTGTGTAGGTATGTAATAAAACCTGTTCTTCTGTGATGTGCACTTCTTCATGAGTAGGATATAAATATACTTTGGAAGGAATTCATCTGACTGTGAAGAATGCATGTTGAAGAGTGTTCATATTATTTTTTTAAAGCGTATATTTTGGCATGTAACTGTGTGTGTGTACGAAGTGTTTGTAACTGTCAAGATAATGATTCCACCACTCAGTTTCTTCCTGCTCTGCAGTGAACTGAATCAATAACTATGACAAATTCTGAGTCCATTTGTGTCTCGCTGTTTGCACACACATACACACAAAGCTCAGAGCTGCGATACTTGTGTTCTCTGTGTTTGAACCTGCCATATTGATTGCTCTGCTACTGAAACTCCTATGAGGAGTTTGCCATGTGTTTTACCACATTGTCTCCACCTCTTAGGGTTCTGTTAGGCGTTTGTTTCTGCTAGCTGAGGAGATTATTCACTGAAAATAAGTACAGAGGTGTACAAGCACACTGTACACATGAATGTGCTATTTAGGTTCTTTGCTAGGTCTTTAGGTTGCAGTCCTTGGCAGATTTTATTTATGGATCTCAACCCTTAACATGACCCACATCATGCAAACAAGACAGTTATCACAGTTATTGCTTGTTTCTGTATTTCTTTTGAAAATTATGGTCCTTATAACAGTACAAAAAGGACTGAAAACAGAAAGGCTAAATAAAGTACAAAAGAACTGTGTACCAGATTTAATGTCAAAGTCCCTCTGTTTTCTGTCAGTTATGTCCCAGCTGAGCTAACCCAATAGCAGAGGATGGACCTGCTTTGGGTTCTGGCTGTCTGAGCATTGCTGCATTCCCCATTTTGCTTCTCCATCTTACTGACAGACCTGGATGACAGGCAAAAAACATTTGTACTTTGCAACAGCCGAAGACAGGCTATCAGTTATGCCGAATGTGTACACAAAAGTCAAGATTACATTCCCTAATTCAATTTTTTAACAACTCCTGATTTGTTTTCAGGCAAACCTGTGGGACCACATAATTATCAGGAATAGAATAGGTACAGATAAATATATATATATAATTTCTCAAAATTAAGCTTTGTAACAGAGGACAAAAACATAATACTGTGCATGGAAAAAAAGGGCAGTTTTCTTAAACAAAGGCATATTTTGGGGGAAAAAAATGACATTTTTCAGTTCATAAATGAGGTAAACTAATGTAAAATAGTAATTATTCATGTATATAGTCATTAAGACATGTATTTGGCAGATGAGATACAGTACAAAATGTCTTCATCCAGAATAGGAATGTGATTTTTGGCCAATTGCAGTTAGTCTGTCATTACCTGTTAATGAAAAAGTAATTTAAAGATGTTTTGGGTGGAAAAGTAAACTGCAAAACTTATTTTGTGCTTTGAGGTGATTAGGATTAGAATTGTTAAATATGTTTCTAGAGTGGTAGAGTCCTTCTTATAGGCCATTCTACAGCTAGGCTGACTAAGCTAACCAGACAGTAGTTGCAGAGGGAGTCCCAAGAGTAAACTGTCAGACCTGATCAGGGGTTCAGGGATTTCCTGCTGCCCGTAATCATCTATAGTCACTTAAAGTGTACATAAACTGTTTTATGACTTACTTGGTAAAAACTTCAGAGCCAGAATATGAAATTTTATGTTTTACCCGACATTCTTTTCATTTTATATTAATCAAGGTATTAGTTCTAAACATTTTTTTTTGCCACAGATTAGAGAAAATTGTTTGGAGTAATAAAGAAATGATCTGATGGAGCACTTTCACTTTTCCTTGTTGAAACAAGAAATATGCATCCTCTTTAGATTGACTTTTTATGTAAACCTTAATAATTAGCGGTTAACCATTTATATACGTGTATAAAATCACTTTTTTCACAATGCTTTGCTGACATGGTTGTAAGAGATCATGGGTTTGATACAGTCTGTTGGCTTGAAACTTCCTCCATCCTTGAATACATCTAGAGATTTTCCTTGATATAAGTATATGTTTATGTGGACATGAACTTTAATAACTAATGTTTTATTAAAAAGGATTTCTGTTTGTGCAATATATATCTGCAATTCACCGGGTTAATTACAATAAGAATATAACTGTGTAAATGAGTTTTTGGTTGTTAGTATTTAAGATTTTTTTTTTTAAATAATCAAAAAATTAGTACTGTTCTCTCTCTAGATCCACAAAGTTTTACATGCTTTTAGGTTGGACCATCATGAAACAATGTCATCCATAAACTTTATGACAGTGTTTCTTGTTTTAAAGGAATAGTACACCCAAAACATGATTAGCCTTCATTTTCTACTCACCTCCATGCTGAACAACACTCTGGAGTACTTTTTTGATATCTCAAATGCATCTGGAGATCTGGGAGGCTTCTTGCTGTCTGCTGACATTCAAATAATGGAGGTCCATGGCGCCCGAGACAGAAAGGTCCATAAAAGTCCACAAAAACGTGTCAATATTCCTCCATACTGCTCGTCCAATGTAATCCAAGTGTCCTGAGTGGGTAGCATCCAGAATTTACTCGAAACGAAGTAATTTAGAATGTTTTTAGAGCATAAACAGTAGTGTATAGGATTTCCTAATAGCGCCCCCATGCGCGCTCCCGACGCTACGGAAGCCGGCAGACCAAACCGGAAGGAAGTGCGCATTCAGCGTCTGGTCTGCCGATAATGCAAGCGTAGAAGAAGAAATGTGCTGTTTACCTGTGCAAAGAAAGAAACAACGAAAGAAAAATGTCTGAGGACTTCAGTGTTGAGGAAGAGCATGAGTTCTTTGCCGAGCTGAATGCGCTGGTTTGGTCTGCCGGCTTCCGTAGAATCGTGAGCGCGCATGGGGGCGCTATTAGGAAATCCTATACACTACTGTTTAGGCTCTAAAACGTTCTAAATGACTTCGTTTCGAGTAAATTCTGGATGCTACCCACTCAGGACACTTGGATTACATTGGACGAGCAGTATGGAGGAATATTGACAAGTTTTTGTGGACTTTTGTGGACCTTTCTGTCTCGGGCGCCATAGACCTCCATTATTTGAATGTCAGCAGACAGCAAGAAGTCTCCCAGATCTCCAGATGCATTTGAGATATCAAAAAAGTACTCCAGAGTGTTGTTCAGCATGGAGGTGAGTAGAAAATGAAGGCTAATCATGTTTTGGGTGTACTATTCCTTTAACCCATATTCACACACACACTGCGTCGTCCTTGTGTGGTTTTCTCCATCTCAATTCCTTTGACAAATATGGTTAAAGCCTATTTTTGACAAACGAGTGATGATTTCTTGAAACTAGAAGGCTGTCTGGATACATGAGTGGATACTTCTTGCATCTCTCTACTTAAACAGTGTTTTAAGATTTCATATCTATTTTGACAAACTAAGAAAAGGAAGACATTTACCAATAGCTATGTTTGCATACGAACAATTCATTCATAAATTAAAATATGTGCAGACTGAAAAAAAATCATTTGATTATAGAGTTTATTTGGGGTTAAAAAAAAATAATCTCCTTGTAATGTGCATTTATTTGCTCAAGGCTTTATTGAGAATATTCCAAAAAATTTAAAAAACAATCTACTGGACTTCCAAGTTTGAAGACATTTTGCTTCCCATCCAGGAAGCGTTTTCAATTCAAAATGTCAGAATTAGTGTTGAGTTCGAGGCTTTATGGAGTGGACCAAAAACAAAGTCTCTGTGTAAGGGTCTTGTTTGGTTTAAAATGTACTGGTATTTTGTTTTTAGAGAAAATCCTCTTGAGTTTTTCAGAGACTCCAGCAACATAAGGGATGGCAATGTTTTTGCTTTTAATTTCCTCACGGTTATTGTTTGCTGCGTGTCTTTTGGATTTCCTTGGTGATTTGACAAACGCCCAGTTTGGGTATCCACAGGTTTGGAGAGTATCTTCAATGTGTTTCTGTTCCTTGTGCTTCCCTTCTGTTTTAGTAGGGACATGCTCGGTCCAGGTTCTTATAACAGAAAATTGGTGTCTTGTAAAAGCAGTATGAGTACAGGGAATTACTTGCAGTAAACAGGGGCCTGCAGAGGCATGGAGAAGGAGCCAAATGAGCTTACGAGGATGATAGAGAAGGGGATTGAGGAGGGTTAAATCAGGGTAATCGGAATCAAATTCTGACATTCAATCCAACTCAGATACTTGTTGGTGGCAGGTTGAGCTATTAATTGAAGAACTTTACAAGTAAATAAGACTCTAATGCAGATTGAATTATTAGCAGGTATGGTTGACTGATAAGTAAAAATGGATGAACCTTTTATTGCATGAGGGTAAGTAATCCAGTTCATTCTGTTGAACTTCCGCCTAGGCATCATAACTCATTTAGATTTACATGTTTATGTTTTGCTTATGTAAGACATTTCTAGGTTTTATTACATAAATCATTGCTGAAATTGAGCTTCAAATGATAGAATTTTACAGACCTTTAGTGGAGGCTTATTAGTAGTGGGAGATAAATAATAAGCTATCTGGCAGCCTCTGTAAGACTGCTGCAGTTCTTGAAGGACTAAATAAATAAAATCAGATTATATAGTCATGATCCTGCCAGAAATATTGAATGTATTCTCAATGTAGTGGGTTAAAATGAAGGTTATGCTTATAAACCTTTGCGATCAGCCCTCAAAAACACTTAACTTCTACACAAAAGTTAATTATTTAATAATCTCCCCAAGGCTGATATATTTTACATTTTTCAGCTCTTTGAAAATCATCCAAACAGTATGCTGAAGTCTTGTCCTGTTTGTTGACCATTCCCATTAAAATTGTAAATAAAGACCCTGATCTTCATCTAAATTTTGTCACATGGCTTAAAGTTTGCACTTTTATTTTTTCAGTAAGTTTATTAATATCGATAATGTGACATTAATTATTAATATATACGATTTGTGTTTTATCTTTGATAAGTTCTAAAAACTTTGTGATAAAGAATATTAAAAAGAGAAATTGTTCAGACTTCATTACTCTGTGCCTCAGGCTATCACGGCAACCCACCTTACATTGAGGTGAGGGTGGGACTGCTGCAGAGGACTAGACTGTCCCAAAAAAATATGAAAATTAAAAAACAAAACAAAAAACTAGACTTTTTTAATTCACAGTTTATTGCTTCCAGCCTTCTTTGTTGTTTTTTCTAATTCTTTACCATGCCTATATGGGCCAGATGCTTCACAGGATGTAGCCCGTGAATTGGGACGCACCGCTTGAGCCGCTGTGAAATCTTCTTCATGGATTTAAAGGCTGTGCAAATCTGTCAAGATTATATTTTCTCCTTTTTCAAACAGGCTGCTTCCACTGGTGAATTGTTAATTGTGTAAACTAATCACACAAAGAATTTCGATGTTTTAAAGACAATTGCAGTTCCTACGTCCCCTAAATGCAACAGCTCGGAATCTGTGTTTCAGCTACTGTGTTGAGCTTTCAGTCATGATTCCACTCCTGTCATCTGATGCCCTGCCCGTCACATCAAAATAGGGCCGAAGGTTTGAAGCCGAAAAAAAATCTTTTCCAAAATAAAACTTCAATGTGAAAATTGCTTTTGAACATTTTTTTTTCTAGTTTTACATTTTTATATTAAATTTTTTGTTGCAAAACAAAAATCATCGGAATAAGTTTTTAGATGAGCGTTAATCATATTTAAGGATCAGCATTAACCAACCCTATTATTAGGAATAACATTTGATTCCAATTGAGCTGAACCCAATCAAACTATTCTAATTGATTTGTTTATTTGACAGATTTTTATTCTGATAAACTTTTTATTTCACAGACTAATGTCCATTTAAACTTGCCCAGTCTTACATATTATTAAAAGATAAGGTCATATATTTATAGTCGAAACAATTTAATGTACATTGTTTACTGGAATGAAGATAACAGCAGAATTATTTGCTGTAGTCTAACAATAATGATAAAACGTAAAGTGGAAATTAAATGGTCAACCACATTAACTTAATTTTTATTAATTTATCTTACTTTTCTCATTGATTATATTACTGTACACTGCCATCTTGAAATAATCTAAATTGTGACGTCACAGGTTGGTTGATTATTAGCCTGGGTGCCAGTCCGAACTTAGTCCCGCCCACAAGGTTTGAGTTCGGGGAAGTTCGGTCTGGCTCTGCTCCATAGTAGCGCGAGTATTAAAGCCCACTGTCAGGCGATCCAATCAAATTGTCAGGGCGGGCTTTATACGATGATCGACAGATGATCAAAAATAACGTTATCAACCACGTGACCAATGCGCGCTTGGGTAAAAGAGGAACAGAGAAACGCGATCAAGTCTCATCTTCTTATTCTAGGCGTGAAACTGCACGCTTTGATTTTTGTGGACAACAACTATGCCTCGCTTAAGATACGTCACGCACTCCGTTGCTCTTATTGGTTGTAGGTCTATCCAATTGAGTGCAGAGGCATTTTTTTTCCTGGTTCGTTCAAAACACGCCCCATAATCACAGCTCTATGGAGCAGTATCAGACTCATATTCTGACTAGAATTGAGTCTGACTACGTCAGGCTAGTTGATTATGTACCTGCCAGTAGAATGCATTGGTAATACCAGCAACACTTGACAACTATAAAACACCTAAACTATATTGTTTAATGGAAGATGAAGCTGAAAGGACACTTAAGTGTCCAAATTCCACTGCTTAAGCCTTTGAGTCCATTCACCGTGTGACTCAAGCCAAAATGGCAGCGCCCTTGCAAAAAAACTTTAAATAATGCAATGGTTTTCTTTTATACATTTATATTTTTCAAGTTTGTAACATAATTATAACTCATCATAACTCAATTTAGGGTGGCTAATTGATTTTATTTCTACTTCAACTAAAATGTTCTCTCTGTTATCCTAACCAATGTGTAATGTCACTTTTAGCAGGTGAGAAAAATCAATGGAGATGAGAAGGGAAATCCACATTTATGTGACAAGGATATCATGAGCCTTTTGAAAAGCACTTCATTATCTCTGACATCCTGCATTTCTGCATTTCTAGGTAAAAAAAAGTACTATAGAGAGTGTTGGCATTTGAGATACAATCAAATATGTTGATGATGATGACAGGCAATACAGGAGACTAACAATGGCTTTGAGATGATAATATTCCCATAATGCTTATCAGAATTGGTGCAGAGTTGTAAACTTCATAAAATTATTCATTATCCTTCACATTCCTGTAATATTTTTTGGGGTCCTTGTTTTTACTATCCAGATTTACAGAACAATATAGATATAAAGTTCTACACCAATGAGTTCAAGGGCACTTCAGATGCTTAGTGACACAGTAAGAGAAAACGACAGCACACCAGGAACCAGTCATGTGTATAACAAAACCATAACAAAAAGCAATTGTTTGGGACCTGCATCTAGAGATATGCGAGAAGAAGCAACTAGTGAATAATTAAATGTTGTTAATTGTAAAAACATATCTAATGCTTATGAGATATTGTTTGACAATAATTTAACCCTTAATGAAGTTAAAGAAACTATTAGGTTCATTAAGAATAACAAATCTACCGGCAGCGAATTTTGAAACAGAAATTATTCCTTTCATTCCTAACACACTGCCTGAAAGCATCAAACATGGTAAATTACCAACAATCTTACTCAAGGCATTGTTACTCTTATTCCTAAACCCAATAAAGATCAGTTATTAGTTGAAGACTGGAGACCTATTTGCTTGCTCCACAAAGATTGGAAAATTTTTGCCATAATTTTAGCAAAGAGAATTAAAAGGATTATTGAAGAATTGCAGTTTGGCTTTGAACCCCATACAGATATCACTAATAACGTAAGGCTTGCACAGTGTGTATGACGTCATCCGTGCGCCAGACTGGAGTTGTGACAGGCGGCTATGCTGTACCCTGTTAAATGTGGAAGTTATGTCCCCTTGAAGGCAGTTGTGCCTCGGAACTTACCTACCGGTTCTTTTCCTGGGAGCAAGTTATTTACTACTCTTAACTTAAACTGGGTAAAACCATATAAAAAAGAACTATAAAAACAGGAGTAAAAAAGTAACAGCGTTTATTCCAGATCAGGTTACAGGACAGAGAAAATGCTTGGAGCTTGCACAGCTGTGGGCTCAAAAATCATGTCCGTGAGCGTCCGGCAAAGATTGAGCCCCGAACAAGGTCCTCTCCTGCTTCTTATACCTCATGGGTCTATGTGTTTGATCATGTGGATGTTTAGCTGTCCGTATCAGAAATTGACATGCCATCAATGCCCTGACCTATATGCGTCTTGCCTTTATGCCACATGATTACAGATAGCTCTCCTCTATCAGTCTGGCTCCAAGATGTGCCCATATTCTGTGTATCTTTAAAAGACAAGAAGGCTGTCCTATTTAGATGACCTCCTTGCACACAGTGACATCCACAAAGTGAAGGAAGGCCTTCTACTCTGTCTAATCTGGCTAACAAAGTAACAATGCACATGATGTATAAAAGAATAAACCAAACAACCCCTTTTATTCATTCAACGAGATCTCAAGAGCGAGATCATCTGTGGTAGCAGCACTAGACATCTTCCAGGCATGTGAGTAAAACTAGCAGCAGTTCAGCGGACAGGATGAATGAATGGTATCCGGCACATGCGGATGAAGTCATACACACTCAGTTTTGTTTTTAAAATATATAAATATAAAAAATATAACCGCAGATGTCTGGGGGACAGTGATTCGCCTACATATTATGAAGGCTGGCGCACCAAAAAGAATAAATTATGAACGGTTTAGTTTGTGCCTTCAACTCGTTGCCCATAGGAAGACGTTACTTGGATAAAACAAAACCGAATATCTTCTGAACAGTTTCAAATGACAAAAAACTAATATGGGTGAGTAGAACAAGATGTAATAACGTAAAATCAAGGGACCAATGTAAAAAAAAACTGTGTTCCTACTTTTTGAGTCCAGACAGAATGATATCTGAAAAAAATAACAAATTGACCACCCCTGCTGGGCTGGGTAATAGATATATTTTAAAATATAACATTTCTTTGGCCTTCCAGCTGGGTGGGCATTAAATATAGCACAATTTCATGTTACAGCTCATCAGTATCATGTTATGAAATATTGGGTCAACTGGGGATATTCTTAGAAAGGATAAGCTTACACTATATGAAAAAAAATTATTTCACAATTGAAGTTAGATGGTTTTGTTTTTAGAAAGACAATAATGCTAAACAATTAATCCTAATTTCTGAAGTTAGAAGGCTTCTTAATCAGAGAAAAAAAAAAAAGAACTTTCAGAAATTATTACTGCAATACCAATATGCATTATGGATAATAAGTTTAACTAGACACTGATTTGTTTGGGGATTTTATGTTTAGCAATTACTTTGTCAGAATAGGTGCCGCATTTCATTACTAGTGGTTATCTCCTATGAAATGAAAGTATTCAATTACATTCCACTTGAAGCTGACATAGTTTATTATACTGTCCATTTCAAGTTGCTTCAATTCATTTTCTTCCCCTCATTAACTCACAAATTGCTACTTTATTCTGCTTTTAAAGCAATTTCAAGCCATGTCATTAACATTAATACATTACAATGTGATGTATGTCTTTTAAAACAGATTCTTTAAAAAATCTAATTACTTACATCCAAGGTAATTTTAAATAGTTTTATGACCATGATCAGAAACCTTATCTGCGATTATAAAGAACTACATTTTGACAAAGCTTAAACTTTCAGCATCATTAAGGGGCAAATCCTACTTTGGTGCTCTTACTGTAACAATGTAGAATTACTTCCAGTCTTTTTAGAGGTATAGGAAGTGGAGCTTTGTTTAAAGTGGCAGCTGATCAGACAGAGAAAACTCAAAATGAAATGAATGGTTTAAGGACTGCCAACTCATTGCAGGATCCAACCATAATATTCAGTAAGATCAAGATTATCGACTCCATTGTCACCAAAATTATATCAAACATTTATGTCACCCAGTAATGTAATAACAAATGATATATAACAAAAAAATTAAGATAAAAAAAATAACATTCTCTTAAAAAACAGACGTCATTTAAAAATTGTTTTTCAGGTTAAATTTGGCTGGTCCATCACAGTCTTGATTTAGTGCAGAAATAGTTGTTGAAAATTGGGCTTTGGTCACTTTTTTCACCTTACTCCAATAATAGATGTTAATAAAAGCATTGAAAACCCACAGAATCAGCGCTGAGGCTCTTTCAGATTGTTAAAACATGCATGCAGTCCAAAGCTAAAAAAGCTCTGTTTATTTGTATTCTTCAGCTTTTATACAAATTGGACAAACTTCCTTTGAATAGTTCATGAGTTAATCAGTAAAGAAAAAACTAGATGTTCACCAGATGGGTCATGCCACAAATTTAGATCTTGAACCTAGGAGCTTTATGTAGACACAGTTTCTAAGCTAAACTTGTGAGTAAAACTGTAAGTAATCCAGGGCATTTTACATTAGATTTAAACAAATTAAACTGTAATTCTGCTAGACATGTGTAGGCACAGCTGAACATAGATTATATAGCTGTAATTTCACAATCTAGTCCTTGAGGGCTGGTGTATTGCACCTTTGACATGTATCTCTTTTTTAATGCACCTAAATTGAATAAAATCCATCAAACTTTTGCAGGACTTTGGAGAACTTGACTGCAACTGAGGAGGTAATAAAAACATTTGATTTAGATGTGTTGGACTAGGGAGATATCTTAAAGTTGCAGGATACCGGCCCTCAAGCATGACCTTTCTATTTTATACCATATTATTAGAACTCACCTGTAAAACTTGAAAGCAAATTGACAGGAATATAGGTGTTAGTGGATATGAGCAAAAATAATCTGGTAACCAGGTGAACTGAATGCATGATTAGGTGACCAAAAATGACAACAGCTGAATATAATGAAATTTTTCACACTTAAGCCACCGGAGCAGAATTACCTTAAAATCTAACAAAAGGAAACCTAAAAGAAGAAAAACGTAACTAAGCTAAATAAGAGAAGAAGAAAAAAGATAAAAGAATGAGCATGGGAAAAACACATACAAATATGAACATGGAAAAAACAACTAAAACTTCAGGACCCAAATAGAAAAAATAATAAGAGAAAAAAAATCTTAAGGAAAGATTTAAAACCTAGCCTAGTAAGGGAAACTTCAAACAGAAATTATAAACTCAAAAAAAAAAAAAAAAAAAATTAAATTAAAACAACACTTAAAAAGAAAAATCACAGTAAAAATATATTATGTTGCAAAATTTTGGGAAAAATTTTAGAAAAAGCAGAAAAAAGCCATTGTTTCCAAAATTTGTGGAAACTCTATCTTCATTTTTGGATCATTTTAAGCATGTGTTAAGTTGTTATTCATTAGCTCTATATTAACTTAAACATGCCTTTTTTTTATTATTGTAACTTGTTTTGTGCTTTTAAGACATGAAAAAATGTTTTGACACTTCTACCTGTGATTTCATAACAAATGGGGAAAAAAACAACTTAAGAGACATCTCAGTTGTTTGGAACTGAATCTTGTTAGCCTCTTTTCTCTTGACTCCCCTCACAGCTATTTCTTCCCAGTGGACAGCCCTCTGTCACTCCCCTTCAAAGCTATAATGCAAATGGAATTGGAAACATATGATTTGCCCTTTAGTAACTGCTTACTCATACTACTACTTAGCGGAGGTCTCTCAACATTAGAAAAGTAATCGAACTAATCAACAAGAAAAGCAAAATGTACTGAAACTGGCTCAACAGATTTTAATATACTTTTATTAAGCATGCAGCATAAAAAACTCCTTTTGATTGGATGTTATACCCTGACATATACACCGTGTCCGCCCCTGAATCCCAGGCCATGGAGAGGTACATCTCAGAGTCTCTCAGGGCTGGCATCATCTGTCCCTCCTCCGTTCCAGCTAGGGCAGGTTACTTTTTTATCGGGAAGAAAGACTGATCCCTCAGACCCTGCATTGATAATAGGGGGCTTAATGACATCACGATTAAGAATCTAGTACCCCATTCCCCTCATAAACACTGCCTTTGATCAGATCTAGGGGGCTAGGGTTTTCACAAAGCTTGATCTCCGTAATGCTTACTATTTGGTGCGGATCTGGGAGGGTGATGAGTGGAACACCACATTCAACACTCCCACCAGTCAATATGAGTATGTGGTGATTCCTTTTGGGCTCACCAATGCACCAGCGGTTTTTCAAAGCCTTGTTAGTGATGTGCTCAGGGACATGGTGGGACACTTCGTCTTACATAGACAATATATTAATTTATTACCGGGATTTGGAGTCCCACAAGCAACACATTAGAGCGGTTCTTCCTCACCATTTAAAAAAAAGAGTTGTTCGTAAAGGCTGATAAGTCTAAGTTCCTTGTGGACACCATCTCTTTTCTGGGTTTTGTGGTCTCCCCTGACCAGATTTCCATGGACCTCATGAAGGTTTGTGCTGCTGAAAGAAGCTTCTCCAAGCTTAAACTGATTAAAACTTACCTGAGATCTACTATGATGCAAGAACATCTCAGTGGACTTTCAATCATAAGCATTTATCATGTGGTCTCAAATCAGCTGTCATATGATGATGTTGTAGATGACTTTGCTTCAATTTTTTTGTTTCTTTAATTATTTTTATGTTTTTTTGAATGTGAATATTGTTTTATGTTAATAAAAAAAATGTCCACGACAAAGCTTTTTAGTTTCTTGTGAGTATATTTACACAGCAGACATGCAAGTACTGTACAGTGATGCAAGGGGGCGCCACCCAAAATCTTGCCTAGGGCACCAAATTGTTTAGGACCGGGCCTGATTAGAACTTGGTTAGTTGATCTAACTTAGTTTCTATTACAGAGAGCTCTCATTGACGGGTGTTGACATGGCAGTATGGTGAAGTGAGGCATTACCATGCATCTGGCTCTTTGCACATAAATATTTCAAACTGCAGCAAAATCCATATGATGGATCATTGTCACACACTCGAATCCAGGCCAATATTTGGTGGACATAGAGTAATTTCTCTAAATTTCCCCCTCTAGAAACATTAAAACTATCAGCCCCAAGGATTGTGGAATGGGGATACTGAAATTAGATGTAACCTTTATATAATATAAAAAAAAAAGACAAGAACTTGAAACCTAATCTAAACAATGACAAAGGACAGGACTGTGTGGGGGCGTGGCAGGATGGGCAATATCCATATCTCGCTGTTTGGATACATTTGTCTCTAAATAAATGCATGGTCGGATTTACTTAAAACTGGATATGAGTGATATTTGGTACCCTTTTAAGTGTCTTGTTTGATGACATGTACTTTGATTAAACTCCACTCCCTGTAAAATGTAAACAGCCATATACACTATATTGCCAAAAGTATTTGCTCACCTGCCTTGACTCACATATGAGCTTAAGTGACATCCCGTTCCTAATCCATAGGGTTCAATATGACGTCGGTCCACCCTTTGCAGCTAGAACAGCTTCAACTCTTCTGGGAAGGCTGTCCACAAGGTTTAGGAGTGTGTTTATGGGAATTTTTGACCATTCTTCCAGAAGCGCATTTGTGAGGTCGCACACTGATGTTGGACGAGAAGGCCTGGCTCTCAGTCTCCGCTCTAATTCATCCCAAAGGGGTTCTATCGGGTTGAGGTCAGGACTCTGTGCAGGCCAGTCAAGTTCATCCACACCAGACTCTGTCATCCATGTCTTTATGGACCTTGCTTTGTGCACTGGTGCACAGTCATGTTGGAAGAGGAAGGGGCCAGCTCCAAACTGTTCCCACAAAGTTGGGAGCATGGAATTGTCCAAAATGTCTTGGTATGCTGAAGCATTCAGAGTTCCTTTCACTGGAACTAAGGGGCCAAGCCCAGCTCCTGAAAAACAACCTCACACCATAATCCCCCCTCCACCAAACTTTACACTTGGCACAATGCAGTCAGACAAGTACCGTTCTCCTGGCAACCGCCAAACCCAGACCCGTCCATCAGATTGCCAGATGGAGAAGCGCGATTCGTCACTCCAGAGAACGCGTCTCCACTGCTCTAGAGTCCAGTGGCGGCGTGCTTTACACCACCGCATCCGACGCTTTGCATTGCACTTGGTGATGTATGGCTTGGATGCAGCTGCTCGACCATGGAAACCCATTCCATGAAGCTCTCTGCGCACTGTTCTTGAGCTAATCTGAAGGCCACATGAAGTTTGGAGGTCTGTAGTGATTGACTCTGCAGAAAGTTGGCGACCTCTTCGCACTATGCGCGTCAGCATCCGCTGACCCCGCTCCGTCAGTTTACGTGGCCTACCACTTCGTGGCTGAGTTGCTGTCGTTCCCAAACACTTCCATTTTCTTATAATACAGCTGACAGTTGACTGTGGAATATTTAGGAGCGAGGAAATTTCACGACTGGATTTGTTGCACAGGTGGCATCCTATCACAGTTACACGCTGGAATTCACTGAGCTCCTGAGAGCGACCCATTCTTTCACAAATGTTTGTAAAAACAGTCTGCATGCCTAGGTGCTTGAATTTATACATCTGTGGCCATGGAAGTGATTGGAACACCTGATTCCAATAATTTGGATGGGTGAGCAAATACTTTTGGCAATATAGTGTATCTCTGATTCATCATAATATCTGCTCCAAATGTTGCGTCCACTCATGTACCACTGTTTAACATATAAACATTGTTACTTAAGGTCGGTCTGCCCACAAAGAAAAGGAAAGCAGCCACAACTTGGGTCAGGAAAGTCAGATTCAGGCCAAATCGGCAGAGACATGGAGGTGCCGATGCCCAGATCAACAGTCATTATAGCCTGAGCGGCACTGAGCTGCGAGGGCTGAGAAATGTCGCTTGTGGCTTTAATTTATTATTACTTTTGTCAGATTTAGATTATTTTTTCTTGTATTAAATTTTTTTTCTTTGTGTGTAAGTAGCTGTTATAGAGCTGTTGTAGAGAAAGCTGTGAAGACTGAGATTTCCACATAATTGTAAAGTGATAAAGTTATTGTGACAGTAATTGTGGAGATCTGTTCTGGGTGAGCAGCTGGCTCCAGCAAATGTGCTGCTAACATTAACAAAAGTAAAATAGTCAGTTCATCATGTTAATGTTCTTTGGCTGCTTTATTTTAAACCAATATGAATCAAATCTCCTTTTAAGACACTTGAGTAAGTAATAAGGTATTTATTCAATTAGGTGACAGATTATTAAGGATTATAACTTATTTGCTACAGTTATGTTATCAAGCCAAAAAAAAAAAAAAAAACTTAATTTAAAACTCCAAAAACTTTAAATTGGAGTTTTAAACTAAAGCATAGAAGGGCAAGAGCCTGTTTCATGCTACTATTGGCTTCATTGAAAGTAAAGTGAGAAGTGTATTTAACTGTACATTTATCTGCGTCAGAACCAGTGTAAGTTGTCTCCTAAGAGAACATGTTGATTCTGCTGCTATATGACTGACAAGCTAAAAAGGATAGTGCACTATGTCCTCTGATTCTACAGCCGCTGCTACCCATGCCTTATAAATGATAAAGCCTGGAGAAGCGGAGTTCTTGAGATCAAACGTATACAAAATCTGCAGGCTTTTTGTGTGTGTGTGAGTGTGTGTTTGTATTCTGGTGTGTGTACAGACACACAAACACATGCACACTTCTGCTCAAGTATAGTTGGAGAATATTATTTCTATACTCTCTATGTTGATCTGTAAATCCCTGAGAATTCTCGGTGGTAAACAGAGCTTGAAAAAGAAGGCTTTTGGGTTTTTGGACAACTACTAAAAAGTGCAATGGGTACTCACTAGGTGTATTCATTTTTTTGTATCTTTTCACATCACCAATTAATTGCACTCAGTGATACTCACTCTTATTTCTAATGAAATTACATTTAGAATGTGCTAAATCCTTTGGATGCTGACAGGCCTTGAATTTTGCTTTTTCTTGATCCTTGACAGTTGTGATGTTGAATAAAAATAAAACATATATTGCAATTTAACTAGTTATATTTTGAGGATTTTTCAATATTTTCTTAGAAAAGTTTAAGGTGTGTATTATGATTTCCACATGAAGCACAATATTTACATTTGTTTATAAAGTTATTTGACAATAGCACAAAAAATACCTGAAAGCTATTTTAACATATATCGAACAATCAGCAATTGCAATATACAGCCTGCCATAAATAATCCAACTTATTCAGGTGTTTTAGAAAACAATTGTACATAGATCATGTTTGTAGGTAATAGATCTAAATGGTTTTTAAAACCTGGAATTCTCTAATTATGTATGTCTCTTAATTTGCAATAAAATTCAAAGTAAAGTTCTGACCAAAATTACAAAAAGTGATTATTCTGATAGAGTTGTGTTTTTATTTACAGTGAATGGGAATTGTCCATTATTTACTTAAAACAATTCACTTGACAACTGGACAAACAAACATTTTTAATAGTGGATAGATAGCGGGAAACATCAACTTATTGGTTAACATCTAGTAATCCTTAGATAAATCATTGCAGTTTTTTTTTAATACTGTAATTAAATGATACCTGCTGGCTATGTCACCCATATGAAAAAATATTAATAATATTCTGGGTACGTTAAGATTTGGTATTCTGGGAAATTCAAAAAGTGATTACTGTATCATTGTTCAGAGGAAAGGTAAACCAGTGACATGATTCCCAATCAAACTATTGAAGCCCAGACAAGAACAGCAGACTCCATGATAGAAATACATTTATACACATCTGATAAGTCAGAGTGCCCTGACAATGTTTTCTGTATTCTGTCATTGAAGCCATGTGTCCCTCTCATCTTACTTTTGTGTTTATTCCAAAAACACAGATCTCGGCATATAGGAAGATGATAGCTGGTTACACTTGTTTGTCAGATTGATCTGTTTTGTCTGATATTCTTCATCTATAAACTAACCCTCTTTACACAGCAGAAAATCTGGATAGAGCCATAAACACTTATGAGTTTATAAGTTATAATTTGTTATGACTCTGTTTTTTGACAAAGCTAGGAAACACCAAAACTTATCCTTTCTGAATTGCATGCAGCCTAGACGTTAGAGCAGAGGTTTGCAATCTTTTCAAATCAAAGAGCCAATTTTACAATATCACCACTAACCTATTCTCTGAGCGGCAATATTTATAATTTTTCCTAACGAAATGTTCCGGCACTAATATTTCAATTTGCTTTTTTGGACTACTAACTCTACCAGTTTTATAAACATACCAGTCCATTTCGGAGGCAGGACTTCAACATTCAAAAGCACAGTGTTAAAAACAGGGAAAGAGACTTTAGGATGGTGGGTTCATGATGTAAGAGTTTCACAATGCACTAGAATTATAGCGATTAAATAGTGTGCTTTGGCATTTATTGCTTTATACTGATTTTCTCATTGAGTGAGACAATAAATAAATTGAAAAATGTGTCAGTGCAATAAATTATTTACCACAGTGCAGAGCCCTTAAATGAAGTATTGCAGGCTATATATCCTAACATTAAGATCCATCAGCAGAGGCTTAAATGGTATTACAAAATGTTTGTTTTTTAGCATGTTTCCTCACTATACTGTAGCCTGTACTCTTCTCTTGATGATGGGCATGTGCAGTCAGCCATGGATCTGGTGTGCACATTCCGGCACATTGCACAAAGCTCTTCATCTACTGATGAAGTAAAAGTAAAACATGGTCTCCTTACAATGTGTATTACGCACACTTGGTACATTATCATCCCCGCCAGATTAATGTGGTCACTAACCTAAGTTTGGCTCCTGCAGATGTTACTGTCTTAGTTACTGCAGATCCGCCATTTTTAAATAAACACTTTTGAATGATTTGAGTGTCTGTCTGTGTTGAATACTGTGTCCCCTTTTCTGAGCCTTCACAAAAACATTACATCTTAATATCAACTTTCTGTGAAGCTAAAACAAGGGAAATGACTGTAGTTTTCAGAAGAAAATGGAACAAGTTTAGTCCATTTAACATAATTCAAGAAGAGGTAGAGTTTGTGGAGAAGTACAAGCACTTTGATGTTTACCTGGACACCAAACATAACTGGAGATCCAACTGTGCATCCGTCTATAGGAAGGGACACAGCAGGCTGTTACGTACTCCTTAAGGAAGCTTAGGTCCTTTGTTTTTACAGCAAGAAAAATATCATCTGTAAGTCTGTTGTGGAAAGTTTAATATCTTGTGCATTCATTTCCTGACTGGCTCTAATAAAAAAAAATCTGAAAATCTAAGCACCAACTATTCATTTTAACTTTTGATTGTCAAAGAGGGAATGCCTTTAATGTACACGTGGCTCATCGTGGGTAGCTCACAAGCCTGCATTATGTAATACTATTTTAGGTGGGCTACCAGCTACTCACCTCAAATAACAGCAATGTTTTTATTCCTTTATTTAACCAGGAAAAGTCCCATTGAGATTAACAATCTGTTTTTCAAGGGAGTCCTGGCAAAAGATTACATTGGAAATTACATTACAGTTTACAATTACATCTATCTATAATTAGAAACTCATAAAACAGTTAGAAACCATAGATCTAATTTCCAAACCTTTGAGCAATGGTTTAAAATGTCCGATTGGAATCAAATCCTTCAACTTCCAGTCTTTCTGAAAATTGTTCCATGCTGTGGGGGCAGAGTACTGAAAAGCTGTCTTTCCAGCTTCAGTGCGGACACTAGGTACAGACAGAAGCAAAGACTCTTGACAATGTGGAGAATACAGTCCAGCCGCTCTTGGTTCAATGTACTCACAGAGGTATGAGGGGAGCAGACGCAGAATACCCTTATAAATGATCATATACCAGTGAGTGAGTCTACGAGTCTCTAATGCTGGCCAGCCCACACGTATGTAAGGTTCACAGTGGTGTGTGCGAGCCTTACAATTTGTGATACATCGTAGGGAGGCATGTTGAACTGAGTCTAACATTTTTAGAACTTGATCTGGGGCATTGATATAGATTGGGTCACCATAGTCCAGAATGGGTTAAAACGTTGCAGCTACCAGTCTCTTCTTCAAATTAAAAGAGAAACAAAGCCTATTCCTAAAGAAGCCAATTTTCCGTTTGAGTTTCTTAATCAATTGTTCAACATGAGGTTTAAAATTTAGACTTTCATCAATTAAAATTTCTAAATATTTAAATTGAACCCTTTCTATCTCTGACCCATGTAAAGTGATAAGAGGACAGCTATTTTGCAATTTTGTCTTTGTTTTTGTGGGGTCCCTTATTACATTGACTCAAGTCAACATACCGGTATGTTACACAGACAAGTATATGGTATGAATATTTTTTTAAAGATGCATGTGTCAATATGAAACAGTTTCCTCAAAATAACTGAAATCTGTAATAACAATTATCTATCAGCATTTCTATGTTGGTATGATTTGGAAATTGATTATGTCTTGTAAAGCGGATCCTTTACTTAGAATAGAGGTGATTGCGTTAGGGTTTGCTCTGCTAAAGTTCAATGAATTAAAAAACTGAAAACATGTTTAATTATTTTTCTTGGTATGTTTATGTTTTAACAATTTTAATTTATAACAGCATCAAATTCCCTATTTCTTTTGCGACCATCCATAGTGTAGAGTCCCCTCCTTCTCTCTTCCATTCCCACTGGTCCCTTCACTCTTCCGTTTTTTTTTTTCTTCTTTTTACCAACTCTCCTTTCCCTTCATTCTGGGCAGTCATCCAAACAGATAGTATGTGGTGCTGTCTCAGACTCTAATTAACCCTGACAGGACATTCATCATTAGTCACAATGTACAAAGCCGCATTGCTATAAGGCATTCTGTTTCTGCTTAGGGACTGTGCAAAAAAGCATACAACAAAAGATGGAAAGTTACTTATCAAAAAACACAAAACAAAAATGCTACGAAGTTTCTAACTGCAGAAACACAGAGCTAGGAATTATTTACTCTTAAACACAAACTGATACACATAAGTCATACCAGGGAGGAAGCGAAAACAACAACAAAAACAAAATGGCAAAGGCAGTTTTAATTCATTATGCAAATTTTTAAATTGAACAATTTTCCAGAGGACCCTTCAGTAGGAATAAAATCCATCAAACCTAAGTCCAGTGATGCTTCATCTAAGTTTCCTTTGGTGTGAATCATATTCTGCATCCACTCATCAAGGCTGTTTGTCTCCCGGATTCATCCATGGTATTTATTATTCATTTTAGGATGCTGGCGTCTAATTAATTTCTACACCATATTTTGATGCCAATTTTAAATTTTTGGTTTGAAAAGAAGATACAAAAACAGAAGTAGGACAGATGTTTAAAATATATGGCAATACCAGGATAACATATGCTCTGAAAATAAACTTACAGACTACCCCTAAATGCTCTAAATCTATTAGAATGATATTCATGAGGCAAACAGTTTTAATTAAGAAAGTTGCATACACTCAAAATTACCTAATAGAGAAGAATTATTTTCAGGAACGTACAACAAATATTTACTCAGGGAAATACATAAAGAGAATTATACCACCACTTTCATCTTACTCTACATTGATTTGTAATAAATTTTAAAGTACAATTTCTGCTAAACCAACGAGGTTGGATCATTATCCTGCTTGAGCTAAAGGTCTTACTTAAAGCCTGACATTCTCCTTAAGATATTCTGGTGGAGAGCAGTTCAATTAATCACTACAGGTCACCTAGGTCTGGAATTAGCACAGCAACCACAGACCACACAAGCTTCATCACCACCAGCTGGTAAAGGGATAGTTTTTTTTTTCTATTATTTTATTCCTACTTTTATAGAAGATGTATTGACTCCTACACCATGCAAAACCTTTAAATTTGATATCTTCAGTATGTAGACTATCCATCCAGATCATTAATGTATGTGAGAGATGCCTTTGTGTTCTTTTTAATTAGTTTTCAATTCCATTCTTGTGTAATCTGTTTATTTTAAGTAATCATGCACACTGATCTTAAAAGTCTAGTTCTGGGTTGACTTGTGAACATACCATTCGAGTTGCTTTGGTGGACAAGTTCTTCCCTGTTCAATGTTTTTTGTTTAAGTAATTGGCTAGAGTGCTTAAGAATTAGAGATGATTTTGTAATTCTGACTAATTTCTTTATATCAATGCATGCATTAACTTTTGTGGTTTACTGTGTTTTCTGACAGGTTGTGGTTTGTTATTATTGTTACAAAGGTAGGTTGTTTAGTAATCAGACCTGGGTGAGGCTACTGTAACAGAGCAAAATATTGTATTTTATCTCAACTTAGTTGTATGGTATTTAACTACAGGGCCAAATATATTTTCACACACGGAAATTTATATGCGGAAGACAAGTACCTTTTCGCAACCTTATTAAGGAAATTACCATTTTAAAGTGATTTTTGTGCAGTTTTTTATGTGATATAAATTTGATTTCTTTATATAAAGTTGTTATGAAAATATATGGCTTTATAAAATATGAAAAAGAAATAGATTTAAGCCAAAGAACACAAGGAGACGTTAATAAACAGCAAGAACAACAGTATAAATACTATACATCTAACTGCTAAGATGTTCTGGGAAGTCCTCTGTAGGTTTTTTTGTTTTGTTTTGTTTTGTTTTGTTTTGTTTTGTACACCAGTCACAGAAGTGTCAGATTTGGACTTGAGTCTTGTTTGACGGTAGTATTAGATGTGAAGAAGCTGTTTTAGTGGCAGAATGTTTTTGTCCTGATGGACCATGGTCTACAGCTACAGTAGAAGGAAGTTTCTGAAACAGTTTGTGTCCAGAGTGCGAGGGGTTAGCTGCAATCTTACTGGCTTACCTCTGGGGATTTGGACGTATCCAATTCCGGAAGAGAAGGGGGATTGCAGCCAATCACCCTCTCCTCAGCCAGAATGATGTCAGTCCATGGTGGGGCAATAAAATACAAGACTGTGATGGAGGATGGACTCAATGATGCTAGAGAAGAAGTGCACCATCATTGTCATGGGCAGGTTTAACCTCTTCAGCTGTCACAGGAAGTACATCACCCACCGTGCCTTCTTGGCGAAGAAGGTTATGTTTAACTCCTACTTGAGGTCCAGGTAAATGATAGTGTCTAGAAAGTAGAAGGAATCTACTTTTGTAACTGGAGCATGCCACATGATGATAGTGGAGGGTGAGACTGCACTCTCTATAATGTATGACATCACAACTAGTTTTCAGAGCATTGAGTTCCTCACAGTTCTTGCTGCACCAGGCCACCGATCAAACTTTCAACTGTAGGCAGACTCACCCCTGTCTGATATAAGCCCGATAAGAGGTGTTTCATCTGCAAACCCGATGGACTGGTGAATGAAGGTACAGCTGTTGGTCTACAAAGAGAGCAGCAGAGGGAGACACAGCCTTTAGGGGAAGCAATTATGGTCCTGGAATTTGCAATGTGCTTTCCTATCTTCATACACTACTTCCTGACTGTCAGGAAATCTGTGATCCACCTGCAGGTAGCAGGTATTGACCTAAGGTACAATATTTCACGTGCCCAATTGGTAAACAAGGGAGTAATTGGGCTAAGCAAATTAGCAACAGTAAAGTTGAGAAAATAATAAAGACAATTGCAGATCCAACGTGAAAAAGCACAAACAAATGTTTGATTTAAAGAGAGATAAGACTCAAATTTTCATGATCTTGGCGCTGATGTTTGGTCTGATTACTCATTTTATTCACCTGCTTATCTCCTCCTAGTTCTCATTACCGCTCATCTGATCCAGCTGCTGCAGCCTCTATTTAACGAGCCTTCAGACCAGTGATCAGTGCCATGTTATTCAAGCCTTTAGTAAGAGTTCTCTAGCATACCGGTGTGTTCTGATTGCCTATCCTGCTTCTGGACCTCTGAGCCTCCCTGTCCCATTTTTGATCTGATTTTCAGATCTGTCTTTGGACTCCTGCTTGATTTCTACCTGTCTGTGGATTAAACCTGGAACTGTTTCCCGACAACGTTCTTGATTTCCCTTCTGCACCCCTACAGACCTCTGATTTCTAGGCTCTGACTCCCAAACATGTCTTTGACACTGGCTTTGGCTTCGCCCTCTGGATTATCCTGGCCTTCTTCGTCCGCTTGGTTCTATTATTCAGCCTCTCCTATGACCTCCGGGACTTCAGCGACCGGGACTCTCCAGGCAGCATCCTCTTGGCAAGGACTGAACTATAATACCAGGTTAGTGACTCACACGCTCATTATCATCCGCCACCTGATAGAAGTGGAAACTCACCTGTTGTCTCCTCAGCGGGTTAGTTAGGTTCCTGAGGTTCCTTTCTTAGATGCCAACGCAGTTCAGTGCAGCTCATTTTCTAAAAAGCGTTTTGAGAAATCCAACTGTCTGTCTGCCTCCAATACTGGGTCTTTCTGATGATGCTAGGGGATTCAGATGTTGTTGCAAAGTTAATGGATGTGTGAGCACTTCCTTTTGGATACTATTGCAAGTTATAACAATACTATTATTAGTCTCCACAATCTAAGTACAAACAACATAATAAGTATGTAGATTGATTGATTGATTGATTGATTGATTGATTGATTGATTGATTAAAATAAACAGTGTGGTTTGGTTCTTTTGCAGCTGCTAGAATCCACAAACATACTTAAGACAAGATTAAATACTCATTAGCAATGCAATGCATTTTAATGAACAAAATGTGTGTTCTTGCTTGCTGCTGGTGTACACTACTTAATCTTATGATCAAATGGTTTGTGTCCTTTTTTGCTTATCCATATAATGTTGTCATGACCCTTTTAGGTAATTGTGGTTGCTGATTGGTTGAAAAAGTAGCCTAAAAGACTGTGGTTGAAACCAATTTAAACATAAAAGGCAATGACTCAATCAACTAATAATAGTTAATTCCCAAAGGTAAATAGGAAAATCCCTCTATTTCCTGATAGAATTTTCATCAGCCAACACTTTTGCTGGGTTACTTTAGTCTAATGCTCACAAAGAATAAAGGCAATCTATAATATTTTTCATTAAAATGTATAGCTACAGAACTGGTTAATAATTACATTAATTTGAAGTTCTTTGTTCATTCATTCTTTGAAACAGGATGTTTGTGTTTTATATACTGTATATTAACTTAAATGGATACTTTATTATATTGATTCAGTATTTACAGTATCTTAGCAGATGATAAGGCTTCCACATAAATTATCTTGCAACTAAAAGTGTGTTTAAATTCTTCTAGATGCAAATTTTTGCACCAACACAGTCTAGAAAACCACATTGTATTGCTTCTCTGTAGAAAAAGTCTCAGAAGCAAACAGAATCACTGTTGTGCTTAACTTAAAAACATTTGTGATGGTCAACAATATTTTTACTGTTCATTGTAAGTAAGAATTTCCCAATATGATATTGATACTAGACAGTGGTCTAATATCAGCCAAAATCAGAGACAGTCTGAATATCCACAACTAAAATTGTAGATATAAGCAAACTGAGAAAACCACTTTGCTTCCATCCGCTTCTGTTTAAAGTTTATGTAACCCACTGGTTAATAAAAAATGGGTTAGTTTTTCTCATACCTATTGTTGTTGACTAATGTTCACTGAGTAATATAATTTAATCAAATAGTTTCTAGCTTTAATCTCACACTATAGAATGAGTAATTAAAGTCCGTATGACTCGTGCTGATTTTGCATCATATCTAGTCGATATCAGTTTCAGGTGATATTCAAAGCTACTCAAAACTATTATCTCAGAAATTAAAGATATTAACCATGACACCCCTTATGTTAAACTTCTTTTTAGTTTTACATTGGACATTGGTTTATTAAGTAAAAAAATATAGCGCAGTGTTTTTATGAAACATGCTGAGAAAACTAAAGTAAACTTCAACAGTGACACAATATTTGGGTTAGAAAGTTTAAAGGTTAATGTTTACAGAAACCATTGAGTGTTGTGATAGAAAAAAGAAAGTTTAAAGTAGAAACCTACCAAAAATTGTATCTCTTAAAAATAATAATAAAATAAGTTGTTTTCAGATAATTTTGAACTAAGTTAAAAGGTTCTAAAAAATAACCTTTGGAGTTTCAAGAATTAAACAACAGTTGGAGATATCTTTACTGTAAATGTGGGTGAAAAGTAGTCAAAGGTTTAAGAGAGAATATTGCTATCTTCTTTAAAGTTAAAATAGTATATGAATAGTGTACTTGCTCATCATAACAAGAAGGGCATTGTGTGTTTAAAATCCAAGGCCTCTTTTATGAGCATATATTTTATTTTTGCTTACACCTAACTCAAAAGGAAGGATGAATCCACATGCGACCTGAGCCTTTTTGGGTAATTGAATTTCTGAAAGAACTGGGCTATAAGATATCCGGTAAGTGGTAAAATGCAGACTGAGTGATGAAAAGTAAAGTATTTGGGTCAAGTATTCATGAAGGATTCTTACCTCAATGTAAGATCCTAAGAGTTTTAACAGAGTATATTCTTTTTCCTCTTTCTACTGAACGGGCAATAAAAAAGGCAATAGTAAAAAAAATGCTTAAACGCAGATAAGGAGAAAAGGTCTCATCAAAGCAGGGACACTTTGCTGATTGCCTCTTCAAAAACAATAGGGGGAAAATTGGTTTGGTTTGCCTCTGTCATGAGGGCAGGAGACAATTGATGCTAAAAATAGGTAAAATGTTGCAGCACAGAAACAAAAGGAGTCTAAAGTGAAATGACTAAATTACTTGTTCATGGACCACAGTGAGGAAATGGGTAATCTGAGACGTCAAGACTATTCCCCTTTCCAGTCTCTTGCGTTAGTACTTTCCTCCATCTGACAATTACAAGCTTTTTATCCAAACTGATTCTTCACCTTTCCTCTATACCTACATCCTTCTATTATATTTGTATTCATATAAAGAGGCATAGAAAAAAAGGAAAATATTTCACTCTGCTTGACAAATCCCATTCACTATAATACAATTATTCTACAATATTAGTTTAAACCTGCTTCTAGATTTCAATGGCTGTAAACCTTAGTTTTGTAAGAGGGAGGTGGTGAACTTCCTAGTCAACTGATGTTATGTTGTTTTACACAGTTTACGGTTGCAGAATAAATAATTGCTTAACAATAGCAAATTCAAAGTTTAGAATCCAATCTAGATCTAGACCAAAAACATGTAGAAACCTTATTAAAGTCAGGGTATGCTGAGCTGAGGTTATAGCCACTGCAGTGCAGGAAAGACCCAAAAACAACACAAAGACATGCTTTAAAACTGTTCAGTTATTATCACAATGTTTAAAACGAAGTGCTTGAGCAACACTCCCTATGTTTCATATGCTATTATTTGGAACGCTGAAGAAAGTGTCTTATTACCAAATTATTAACAAGTTATTTTACATTTTTACATAAAGTTTTTGTTTTACACAGATGTTTCTTTAATTTCTTATGAAACACGTATTTTTATGGAGTAGTAATTACTGTACTTGCCTAAAATGAATTTGACGTTAACAAATATATTTTGGAACAACAAAGATTTTAAAAAGAAATAAAAATAACATCATTGCACCCTATAGTTTGCACGTTGTTGTTTTTTTTTTAAGTTGCAATGTCTGGTTGCACTTCATTTTCAGTGTAATCATCATTTTTTAATTTGTGTGTAAACATAGTCTGTTTTTTAAGCAAGTAAAGCAACTGAGTCAAGTTTAAGTAATTAAATATTTTACGTAAATTTATAGTGCTTATTACTTTTCATGGTGAAAGACTAGTGGCTTAATCACAAATAATGTACTGTAAGACATGATCCTTAAAAAAAAAATTATGTTAGAACTGTAAATATACAGTGATTTGTTTATATTGCTTTTTTATGTATTAATTGCTATTTTTCAAGGCTGCACTTAAAAGAAAATTAAATTGTCTAGAGTTGTTTGAAATAAAATTTATGTTGTATACACTCGTGTATATGAAATAAATCTGTCTAAAATCTGTCTAAGCCTGCAAAATATTTTAAATTTTGCTTACGAGTTTTAAGCAAATTTTGTAACTGATCTTTGCTCACGATTGATATATTTCAATTTTGAAAATCATGTCTTTAACATACATTTGAATGATTGAAGTATTATTGTTCCAACATTCTGCTCATCATAATTAGGTTGCCTCTGTGTACTTAAGCCTTGATTGTGAGGAGGAGATTGATTACCTCATGAATATGGCATGTTCAACCAAGTGAAACAAACCAGCAAATAACATTGGCTCCATTAGTTTTAGCGTTACTACCTACACCAGCATAGGGACAATGTTATCAATTCGAAGAGTCTTGTAACATCTAATTAGAACATATGTAAATAGAGACTTAATGACTTGTAATAATAGGTAATTGATGAGTTGTTGGGAAATAAGCTGTAATTGGCTAGCATGGCTGAGATATAAAAAAATGAGTTTGATTACTTTTACAAAACGTGATAGCCAGGTAGCAGGTGTTGTTTCAAGGAGCTGTCATAAGCAATCCATTACCTCTCATTTCAGTCTCATCCTCAGCCTCCACAGAGAGGAGGAGGGCATGGCTTCTATAGCAGTGGGTCTCCTAAGCCTTTAATTATACAATGAGCTAAAGGCGCTGGCTTTGCTTTCCTTTCATCCCAGGTAAAACTCTTCTCTTGACTGCAAGAAACTTGAGAGTGGAAGTTGTCATGACTTAGCAACCATGACATGTTAATTTCTGAAATCTTTGACATTGATTTCAAGAGAATCAATTGTCAGGTCATTCTACAACAAAGCCAGCTTCTCGGTCAAGAAGTATCAAGCTTGGATTTACAGGTTTCCCTGTCTTTGTAGTTTTGATCTGTCGAAGTTCATCCTGGGATTTAATTATCAAGACACGGTCTTCTCTCCCCTTTTGATCTCCTTACATCCTTTCATTTTCTCTGAAAAAGCCCAAATCAATTATCTTCAAACTTATCTAGATGCCTGCCTATGGTTCTAGGGATGAATGATATTCAGAGACTGGCACTGAAAAACCAGCGAAATGTTTGATACTTAAACCTGAGAATACTTTTAAGTCCTTCAATTTAGTGTTTACTTTGATTTCAAATGTGATCATTTTAAAGCACTACAGATTTTCCCAGTTTTCAATATTTGGCAAAAACCATAAATAAGAATAGAAATAGACTGAATCACAAAAGCCTAAAAAAATTGAATATATATAAACCATTAATACAACAATTTTTTAATTTATATCCTCAAATAATGCAAAACAATAAATAATAATTAAAAAACATACTTCAACAAATGTAAAAACCAAGGCAGAGATAGAGCTGATCTGGCCTGATACAGAAATCAGATCTGACGTCAGCAGTGGCTGGCCAATAGAGGGCGCTAGGGTGCCAATGACCAATGACATTGATTATGAAAAAAAAAAAAAAAATGAAATTATAAAGTTAAAAAATATATTGATATATATTTTTTTTAGATGTGCAAGAAAACTATTTAATCTTTAATGACGTGTAAAACGACATTTCATTTTTACAAGCTGGAAATAGTTTTGCGTCGCGGAACTAAACTGAAGGCACCTTCAGGGTCCTTCATTAATTTGGTTACACTGTTACAATGAGCTCCTGTTCTCCTTGAAATAAAGTTAGTCTTTTAACTTAGTTTAAAACTAAGCTTACTGGATTACTTGTCAGTTTTTTTTTAAAGCCAAAAGATAATACTAACCAAATTAATAATGTTAGTTTGTGGTAAAGCAGTGGCCCTTGAACCATAACATTCCACTAGCCTACCGCGGGTAGATGACAAGGAGTACTAGAAAAAAATAGGACCCTGAGGTTGCGTTCAGTTAAGCCCCCCCCAATACAAAAAAAAACTGCAGGATCTCTGCAGTGACACTGAAATAATCTTACAGTGAAAAAAATGCGACAGCTCACAATGAAAATACGACCATCAGTTTTTACTTTTTAGAGGGCATTTGGGAATTTCTTTCGTTTGAATTTTCAGGGTTTTGTCTTTAATTTTATTTGTTTTTTTATTTTTAATGCCAAATCTCACGTTCAATGTCACTGCAACCTCTAACTGATTTAGCACCATAATTATCAAAAGTATTTTCACAGAGATAAGAGAATTAAGTTATCCAAAAGGTCCAAAATGCTATTTTCAATCAGTAAGGGTTCCCTTCACTAGAACTAAGAATTTATATCCAAGTCCTGACAAACTGCTCCATAACATATATTTTGTCTGTTTTACAACAGTTTTGAGTCTTTGCTATTACCATTCATAGTTCTCCATGCAATACTTCTGTAATGAGAAACATTTTCATAGGTTATCAACTCATATAAAGCCAGCTAACATTAATTTGCACATCACAGCAAATATTCTTTCTAAATACTCAAAGATTTGAACTTGTTTTCCTTTTTTTGTCTAGTCTGGATAGTTGGTAGGTCTGAGTGTGGGTGTGTGTCACTTCTTTCTATTGCATGTTTGCTTTCCCTTTGACACGCATGAATTCCACAACTTTTGAACATTAAAAGGTATTTTTATTATTTTCTATTCTATTCTGAACTTGCTGTTTGTATGTTTTTCACTTGTGCTTGTATTCAGTTCTGTTAACCTGATAAGCAACACATGAATTTTCAACCAGAGGCAGGAGATTCTTACGTGGCTATAATGAGGTCGGCGGTGATGTTGTATACCTGGTGGAATAATCTTGCTGATAAGGCTGATTATGGGTCTACTCTTGAGCCTTAGGGAGGAATATGTAGCATTCCTTATCAATTCTTCCATCAAAGCCAGGCTTTACATCTTTGATAAAGTCTACCTGAACTCTGATTTACAGATGTGGGAAGATTATATAAATAAACCATGTGTAACCTTCATATAGCAGATTGGACAGATAAAAGAAGATAGCGTGAATTTCATGAATATGTAGAGCTTATACTAAGTTTTTATGCACAGAAACTTTAACAGCACACTTACACTACCTTGAAACTTTCAGTGACTTGTAGATAATAGTATAAACATAATTAGCTTGCAGTTCTGTTTTCACACTGCTCATATAGCATTCGCTGATGCATATTTTGGACTCATTTCCTTTCTAATATTGCAAACATAATTTTACATTTGCCTTCCTCCAAAGCAATAAGGGCATGGGGAACATAAAGCAATGTCTAGCACGAAAGCAATGCAAAACTTGTATGCGAAGAGACAGACAAAAAAGAAACAGACAAAACACAATTTTGATGGAGAGATGAATTATTTGGAATCATATTTGTGTCCCCGCTGTGAGTATATATACCCATGTTAACAAACAAGAATTGATGTGACATGTCATAGCTGCTTGCTTAATACATGTCTCAAGTCTGGCTAACTGTTCCTCTACCTGCAGGCAGTCTCTGTGCTTGAAGCTTATATCTAAGTGTATATAAATAAACCAAATCACTAGCCACCCGCAGACAGATTCTTCGTTTCTTTTCTTTCTTTTTTTTTTTTTTTGTTTAAAGCTAAAAAGAAAACTGTTTGCAAATACTGTATGTGGCTGGATGAAAAACAACTAATCAAAAAAAACTAAGTAAAATAGTGTAAAAGTGGCAGAAACAAAAGGGTAGAATAAGAAAAAAGAAGTAAAAAAAAAGAGAATTTAATAAACCCTTGAACTCTGTATCATAAGAATAATTAATTAAGAATAAAGAAATTATTCGATACTTTGTGCATTTAGGCTATATTTTCTCAATTAAAAGGTGATGAAAAACTTTCTTTGGTTTATACCAAAGGAAGATCTATATAAAATGTCTGCCCCTTTGAAGGTACCAATCCTTAAAGTTGCCTCTATTATTCATAAATGAAATAGTGCTCTTTTAGAGCTTTGAGGTGTCTAAAATGATTGACTGGAAGAGAAAGGCCCTCGTCACCATGAGAAACACCCGTCTCTGGTCTAATGTTAAAACTTTTAAATATTTTGTTTCAGTCCCCGCCATAAGGTGTGGAAGGAATCAGACTCATTCCAACACTGCAAAAACAATCCAGAAATAAGTAAAAAATGGCTTAAATTAAGTATATTTAGCCTTAATTTGAGCAGGTAAATAAGATGATTTGCCAATGGAATGAGTATTTTCACTCTTAAAATAAGATAGTTAGATAATATTTACTTGAAATAAGACGATAAAATAGTTTTTTCTTATTTTAAAAGGAAACTGTCTTGTTCCATTGGCAAAGTGTCTTACTTACCTCCTCAAATCAAGGAAAAACACACTTATTTTAAGAAAAAATAACTTATTGAGATTTCTATTTTTTGCAGTGAAGGACAATACCATCCCTATACTTAAGCAGGGTGGTGGCAGCATCTTACTATGGACATGCTTTCCAGCAACAGGTACTGGCAGACTAAGACAGAGATAAAGAAGAATGCAGCTTTGTACAGAGACATCTTGGATTAAACCTGCTCCACAGCACTTTTGACCTGAAACTGTGGCAGGGACGCAATTGGAAAAAAGCTAACATCCGAATGCATTGCCTTCAGATAAACTTTGAATTTCCTGTAGGAGAAAACTAGAGTCCAGACTTAAATTTATGCTCACTATTGCCAATGAGTCATGGCATTGTTTTCTTTTAGTCTGTATTACTGGATAGGATTTTCAATTTATTCCTTGTTTCCCCCTGTTAACTATTCTTTATCAGAATCAGAATAATAAATACTTTAATAATCCTTGAGGGAAATTACTTTTGTTACACGCTCCAGTTACAGTTTTATATAATATATACACACATCCAACTACACAATATAATAAAGATAAAAAAAGAAGAATAAAAAGAGAAAAAGTATACACATATTGCTCTTCTGTATATACATATGCACGTATATCTACGTTTATCAGCTAGAGCAACCAGTTAATTTGTAAATCATATTCACTTTTGTCTCCTCATTTTTACATCAGATCTGGAAATGGCTTTCCAAGGATATTTTTCATTGAAACCTGATGGCACATTAAATTTACTGCACAAAAAAGGTTATGAAAAACTTACTTAAAGCATACTAAAGATAGGTGTATTAAGCTTGTTGCATAAAATTCATAACAGGCTGTTATTGCTATCAAATGAGCATCATCGTCAACTTTATTTGTAAAGCGCTGTAAAACAGCAACGGCTGAAAAAAAAGTGCTGAGAGCTAGCAAATAAAAATACGTTTTAAGCAGTGTTTTAAATATTTTGCAGTGACGGAGCCTCCTTAATGTGCAGCGGAAGGCTATTCCATAAAAGAGGAGCAGCCATTGACAAGGCTCTCGCCTCTCTGAGCTAAACTTTAACAAACTATTAAGCAAAGGTTAAGAATACTTAGTTTTTTAAATACTTTATTTCTGAGCTTTAAAATTTTGAAGAAAGTTTTCTATTTAGCATAATTAAAAGTATTGTGAAGACTTTCCAGATACACTGTATGCTTTATTGCATTTTTTCTAAAGTCCCAGAATTTAACTCTATAAATATCCATGTAGTGCTATTATGCCTCATTTAAATCTAAGCCAAACTGATTTGATATTTTGCATATGAAACTGAACTATATGCAAAATAAACGATAGATATAATCTTGCTGAATTATATTTATTTTTAATAACACTCATTGGTGAAACCAAGTTATAAATTTAATACAATGTTCAGGCATTGCATAGAATTAAGAGTTGAACATGTGAATGCACAGAAACAGAGCCAAGGGTGTGAACAGAAGAACCAGAGAAAGAGTTTGTTATAGGTGAGTATGTGCTAGACAAGTATGGAGTGAACTTTCCTAGAGAGTCAAATGCACAATGCCCAAATTATTGTTTCTTCACATAGATATATGCACTCACATATGTCTCTCTCTATGCTCAGGTTGGAGGCACAGATATGAAGCAATAAAGGTTTGGCAAACTCTATTTAATTTGTTCCACTCTGTCCACTCTCTTGCCATCATTGCCCTCCATCTCCCCTTGCTTTCCTCAATGCTTGGTTGAGTAATTGGATTTTGGGGGTGAGCTGGGATACTGCTGCTCTCTTTGAACTCTCTGTAAGGTCATAGGTGGCAGGCAGCACCATGTCACAGCTAATCAGTCCCTAGACTGGTTTAGGTTAGTTAGGAGAAATGACAATGTTTGTGTGGAGTGGTGTGTGTGTGTTCTTGAATTTAATGCATTTCATGCTATTCTTACCATCTTCTGGAAAAATCACATGTTTTGGGGTGACTTCTCCTTGTGGGGGCCAATTCCAAAAATTGCTAACTATACAGAGGAATTTATAGGAGTAAGCTAGCATAGTAAATGTTCATGTAAATAATTTATATTACATTATTTAATTGAATACATTTGGAGTCAGTTATTCCACAAAGATGAAAGTATCAAAAAGATACTTTGACACTTTATTTTCAGGAATGTCCTGTTATTAGACCCTTTCTGCTCATAGTATTAGAACCCTTTTGTTAGTCTGTAAACCATTGAATGGATCAGCACCTCAGCCTAAGTCCAATTTAAAAACTCATTTGGTTTAAGCTGCCTTTGACATTTCAAGTCAAACTACTTACGGAAGTATTACTGTATAAATTTAAGATTGTGATCCAGTTACCGTACTTTATTTTCTTCTTTACCTGATCATTTTTACACTAACTTTTTTCAGAATGTCTGGGGTTCTATTGTTTTATTTGTATTACAAATGCTTTGCTTTTATTTTTTATCCTTTTTATTATCTAACTCATGTAAAGCACTTTGAATGGTCCATGTACTGAATTGTGCAATACAAATAAACTTGCCTTGACATAGTAGGTAGTTTGAGTGACAGACTGGAAAGAACTATGTGTCAATGTAGGGGGATGAGGTTGCTTGAGGACCCAAATGCAAAGAAGGTAGAGATGAGTTCTTGTAGATTTAATGAAAAACTGAGGCAAAATTCAACAACACAAAAATACTCAGAACCAAATACCAGCAAACATTGGGGAAACTCATGTGGGGAGCCAGAGACGAGGAAGCAATAAAAAACAACATGGAACCAGCACTGAAGAACTGCACATGGAAAGTATATATGGGAGACAGAACAAAGACTGGGGCAATCCACTGATATGGCGCAGGTGTGGATGGAAGAGAGTAGAAGGGAGCTAGGGGAACGGAGAAAGGCATTAGATATGTCAACATAGAGCAACTTGAGAGTGCTTGATATAATGGAAAATAAACCAAAGATCAACAAAACAGAATAACTGATAACTGAAAAATAAAAACTCAAAGTCCAAAAGGGGAAAACCATAACACAGTGCAACTTAGTCAGAGATTGAGGTATTTGGGTATAAAGAACAGAAAACATATTTAAAGTGATGCTTATAATTATGTAGACATTTAGTTGTCATATATGTTGTTAATTGTTTTTGATAATCAATAAAAGAGTGGTGGCCTAGTGCTTAGGGCATTCTGCTTGGAATTGATAGGTTCTAAGTTCAAGCGCCACTCCCACAGACTGCCCCTCTGGGTCCCTGAGCAAGACCCTTAACCCCCACACTGCTCCTCGGGCGTGGCACAAAGGCAGCCCACTGGAGGAGGAGAGGAGTCCAGGTCTTGCAGCTAACAGAGGCAGCGGTGGTATCTGTGATAAAGGTAGGTTATTTACATATAAGGAAAAATCAGCTGTGAACTAACATGAGGACATGTGTGACATATTGTCATTTGTTGATGGGAAGTTTGCCTCAACATCAAGATCTTAATGGCGCTGTCACCTTGGCGATTTAGCCAGCGTATGCCGATGTGCAAGAATCTTCAAAAACTCTGGGATACACTGAACTTTCTATGCATATTTTCAATTTTGAAACTAAAAAAGCTTCCTGGATGGGAAGCGAAGTGTCTTCAAAGTTGGAAACCAAGTCCAGTGAATTGCTTCTTAATTTTTTGGGTATATACATAGAATATTCACAACGAGTCCACAACTTACTGTATGTCCAATGACAGCCTTACTTACGCATAACACACAGGAGCATAATTCCCAATAGGTTAGTCTGCCTCTCAGTGATGGAAGCTCTGATGTAGAACTCCGAAAATATACCCCATGGCCCAGGTATGACCTTAACCTGGCATTTGTCAATACATTTGAGCAGGCTCAAAATTAATACAGTGTGCCAGCATGCTCATAAGTTCTACAAAATTTACCCATAATTAATTCAAAATACACCAGCCTTTTTTCCACATTTTTGATACTTCTGCATAGGCTGGCTAAATTTTTAAGGTGTGACAGCGCCATAAGAGGAATGTTCTAAATCAAGAATTGATCATGCAAACTGCAGTGTATCTTCCACATCCACTGGCTGTAAGAAATTGCCTGAATTTTGTCAATCTGCCCAAAATACATACTACTGTATTAAATAATCTAATTTTGTGTCTTATTTAATGAGTTTTAAATGCTCTTAAAATTTACAGAAATATAACATTAACATGTAAAGGTTGCTCTATTCTTTTTCTTAATACAGAAAGAACAGTGAAGAACAAACAAAAGTTGGAGAGAACTCTGGATGTCTTTGCTGACAAGATTAGTACTGTAGTTTCCTGAAAAATCAGGCCTCTGTCCTTTCTTCAAGATTTACATCAACCACTGTTGTTCGACAATCCCATTCCACATTCACATGATGTCACTCAATCCTTTTGTCAAACACCAGTTAATACCTGAATATCCTCCTGCCTCCCAGTCTCAAGATGAGGAGGAAGTGTAAACCAGCTTTAAGCACTTTTGAGCAGTTCTGATTTTTGTTTTTTTAAGGATGCAGATCTGCATTTCTTTTTAAAGGAAAAGTCCGGACAGCAAGGGATGATCAATGGATCATTATCTATACCTAAAACTAATATATTTGTGGAGATTTAATGAATTTATGGTTAATCAGTAAAAAAAAAATACTAATAATTTTCATAGCAATCACTTAGACAGGGACCAGCCATTTTGCCCAAATATAGTAAAGAATCACTCCTGACATCTTCCGACAGTGACGTCATGGTGTGGTTAGCCTGGCACAATTTTCCCCGCTTTCCAAGCAAAATCAATGGGAGCTACAAGAAACATTTGCAATCAAGAACAATAATTGAAGATTTCGAGGGGACTTCACCATTGAAATTCCCGAGAGCTATAGTTAAAGTGACAATGCCCACATGGATGTTGTAATACATGGGGTAAAAGTTTTCAAGATGACTTGGATAATAGCGCATTTTGAAAAACACCATATACAGCACTGGGACTTGCTCAACAACCTTTACCGCACTGTGACGTCACAAGTGTGCTTCTCTGACTCTTGTGGACTGCACAAGAGCACCTCCTGCCAATCTTTCAACTGGAGGAACAGGTGCAGCAGGTTCCTTGTAGGCCTCATCATGCATTTAACATACTGTGAATTGCGCAAGAGGCATTTATGATACTGGTAACAGCAGAGATATCCACAGATCTGATGGTCTTCAGCAAATCAAAGGCGCACTATACTGTCATCCTGGCTCTGCTGTGGCGTTCGTTAAACTATCATTGCCCATTTGTTAGCGTTCCTGTGTCAGAATATCCTTTGAGCCGCTTCAAAGGGGGTAAGCAGCGTCATCAAGAAGCATGATCAGCACTTCAACACCCATTATCTATTCAGTGTTCTAAAAAATGTAAAATACACTAGTCAAATAAAGTATTACATAATGAACCAAATTTTATCACCGTCTTCTTTCACTAGTACTAGAATGTTAAACGCTTACTGGTGGAAAAAACTCCCCCCTCTCAGCCAGGCAATAAATATTGGAATTCCTAAGAACCTGGGAATCATGTACACTGAGTCTCTGAAAAAGAAGCTGATTAGTCAGTCACTTCATTTGGATGGGATTAAATTGATCTTAGATAATACATTAAAGAAAAAAAAAACCTTGGTGTTATTTTTTTATCAGGACTTGTCATTTAAATCAGATAGCAAAGATGTTTCTAGAAATCCTTCTTTCATCTCAGAAGTATTGAAAAAAAATTGAAATAGGTTGTTTAGTGGTGATGCTGAGAAATAAGTCCATGCATTTGTTACTTCAAGGCTCAACTATTGTAATTCTTAACTATCAGGAACTCTGCAAAATGTAATAAAAAGCCATTAGCTGATACAAAATGCTTCAGCCGGATTTCTTTTGAAATTTAAAATAAGAGATCATATCTATCCTATCCTCACTTCTGTTTACTAGCTTCCTGTTAAATCCAGAACAGATATTAATATCTTTCTTCTTACATATAAAGCCCTAAATAAGCAAACCCCATCTTATATTAGAGATGTGATTGTTCCTTATCTTCCTAATAGACCAATTCGCTCTCAATCTGGAGGTTTACCAGTGGTTCCTAGAATTTCTCAAAGAAGAATCAAAGTTAGTTATGAGCCTCCTCTCCTGTGGAACCACACTGAGTCTGGTTCTGCTGAAGGTTTTCTTTCTGTCAAAAGGTTTTTTTCTGTACTGTTGCTACATGCATGCTCGATGTGAGGGATTGCTGAACCGTCAATGACAAAATTCAAGCGAAGGTCGTCACAGCACATTCATCCAGGAGGAGCATGTCTTGCAACTCAATGACTGGGTGCAATCAACGAATTTTCCTGACCAACCTAAATGTTTCTGTTACGTGCCTTGGGATGACATGTATTGTGAATTGGCACTACAGTATATAAATAAACTGAATTGCATTGAATTATAGTAGGAGGAAATTTTAAAACAACTTTGGTGGTAAAAGTGTGATGAGAATAAAAAAGCAACAATTTTAGCGAGTTAATCAGGTCCGGAAATAATTTGGCTAAGACAGACCTTCTTTGAATTTGATTCTTTGTCCTTTCAGTACATCACTCCTTCGGAGATAGCATTAAGTAGTTCATATAAGTTGCCCAAATTGAAGAGATTCAATTACAATAACAATACAAATTTTTGAAACATTTTATGTATAACTTTGGAACTGTCGGGGTGTGTCATGCAATCCAAAGGAGATCAAAACCATGCTGGTAGCAATGATGCTAACCTAAAGATGGCAGGTCAGGTATAATTTTGACTGTATATTCACTACTATGGTGTCTTGCCTAGTCCGAAGAAAAGCAGATTGGATTAGATTGAAGCTGGTTTGTATTCAGAGAAGAAGTTAACTGCATCAGAGTGCCTGGTTGTTTGATCCGGATTAGGTTCCGTTTGAATATATTCCCATCTGAAAATGTCTGCCCTGTATGAATAATGTGAATTTAAGTCAAGGTTTTGTACAATCAAGTTTGAAAAATAAGACATCTGCAAAAACTTAAGCAATTGACAGTAAAGGATGGGGTGTGTGAGTGTGTTTTGACTTACTGTGGACTAGGAATACAAATAAAAAACAAGTCTGGTTCATTTTGACTTAAACTGACATGAAATTTACCCGGGCAGCAAAATACAGCAAGATTAGTTGGTTCTGTCACTGAGAAAATGGTTGCCTGGAAATACTTAAAAACAGTGTCCTCTCTGATAAAAGCCTAGAAAAAGAAGCTACAGCCATGTTTAAAGCAGTTAGGCAGATTATACAACTTTTTTGAGTCTTTATTCTTTAAATGACTGCATGTTTTGGTTGTTATGTTTTTTTTATTTTTGTAAAGACACCAGCTCTGTACCTCTTATACTCTGTGGTCTTTTGTCCAAAATCGGCAGCTCTACAATAACTGATGAAATTCTTTAATCAATAATTCAGCATGTAATAAGCCAATAGGACTGATAATGGGAATCCGCACTGAATTCCTCACACATCAATTCCCTACTTTGCCCAGTACAGCTGACATCTCTCCCACCCTATCTTCTTGCCTGTCCTGTCTTTGTCATTCTGTCAGTTATTACTCAGCTCTCACACTCTCTCTATCTTTCCCAATTCCTTCTAGTTTTTTTTCCTCATTAGCATACAATAGAGCTTTGCGTGATATTTTTCTGTTTGCTCTCCAGTTTTTCCCCTTCCTTCCCTGCTGTATTTTTTGTTAGATTAATTAATCTATAACTTATTTTTATTATGTTTGCAAGTTAAATGTTACTAGCTGCCACCTTACCCATGGAGAGAACCACCTAAACTGAATGCTTATGAGGTGGGATGACGGAAATGACGGATGACAGATTAAGAGTGAAGCGGAAGTGCGAGGCATAGTTTTAACTACATTCAAAGCATACTGTGTAAAAAGAAAAAAATACCACCTGGAAGGTTATTTTCTACAGGACTATTTAATAATTGTTACCACAATAGGAAAAGTGAAGTCAAAAGAAAGGTTTGTTTACATCTGTGCACAGCTCTTATCTCCATCCTCTCGCTGGGCTTGTGTCCCTCACTAGAAAAGTGCACTAGATCAAGCATCAGAGAAGTGGGGGGAAAGAATTTGCCAGCAAAGAGCCAGTGTTAATTACTTATTGATTCAATTTAGAAGATTGCTCCCTTAAAAAGTGGAGGGCAGCTTGGGACTCTGCTCAAAGAGAATGAGAAGAGACAATAATTTCAGAAGTAAGGCATTGTCTCTTCTGTCTTTTTGACCAATCCCATCTAATTCATACCAGAATTTCCCCATTGTGGGACAATTTTCTATTCTATAATCAGGGTGTTTTTTTTTGTGTGTTTTCTTTTGTCACTCTCACTCCTCTCTTTGGCGGAGTATTAGGGTCATACTAAGAGACATATGTTCTTTAAATTAAGAATATAATAAAAAAGCAAAACTCATAATATGTGTAGTACAAGTTGAAAGTTTTAACGTTACCAGAATAAAGTTTTAATATTACAAAAAATGCTTACATTATGGTCCTATCCACATGGATTCCTGTGCCTGCTGATTACTATGTATTTTTTCCATTTAGGTAATATACGTAGAGTATTCATAACGAGTCCTGAACTCATGTCATCTGACCTGTGTGTCATTATTACTTGACAAAAGTCACTAATCTGCATCCTACTAAGTGGAAATAGGAAGAAAAATAACAATCATGGCTGACGATAACATGGAAAGCAGTCAGTGGAGAGAAAATGAGGTTGCTGATTTAATAAATATTTTAGGAGATAGCTTTATTCAGGGAAAACTTATCCAACTGGGTGACATCTGAGAGCATTTCCTGAGAAATGGCTGAGCAGGGACACAAACATTCCTGGAATTGATACCAAATTATAATGACGAACCTCCGGGCCAAATATAAGGAGGCTAAAGGCTTAAACAAACAAAGCGGTCGTGGATGTGTCACCTGTCCATTTTACGAGATGATGACATGTGTGATATATTGTAATTTGTACATAGGTGATGGGAAACTTGCTTCACAATCAACTCCTGCCTCAACCTAATGGCACTGCCACACCTCGACGATTTAGACAGCGCAGGCATACAATGAATTTTTTATGTATTTTTTCAATTTTGGGCATATACATAGATTATTCACAATGAGTCCAGCACTTGCTGTATGTCCAAGGACAGCCTTACTTATGTATAATGAACAGCAGTGTAATGTCCATGAAATGTCAAAAGCCAGTGTCCTGAGGGGGGCAGCAATGTGCCCAGAGACGCCCTGCCCACATAAGAAGCACAAAAACTTTGCAGTCGCACTATTAACCTAGAATCTGTTTACTGCCCACGCCCCCAAAAAAGAACAAAAAGTAAAAGTAAAAAGACAAAAAAAGAAAGAAAGTAGGTTTGCAATTGCAACAGATTCAAAGTCCTGTCTGCTAGGAAGTTTGTTGTCTATGACTGTGAACGCAGCAAGGATCCATCTAACTCACCTTCTTGCTCACCCTATGATGGGGATGAAGTGTGGAGGAGTACAGACGATTTCCTCCTGTGAACCCCCTTTTATACCAAAATGCTGCCAATACGCCATTATACAGTAGCTGTGAGATAGAAACCCATTCAAAGGTCGTTTGGAACACACCAAATATGTTAATATGCATTGGAGATAAGTTCTTGATAAATTAAGCATAAGTTATGCTCATGTTACTAATATCTTTTAGATAGACTAGACACTACAACTTATGAGTAACTTACGACTAAATTGTGTCAAATATCAAATAATTTACCTGTGACTTATGGCCCATGTATGAGCATACGCTGCCATACCTAAAGCATGTTCAAAATTTCTCAACGTACTTGCCTTATTTTAACGTGTACCAGTGAGCTTCAGCGTGCTCAGAACTTATAAAAAAAACTGACGCATAACTTATCCAACATGGGCCAGCTTTTTGCCAGATTTTTCATACCTTGGGGATAAGCTGGCTAAATCGTCAAGGTGTGACAGGGGCTTTTGACTGTCTAAAAGAAAACCATTTTGAGTTTTTGTTGACTAAAACCAACTAAAACTATCACATATCTTATTGACTATACTGTGACTAAAACTAATAATAGTTTTCATCCTCAAGAAAAAAATCTACGACTAAATCTAAGATGGCTGCCAAAACCATCACTGCAACAAACTACATTACAAACAGTAACAGAAAATATTTGAATCTTGGCCCGTCTCTTACAATCAATCTTCCACATACAGGACGGTGTAACTTACAATTTACAATGATTGTCATCAAAATTTTTGCTATAGTTTACATCACAACATCCCTCCACAGTACACAGTTATTGTGACAACATGACTAAGCAATTGGACCGTCTCATGTATACAAATGACACAAGGATTTGTCGTTCTGATGGCAGTGACATGGAAATTGACACATATATTTACTTTTTAAAGAGATGAATAAGGATTTTGATCAGGGGGCTTGCTTTTGCATCTAATTTGGGGTGTTTTGCAACATGTAGAAATTGCTTCGAGATATGCATTTACTGATTTGCAAATGCTGAGGATGATGCGAGAATCGAGAAATGTACCAAAGCAACTGAGAAAAAAATAAACAAGTAACATTTGATATATTAATGTTACGTTATATATATTTCGACTCATGGCAATATATCTAATAAAATGTCCCAAATGCCATGCCTTTTAGAAAATTATTAATCTATATATTGCTATAAGTACAAATATACTACTAAATGTCATGTAAATATATGAATTGAAACTATATTGTATTGACTAAAACTGAATATATTAATTTAATCTCTGAAAAAATGAAAAATTACTTATATATATATATATATATATATATATATATATATATATATATATATATATTGAATAAGTTATGTTATATGTTAAATGAAATGTAAATATAATAAATGCGATTCTAAATATATTTAATGAAACTTAAAGGTATAGAGGATGATAATTTATTTCCAGGTCAAACATCAAAATAAGTGGTCTTCCTAACTGTCAATCCTTCTAGTGATATGTTTACTCAAGGCTGTCCTACCTGCTCGTCATATTAGCTATCTTTTTCTGTGCATGCGCACTTTCAGCCAAATACGTGAGGTGATCTACGGTTTCAGAGAGTCATTGAAGCTAACCTTTCTCACCATGTTTGTTTGAAAATAGCCGAGGGTCATAAGAGAAAAAGTGTCTATAAGGGGTACGAGAAGAAAAGAAAGGCCTCAGAAGAGGCAGATATATCCTAGAATGCTATGCGCGGAGAGATCTCCTCTCAAAGTACTATGAGATTTGCTGTCACAGCGGCCTGCTGTCACCATAGGCTGTCGCTACCCGACAGCGGCGAGTAATAACAAAGATGGAGCAGGCACTGCATGGAGGAAGAGTTACTTGACTAATTGAGCAAAGAGCAGTGATCATCTGTCAGAACGGTAAGTTAACTGAGTTCACTATAAAGTCCACTATATAGTCCCCGCTGTATGTAGGCACAGTAAGCTTGTATGAGCTACTGTATGAGAACAGCACATTTTAAACAGGGTGTGCACAAGGAAAATTGCATACTCTTGCTCAGGCATTTTTTTTTTTTTTGTAAAGAGAGCGGGTCTTTTAAAAAATCCTCCACAACACCTTTAAGTATATTGTAAGATATTCTGAATATATTGAATGAAACATTAAAATATTGTACGATAATCTGAATATATTGTATGACATTCTCCTGAAAACACTGAATATAATTGGGAATATTTTGAAAAAAATCCAAAAAAGTTAAAGAACAATCCACTGGACTGTTTCCAAGTTTGAAGAAGTTTCACTTCCCATCCAGGAAGCAAATTGATTGTTTTTTTGTTTAGTTTTTTTTACTTTTTTGGAATGACTATGACCTGGATGACTGATAACCTTCAAAAGCATTTAAAAATACATGTATATTTAATATAAGGAATGAAAATTTAAGTGGCCTAAAGAAATGACGTATGTTTGTATTTTCTGAGTGTTTTACTGTAAGGATGGCTAGTTGGTTTAGTATGTTGATTTCTTATACTGTGTAAAATGACACACTTCTTCAAAGACTATAGATGACTGAACAATATCGCAACACTGTGAACAGATACCATATATTTGTAGTTAAGTTTAAGTTCATATACACAGTTCAGTCTGAGTAAATAATTGTATAAATGTATTTTTCCTGTTAAAAACTTAAAAATACAGTTTATTGTTGACCTAGAGGTGCACACCCTACAAGTCTATAATAATTCAATAAAGTACAATTTATATACTATTAATAGAAAAAGAAGGAAAACGTGTTGAAAAAAATATGCGATTGCATAACATTTGTCTGTGTGATTCCAGCCTTACTTTCTTACTCTACTCAAAAGCTGCATGTTCTGGTTTTCCTGCCTTTTTAGATAGAAGTTAAAATTAATCTAAATGAATGAATATCATTACAGGCTTTTAAAAAGCGGTGCTCTGTTACTAACCCCACTTGGCTAATCTCCCTCTGCACATGGGTCCTACGCGGCCAGACCTCTCTGAGACTTTTAGATATAAAGGCGAAGCTGCTGTTTTACATGTGTTTTAACACTCCAAAAGGAAGAAATGCTGATTATTTGATCAGCAGGGTGCAAGGCATGCCATAATGGGTTTTGCACTAAGCAATAAGAGTTTAACGCCTGCCAATATGATTTACATTGAAATCCAAATCTCACAGCTAGTTCAATTTTAGTAAACATTACGCAATAGATTTATAATATTTTAAGCTACTAAAAATAAAAATCTAGATATAAATTGCTACCTAGATTTTTTATTGTGTTAGTTTACCTACTGAGGATTTACCACTTGTTTCCCTTTGTGTAACCACCAACAACATTTCTTTCCCTAAAACACTTAACTTTAGTTTCTTGATTTAGTTTGTTAATAAAAGCTATTACTGTATCTCTGCTGCTCTGTTAATCAACTGATTCTTGTTTTAGCAGTATGGTTACATAATTAAACAAATTATATTTAAAAAAAAAAATTTGAAGGCCAATTTATTGATTGCGTATGTTTAGCTGCTAAAGCTACTACTAATATTGAATGCGCTCTTTTTAACTTCATAAATTGTCATACTGGCCCAGCAAAACTTATAAATGTGGAAAGACTGTCTACATATAAATGTCTAATGAAAGAAAATATTAGCTCAGATTTTAGAAAACAACCAAAAAAGGGTTCTCTAACTTCTCACTTGCCCCAGCTACATGTGACTGTCCAGGTTCCCATCTTGGTACAACCTCAGGCAGCCTGAGAATACAACAAAATGCTTGCTAGTTTTTAAACACAATGATCTAGAAACAGGCTCAACTTCACTTATGTAAGTATATAAAAGTCCCAAGAATTGAGGTTAAAAAAAAAAGTTTCCCAGTTACAACATCTAACAAAATATTTTCATGTATTAAGCATCGCACGCTATTCTCTGACAGCAGAGGAAAAACAAAATCCAGATATTCCAAAAATGTAATCTTAAAAAAGAAAAACAATTGTAAATGCAAACTAATCAAATAAATCAATTTATTGTCTAGCAAAAAGTAGTGGAGAGGGTCAAACATTTAAAAAGGATAGACTATATATGTTATAAGTGTTAGGAATCCAGTCTGTGTGGGTTGTGTTTTTGTGTTTTCCCCCTCCACCACCAGGTGGTGCCCTGTTCTCGTTGGTCCTCCCTCACACCTGCTGAGCTGGTTGGCTCATTACTGAGGACTTCTTAAGCGATGGACTGTCACTACTTCGACGCCAGAGTGTTTGCCAGTTTTGGGTACTCTAGCCAAGCTGAGTTTAGCTAAGTTTAGCTGATTCTAACTGAGTCTTTGTTTGTCTGAGTCTAACGTGAATTTTGTCTTTTGCCTTTCAGCAGGAAGTCATCCTGCATACTGGATGTTTGGCCTTCTCCCCCTGGAAGGATTGTTTGAGCTTCACACTGAGCAAGGCACAAACTAAACTGTTCATAATTTATCATTGCCCATAGGAAGATGTTACTTGGATATAACCTAACGGAATATCTTCAGAAGAGCTCCAAATGACAAAAAACTCATATGGGTGAGTAGAAAATGATGTAATAACGTAAATTCAAGGGCCCAATGTAAAAAAAAAAAAAAAAACGGCGTTCCCCTTTAATAACACCTGGAAATTGAGAAAATTGTTAGCCATAATAATTTGACCAACATTCTCGTTATTGCTTACCCTTGATTTAAATGATAAATAAATTTACAATAACCTTTGGTTATACAGTAGTTATTAATACATTTTACAACAGTAAAATTTTAGAAGATAACTAAATGGAATCTAATTGAACTAAATAATAGATTTTTTAGCTGTTTAAATACTTCCCATCAGTATTTTACAGTAATATATAAAAGTGAAGATATGGTCTGAACCATCTTATGGCAAAATGATGTTAAGCCAAAAGGAGAGTAGCTAATAATTCACTGGTCCTTCCATAACTGCATTGGATTTTAAATGTAACGTTTTTGTCCTGAATAAAAGCAGTTAATTTGCCTCAATTTCCATGTCCAATTAGGCCAGTGGAAAAAAACACTTGCATTACTTTTTGTATCAAAAAAATCTTAAATAAGTGGCCATATGATACAATCTTAGTAGTATCCAATATGCAATCATTTCACAATTAAAAGTGCAAATCATCCTATTTTCAGAAGAAGAGAGATGGAGGCTGTATGAAGTTACAGCAGAATGTGGGAAAAGGACAAAAGTGAAAGGAAGAGAAAGAAATAGATATTTAGAGAGATGGAAGCTAAATGAAGCCATCGAATGTAGAGCAAATGGAGAATGGCTTCAGACACAAGGTAATTATTTCCTGGGTGGGGAAATAGAAAGAGCAAAGGCTTCTTCATTAACTGGCTCTTCATTACTGATGGATAGAGGGATGGTTGCATATACGCTGGAGTTCACAAGACTGAGTCCTGATTTTCAACTCTAGTGTGCATCTCTTGTAGATTCACAACTAAATCAGAATTAAAATATTATTCTAAAATGACTTGTAAGAATGTAAATGGTGTTTCTCCAGACATGACAAGTATGATGAAAATGTAATTTACTTCCTCAAGTAATGAAGATGAATCTCTTTCTAGGTCATATTTAAGGTTATGCAATTAAAACAAAATTGAGTTAGGCAATGAGTTGTGTCTTCTTTTTAGGTTTAAAATAGAAAAGGCAGTTAGAGGATTGTAGATTTGTCCTTGCTGCTGATGCTGAATAAGACTGTACTGCCCAAGACCTAAGGAATGCATGACACAAAACCTCAGGACATCAAAAGCAGCAACATTTTTTTAGGGCCCCTTATACTGTAATATGATGTCGTTAGGCACATGGAGAACTGGATTGCACATTTGCATGGGTATACTGTAAACAGGTAGCCTAGTAAACTAGCCCCACCCGCCAGCAGCCAAAATCATTTATGCCTGTGAGTGGTCTAGCCTCGATCAATGCCCCAGGCCCTAAAACTGGTGGACCAATCACAACGCAGAGATATGTTTTGAATTTCTGGATGCAAAGCGGGTGGGATTTTGAGGGCATGCTGGAGAAAGCACAACAAGGAAGATGGCAACAAGTATTGAACAGTTCTTGTTTGACTCAGCTTTAGAATCAGTTTTGGAAGGATTAGACTTGGGGTTTCCGTTGAAACATGAGCAGAAAGAGGCTCAATGCTAATTCATTTTTAAGAAAGACATATCGCTGTTTTAATGGCAGGCTGTTTGTTTACACTCCCCCACCAGCTTTCTGTCGTGCTTACTACATCACAGTCAGTTGCGCTCATTGGTCAGAGCGTTGGCCAATAGGCACAGACATGGTTTGAAAAACAAGGGGTTGTTCTTAACAACAATTTTCCGATGTCTCATTCATCGGGGCCAGACTAAATTGCACATTTAATCTCACATTTAGTCTGGTTTATCAGAGTCTTCTTAAAACTTACAGATTTCTGTGATGTTAACTAAAGGAGTGAGTAAGAGTCAGTTACACTGATATAAAGAAAAAAACTGTCCCTGGGCGTCTTTGTTTTATAGGCGGGATGGTATGCCCCAGCTTTGTGCAAGGTGGCTTGGCCTATCCTTGTTCCTTTTTGGCTGTGGTTGCAATCAGATGGGTAGGACCTTGCACTAGTGTTGTCAATGTTTACATGTTGTGCTAGACCTCGGGAGTTGAGTTGGCTAGCATTTTGATATCTAGCTGGCATGGGTGTATGTTATTTTCATGGACATGAGGCCCGGACCAGCTGGTGTTGGCCTGGGTGATTGGGTGGGCCTTGCAGTGTGGTATTCTGCTTTGGAGAGAGCCAGTGCATCTGGTTCAGGGAAGTTTGTGCAGTGTGTGCTTGGAGGTTGCATCTCTTACACAGTTGTATGGTCATTGTTATTTTGGTTGGTTGGTAGTCCCCCTTTGGCCTACGGTACAGTGGCAGTGATGTTGAGTGTGTGTCTGGGTGACTGGTTTCAGTAGCTTGGGAAGCCCTTTCCTAGGCATATTTTATGTTGTGGAGACTTACAGGTCAACAATATAAGTATTTCCATTCAACCCTGTCCTCTCTGACCACTTACAAATAACCTTCAGGATTACTATAACAGAGTTCTCCTCCCCCAAAAGAAGGTTTCACTTCAGTAGATCATTATCAGATAGTGCAGTTATAAATTCTAAAGAATCTGTTTCACTTTCTCTCTTCTTTCTGTCGCTAAGGATTGCTGCAGAGGGCAAGCATTTAGCTTGCTCCCATTCACAGGTTGATTATTCTCTGAAGCAAAATGGAGAGAAAATAGAGAAGAAATGGCGCCCTACATGCCTACGGGAATCCTACCTATATTGCAATTAAATCCAATATCAAAGAGATTTGTATACTTTCTTTCTTTCATGTGTGGAATATTGAAAAAAATAGAAATACCCTGTCCAGGGGTGATGCTGAGAAACTACTCCATGCATTTGTTACTTCAAGGCTGGACTATTTTAATTCTTTACTATCAGTAAGTCCATAAACTGTAGGTAAAAGCCTTCAGTGGATCCAAAATGCTGCAGCCAGAGTTCTGATGAAAATTAAAAAGAGAGATCATGTCTCTCCCATCCTAGCTTCTCTTCATTGGCTTCCAGTTAAATCCAGAATAGAATTGAAAATTCTCCTCACATATAAAGCTTAAAATCAGACTTGGAGCTTGTCTGCCTGGCTGCGTCTTTCCTGGACGGGGCCACCTGTGGAGCTAGTTTGCATTTGCTCTTTGTATCTCTGCTTCTTTCTTTATCTCTGCCTCTGTCTTCTTAAACACCGGTCGGCCTCAGCAGATGGCCGCTCTCACTGAGTCTGGTTCTGCTGAAGGTATCTTCTTGTTAAAAGTGAGTTTTCCTCTCGACTGCCGCTACAAGCATGCTTGGTGTGAGGAATTGCCGTCCAGTCAATGTGTCGATGCAATCAACTGGTTTTCCTTAGATAGAAAACTTTGAATTAATTTGACTGTTTGATCTGGTGAATTGGAAAGTCCCTTAAGGTGACACGTGTTGTGAATTGGCGCTATATAAATAAAGTGAATTGATTTGAATCCTTGTGGGGACCTGTTGACTGGTCTCCATGATAAACAATGCCGTGAAAAAATGCTCTTTTTTTAGGGCTTAGGCATATGTTTTTAATTGGTAGGGTAGGGTTAAGAAGAGGGTCTGGGTTAAGCCATCGAAATGATCGGAAGTCAATGCAAAGTCCCCGTAAGCATATCTTGACACAAGATGTGAGGGGATAGTGGTGGCCTTTGGTACCACATGGCTGCCTTCTGCCGAGAAATACTTGGCATCAGGGTTTATTTCTTCTGGGTGTGGTTTTGGGGTTTTTGAGGTCTTGGTGCTATCTGAGTTGTTGTGCTTAAGTGTGCTGGCAAGGAAGGTGTTTCTCATGGCCAGTTGGAATTTCATTTTGTATACACTACAAAATAAAAGTTGTCTAAGTCTAAGCTAACTTATGACAAAGGTCAAATAACTTACCTTTAACTTATGGCCCATGTATGAACATATACTGAGAAACACCGGGAAATTTTGAGCATGCTTGAAATAGTTATTTTATATTAATTAAAGGCTGTAAGACCTCAATCCCCCGATTTTACCAATATATAGGGCAATGTGTCATGGTTTTGTTTAAGTTTTCTCTTTCAGTTTTCATTGTTTTATGTCAGTTTTGTGTAATTGTAGTTATTTTTGATTGTATTTTAGTTCTCAGGTATTTCTTTTTTGCCCTCTGTGACCCTCTTCTGTCAGACTCCTTTCCCCTATCTCCCTTCTCAATTCCTCTGTCCACACCTGCTTCCGATCTGCTAATTGGCCTGGTCTTTGTTTCTGTCTCCCATATATAAATCTCCTGTTCAGGTACTGTTTATTGTTTCATCGTCATCATTTGTTCCCCTTCTGGTTTTCAGTATTTATGGTTATTATGTTATTATGGATTTAACTTTTTATCTGAAATCTGCAAATAACCACCTTCAGCTTTAGTCTCTGCATTTGGGTCCTCCTCTCAAACCTCCACCCAACCTGACACAATGGTTAAAAACAAAGCTTGATAATTTTCCACAGCATGCGACAGAAGCCACCCAGAGGGTTTGAGGAGTAGAAGCCAAAGGTGCTGCAGAGCAGCACAGATGAGCAGAAGCCAGCTGACGAGGAAGAGCAGGAGTATCGGTAAGGAGAATCCAAACCCTGTGTCGACGAGTAAGCAGAGGTCCAGGCCAGAAGATAAAAGAACAGAAGAGGTACCATAGGGACATTCAAGCCATGGTCAGAAGTCTGTCCTGGGCTGCCCTCTGGATTCGGTGGAGGAAGTGGCTGAGAGGAGGATGCTGTCCAAACTCACATCCATCATGGACAACACCTCTCACCCCCTGCACCAGACTGTAGAGGAGCTGAGCAGCTCCTTTAGTCAGAGACTTAGACACCCTGTCTTGATATACTGTATATACCTGGATATACTGTATATATATTGTTATTCTTAATGCCACTTTTTCCTCCCTGTTTGCACCTTCTGTAACTTCTATACAAAGATCATGACAATTTTGTCATGTCACTTTTTTGTGGTCGTTTGGTTATTACAGTACTTTATTACCAGAATATTTTTACCTTTATAAACCTATTCATACACTCTGTTAGTCCAGCTTTTAGGAATCTATTACACTCTAGTCCATGAAAGATTAGAGTGTTATAGATTCCTAAAAGCAGTCATACTTAAGCACTCTATAAGCAAACTATTATACATTTGAAAATAAATTATTCCTGCAAAACACAAAAAAAACATATGTTTTATATAAAATAAGGTGAATGGCTTAAAATTCTTTAGCATCATCAATAAGTTGAAAAAACAAAATAAGTTCAGAGGGGGCAAGTCAGCCCTGTTTATGCCTCTCATAATGGGCTTGTCAACTCTGTCAGCCCAGAGGAGAGAAAGCAATTTCCAGACTGACACCTTATGATATGAGAGTGTGTTTGTGTGGGTGTGTGTGCATAGACTTGTTTTTATCACCTAGAAGGGACAATGTAAGGTCAGCTTCAGATGAATATGCTACATTGTGAGGACTTGCAAGTACTTGTTGTGACCACTCAACTAGTCCCCATGAGAAAAAAAGTTATCTTTGTTGGTTTAAGATTAATTCTAAGGTGTGAATTCAGCATAGGTTAGGTATATAGTGGTAATGGTTAGGGTAAGGGTCTGGGTTAGGCCATATGATTGAATAGATTTAAATGAGAAGTCACAATAAAAAATGGAAGTAAACACATGTGTGTTTGGTTGATAACAAACCCCTGACTTGTTTGTATTTCATGTACAATATACCACCAAGATGCGTTCTAGGAATGCATAATAGCATTGCAAAGGACATTATAAAATAAAGAAACGTAATGATAACCTCATACACACACAAGCGCACTTAAACAAACAAGTTGTGAATTTGAATGCAAATGAGTATCTGAATGAAAGTTGCTGCAGGCTGTCTATTAAGGAGAGTCATCACCCTGTTTCCATCACTGACATCTGGAGACACCACAGTCACTTTTCATCTAGCTCAGATACCTGAAGACACGATGACGCAGAGAGAGGAAATCACAGATAAATTGCAAAAAATGAAAAAACGAAAGGAAATTAAATGAATAGCTTCAATAAAGTTTCTTCAGCATTTTTCTCATAAGCAAAAGCATGATAACTTAATATGTATTTCTATTTAAAGTGCTGTGCTCTTTTGCTTCCATCTTTGTATAGTTTCAATTGGCATTTATAGTACAAAAAAAGTGCAAGTTAAGATCATCTTATTACCATACCGGCAGCAGTGGTAGATTACTTTGTAGTTGTAGAGTTTTTTTGTTTTTTTTTATTGTTTTAGGACTTCTCATATATTGCTCTGATTTAAACCTTTGTAGCTTTGCACTGATGGTTTTGTGGCTTAGAACTACACAAACAGTATATATAAGTGAACCCGCAATCATACAACAGCTTTGTTTTGGAGGCTCACGATGTTTCACAACAGCTATGGTTAGTGAATCAAACCATTACTCCTCAAGGGTATAATTACACTTTATAATGCTGAGCATTAACTTTAATTAATTAGTTTAGAAGTGGCATTGTGGGCAAATAAATTGTACATTTCTAGAAGATTAAAAAAAAGAAAAAAATTCTAAGTTTTGCTTTGTTTACTGAGAAAAGTTAAGTCTGAGGTTCATGTTTGTGTGATGATCCTGGCACTGGAGCTGACCCAGTCTCCTATTATCACTCTGGTTCAGTCTCCATCCCCTTTGCAATCATCTCTGCTGGTTTCACCTGTCACCACCTGCATATAAGCTCCATCCTGATGAGCCCCCAGTGCCAGATCGTTTCAAGCCAACCCGGTGAGAACCTTCCAGCCTTATTCCTGAAAACCTGTCTGTTTGCCTGCCAGCCTGTCCTATCCCTTGATTTATGAGCCTGCCTGACCCCTTCTTGGATTTGTCTGCCTGCCTGAGACCAGCTCTGTCAGTCTCTGGATTCTGGATTGATAACCTGTGCTTTGACCCGTTTCTGCCTGTAAGTTACTGAGCCTGCCTGTCCCCTGAATGTTCTGAGATACTTGGGGATCGAACATGGATGTGAAACTGTACCAAACGGCTGGATATCCCCTCTGCTCATCTGCTGATATCCGAATCAATCTCTGGACACACTACCTTTCCCTGGCTGACCCTCAGAGTCCGAACTCCATGCGAAGACAGGTTAGTCCATCTGACAGTTTCAGCTCAAGCCTGCCAGTGCTGCCTCTAACCTGTCCCTCTGCCTCCAGGACATACCAGTCTGCACTCAGAACCTGTACGCCCGAGAGTCAGCGTCTCTCAATAAACCTTTCAAATCGTCACTGACCTGTTGTGGTGAATCTTGGGTCCACATCCAGCCCATTACAGTTTGTTGCTCAGCACTATGACAACCAAGCCTATGAGAGTTGGAAGGAACTGTGCTACCATGATCAACAAAGGAAAGAGACAAAACTGTCTCATTCCTTTGTAGACCCCTTCACATTTTAACTTGCTGTATTTAATTACATTTACACTATAGACACCCTGTCTACTTCTAAGGGAAGGCTGGAAACTTTTATTTTTGATAAAACTTATAGTTAAGGTGGCTTAGGTTTTCCTGAGCTATCCCTATAATTATGCTAGTATAGACTTAGGCTTTTGGAAGACATTGGGACCCCTTGTTATTACTCTGCTCCATTGTGTCTCTATACTCCCATTTTGCAGTATTTGTTTGTTCAGTTTCTAATGTTATGCTCTCTCTGCTTTTCTCATCATAGTAGCTTAATCTGGTCTGCTCCTGTTCGTCTGTTACACTATACTGGATTGAAATATCAACTGTGCTGCTGCCATCTACACTGTTTATAGATGTTGGAGCTTGGCCTGTTTTTCAATGTAGTCCTGTTCCCTTTTGTTTCTCTTCCATCCTCTGACACGAGAAGTGGCTCTGAGCTCCTTCCTGGATGGGGCCACATGTGGAGCTGGTTTTTTTTATATATTTGCTTCTTTTTGTGCATCTGCTTCTGTCTCCTTAATCCCCAGTCACCTTCTGCAGAAGGCCGCTGACGCTGAGCCTGGATCTGGTGGAGGTTTCTTCCTGTTAAAAGGGAGTTTTTCTTTATGTTCCTGTTTTTTGTTAGCCTTACTGATAAGTGGTTTTCTTAATGCCACACAGCTAGTCAGTCCAAGTTCCTTAAAGGTATAGTAAAGGTTTTTTGTGAATTTTTGAAAAGACCCGCCCTCTCCACTCTACCTTAGATTTTTTTGCGGCCAGATGGGTCCTCCTTCACATTCTAGCTTTTAATGTATTGCACAATTCTTAACCTAATTTTGGTAGTTTCTGCAATCTTGAGATTTTTTTCTATGCTTGATACATGCCAATGATTTGACCATTCAGAAATAGATTGACATACTTTTCCCGACCCCAGGATCTGTATTTCAACAATGCTGTTTAATTATTACCCTGATTATAAGATGACCCCCTCTTTCTAGGACCAGCTTTTAGGGAAAAAAAATAATAACAAAAAAAAAATAAAATAAACCTAAAATTTATTATTTTTGAAGAAATTATTTTATATTGAGAAGAATTTCAGTAAAATAATATTGCATTGAAAGATTTGTGCAATGAAAGAAAAAGTACAAAAAACAGTGACAAGTGAAATCTCGAAACACTTCAACTGGAATGCAAGCTGAACTTTGCTCACGGAGCGTCGCAAAAAAATTGCATGACTCAAAATACATCCTTTGCCTCGCTGCACTTGCTGTTACTCCTACTCTCCCCCTGCAGCTCTGCAACTTTTTGAGAAGCTTTTCTTTACCTGTTCATGTTTTTGAGATCTTTTTGACCTGTCTGTTGTGACAGAAAGATGACCCCTGCTACAGTTTTCCATCTCCTGAGGTCAGTGGATTTAGGAAAGGCCAGTGACCTCATGGAGATTGAGATGGCGCCCTCTGTGTTCATGTAATGATCCCACACAACTGCCAGCCTGTATAATTGGTAAGACCCCGATTATAAAACAAACCAACATTTTCACATCTTTTTCAATGAAAAAAAAAAATTATATTCGGGCAGCTATGATTATTCAGAGCAGAGTAAATAATAAAATATACGTATCCAATAAAGTGGCCAGATATTGTATGTTACCCTGAAAATCTCACGGATAAATATTTAGTATTTTCCTTACTTGCCAAATCATGAACAGTACCAAACAAGTTGGTGCCTGTCGGTACAGATATTCTGTTCATCTGGAGCAATGTGACAAACAAAAACAATAGACAAAAACAAATCATTACAAAGCCTCACTAGTCACCCACTTTGTATTTCCCATCATGACTTTGGTTTCAGCTCGTCCCATTAGACAGAACATGTTTGTATCTTAATTGTCTTTCAACAGATAATGCCCACCATATAAAGAAAACTTCATTTAGTGCCCACAGTCAATCATATAGCTCATTCAGATAACAGTTTTCCCCGAACTGTTATTGCCTTTTAAAATTAAGTAGATTTGAAGATAGCATATAATTACAATGCCCTTAAAACATAAACATCTTTCTTTCTTTCTTTCTTTCTTTCTTTCTTTCTTTCTTTCTTTCTTTCTTTCTTTCTTTCTTTCTTTCTTTCTTTCTTTCTTTCTTTCTTTCTTTCTTTCTTTCTTTCTTTCTTTCTTTCTTTCTTTCTTTCTTTCTTTCTTTCTTTCTTTTTTCTTTCTTTTCTCACTGCAGCTATTTCTACTGGGGTCAGTGTATTGAACATAAACAACAGATATAAGCTGCTCAAAAAACACAAAACACATAACAAAAACACAAATAAAGATAAACAAGTTAAGCAATAAAAGCATTCAGATAGAAATGCCATATTATAACCAGAAAAGCAATTAGAGAGTGCAGACCTCTGCTAAACAGGAAATGGTGACTTACTCCTACAGCTAAAACTTGCACATGATCTGGATCATTACCAGATTTAAATGAATTGGTATAATTTACCTCCTTGGCGAGATAAATATATAATATACAAATAAAACACATTGACAAATAAATTCCTACATTTATATATACATTTATGCTATACATTATACATTTATGCTATATATATATATATATATATATATATATATATATATATATATATATATATATATATATATATATATATATATATATATATATATATATATATACACTCACCTGCCACTTTATTAGGTACCCCATGCTAGTAACGGGTTGGACCCCCTTTTGCCTTCAGAACTGCCTCAATTCTTCGTGGCATAGATTCAACAAGGTGCTGGAAGCATTCCTCAGGGAGTTTGGTCCATATTGACATGATGGCATCACACAGTTGCCGCAGATTTGTGGGCTGCACATCAATGATGCGAATCTCCCGTTCCACCACATCCCAAAGATGCTCTATTGGATTGAGATCTGGTGACTGTGGAGGCCATTTAGGTACAGTGAACTCATTGCCATGTTCAAGAAACCAGTCTGAGATGATTCCAGCTTTATGACATGGCGCATTATCCTGCTGAAAGTAGCCATCAGAAGTTGGGTACATTGTGGTCATAAAGGGATGGACATGGTCAGCAACAATACTCAGGTAGGCTATGGCGTTGCAACGATGCTCAATTGGTACCAAGGGGCCCAAAGAGTCCCAAGATATTCCCCACACCATGACACCACCACCACCAGCCTGAACCGTTGATACAAGGCAGGATGGATCCATGCTTTCATGTTGTAGACGCCAAATTCTGACCCTACCATCCGAATGTCGCAGCAGAAATCGAGACTCATCAGACCAGGCAACGTTTTTCCAATCTTCTATTGTCCAATTTCGATGAGCTTGTGCAAATTGTAGCCTCAGTTTCCTGTTCTTAGCTGAAAGGAGTGGCACCCGGTGTGGTCTTCTGCTGCTGTAGCCCATCTGCCTCAAAGTTTGACGTACTGTGCGTTCAGAGATGCTCTTCTGCCCACCTTGGTTGTAACGGGTGGTTATTTGAGTCACTGTTGCCCTTCTATCAGCTCGAACCAGTCTGGCCATTCTCCTCTGACCTCTGGCATCAACAAGGCATTTCCGCCCACAGAACTGCCGCTCACTGGATGTTTTTTCTTTTTCGGACCATTCTCTGTAAACCCTAGAGATGGTTGTGCGTGAAAATCCCAGTAGATCAGCAGTTTCTGAAATACTCAGACCAGCCCTTCTGGCACCAACAATCATGCCACGTTCAAAGTCACTCAAATCACCTTTCTTCCCCATACTGATGCTCGGTTTGAACTGTAGGAGATTGTCTTGACCATATCTACATGCCTAAATGCACTGAATTGCCGCCATGTGATTGGCTGCTTAGAAATTAAGTGTTAACGAGCAGTTGGACAGGTGTACCTAATAAAGTGGCCGGTGAGTGTGTATATATATATATATTTTTAAACAATTTAATATAGGTCTGATCAAAATATTTATTATTGTTCTCTTTCTTGAACACACTTATTCAGTCACGTATATTGCTTTTAGATTAGTATTTCACATAAATCTTTAGAGGTCTTGGTAGTGTCTGTGAGGTCGACACGCACATTAGTACTAAAATAATTTTGTAACTATTGTTCTTGCCTTCTTTCAACTTAAAACCTTTCTTTTTGCTAAAGCTAATTAAGCCAGTCTGCATAACCTTTCTGATATATAATGTATATTTAATTTGACACCATAAATGCTCTGCTTTTCTTTTTGAAATGATTGAAAATATATGCAGAAATTGTGCAAGATCATTTAAAATGATTGTGGTCCTCAAAAAGTCTTGCTAATACTTGTGTACTATTTCCAGATGCCTGTGTGGGCCACATCTATCTGTTCAAACAAATACATGGATATACAATTTTTTGGCCACCAGCAAAAATGTTGCTATGTCTAAAATAGGGATTCAGATAGTGACTCAGAGTGACTCAGAGAATGATTTAGAATGGAAACTGAACTTTTACAGAATACACATTAGGTGTGTTTCAATGATATTAAGTAACTTAATCTAATTTATGACTACACCTACATAATGTCAACTGTACCTGACCTGGTGTGACCATTTAGAATAAAATTGACATAAACAGCTAATCATCCCAAAGAAGTGGTAGAAAATGATGGGCATCATAGGAAAATGTATTAGTAAGATTATTCAATTCAATTTAGGATTTAATTTAGTTTATTTACTGTATATACCGCCAATTCACAACACATGTCATCTCAAGGGACTTTACATTGACAATTCAACCAGATCATATAGTTAGGTTGGTTCAAAGTTTTATCTAAGGAAAACCAGCTGATTATATTTCCTCATGGACTCAATATTAATCTCTCACACCAAGCATGCTTGTAGTAAGGGTGGAGAGGAAAACTCCCTTTTGAAATTATTGCAGCTTTGTTTAGTAATTCACAGATTTCTTCAAAAACGCTGCTTTTGTTTATTAACCATCTGGAGTTTTAATGATGAATAAAAATGAATTCATCATTGCAGTGGCGTTATAGAAATGATGCTACAATACAGCTTCTTAAGTTATATTTAATGCCTTTTTGCTGTTTAATAAAAAATGAAAATCATAGTTAACATTCAGTGTATTTTTCTCAAGGTATTGACCAATATTACAAAAATACTTTTGGTACATAAAAATCTAAATATTTCCTTTTTGATTCTTCCAGAGAATTAACATTTCAAACTTTTGACCCATTTCTAACAGTTTTCTTTAAACATAAATCTATATTTAATTGTATAGAGGTTTAAATACTGTTTTCTTTATAAGATGTTGCTTTTAATTTTATTTTTGAACGATAAAGAGAAAATTCAAGTTCAAATAATAAACTAGCCATGGAGCTTAATGATTCTAAGTCCTAACTTAGAGCTATCTTAAGCTAACAGGATAATACACATTTCTACTAAGAATGAAAAGTGCACTTATGAGGCTTGCTATGGTCAAAACAACTTGTGAGTATCTGTAACTATTTGTAACAATTTACCCTTTTTTTTACTCCTCTCACAATCTTTGGGGGCTATTCTAAAATTTGTTTTCACCTCTCTTTTACTTCACTCAGTTTTTTCATAAACTCTCTCTAGCCCAAAACTGGCTCCCTCTTCTCCTCTGAATAATTTTCATTAGCATGATAAATCTCTTGAGCCCTCCTAAATATTCTCCTCTGTTTTTAATAAGACATGCACATGAACACATATGCAGCGAAAATAATCTTGGGGCAGCTGTGTCAAGATTAAATCTTGTTTTCGAAAGGAATGATACTGGTTTGTTTGTTTTTTCTATCTTAACTTACCATGAGATATCCCAAGCATCTGTATTTAAAATACAATTAGCAAACACCCTAAACGTCTCCAAAGCACCACAAAAAACCTTGGGCTTAGTGAGGGCATGATGCTGGGCTTTAAGAAAGAATATTCCCATGTTTTTATTATTATGCTGTAAATCAATAAATTATTTCTTATTACTCCTATGGTAAGCCAGTTTTACAGATAGCAAGGCATTTTTTTACACCGTTGAACAACTTTGACCATCTTTTTTTATCATTGTCCACACAAAATAACTACTTGCTTAAATTATTTATTAGTTTTAATTTATAAACTCTTAATGGGTTGTTTATTCAGTTCAGATAAACGGGGTTGAGACTAACTTTTGGCAGGATTCAGATTTCTTCTATTCAGAAATCCTTCTAGATACAAATTGGATATCAATCGATTCAGTTTAGTTTATTTATATAGCGCCAATTCACAACATGTCATCTTAAGGCACTTTACAGTTCACCAGATCATACACTCAATATTAATTTGAAGTTTTCTATCTAAGGAAAACAACTTGATAGCATCGACTAATTGACTCAAATGCAATCCTTCACACTAAGCATGCTTGTAGCGACAGTGGAGAGGAAAAACAAAATTTTAACCGGAAGAAACCTCCAGCACATCCAGGCTCAGTGTGAGCGGCCATCTGCGGAGGCCGACTGGGGTTTAAGGAGACAGAAGCAGAGATACAAAAGGCAACTGTAAAAGGCAGACCCATCCAGGAAACACACAGCCAAGCAGACAAGCTCCAAGCCAACTCCCATGTCAGAGGACGAAGAGAGCACATCCAGCCAGCCGCAGTCAGAGAAACAGGAGTACACTGAAAAACAGGCAGATCGCGAACATCTACAAACAAAGGTGGCAATGGCAGCAGCACAGACGACTTTTCTCTCCAGGATGGAGTCACAGCCAAGCAGGAACAGATGAGGCAAAGCTACTATGAGAAAAAGCAGAGAGAGCATGGCGTTAGAGATTAAGCTAACAGATTCTGCAGAGTGGAAGAATAGAGATAGAATGAAGCAGAATGATGAAATAGGGGTCCCTATGTCCTCCAGAAGTCTAAGCGTATAGCAGCATAACTATAGAGATAACTCAAGATAACCTGAGCCCCTCCAACTATAAGCTTTATTAAAAAGTAAAGTTTTAAGCCTACCTTTAAAATTAGACAGGGTGTCTGCCTCTCAGACTAAAACTGGTAGTTGGTTCCACAGGAGAGGAGCCTGATAACTAAAAGATCGTCCTCCCATTCTACCTTTAGAAATTCTAGGAACCACTAGTAAACCTGCAGATTGAGAGCAAAGTGCTCTGTTAGGGACATAAGGAACAATCATATCTCTGATATAAGATGGAGCTTGGCCATTTAAGGCTTTATATGTGAGAAGGAGGATTTTAAATTTTATTCTGTATTTAAAAGAAAGCCAGTGAAGAAAAGCTAAGATAGGAAAGATATGATTTCCATTTTAATTTTCATCACAACTCTGGCTGCAGCATTTTGGATCAGCTGAAGGTTTTTAACTAAGGTTTGTGGACTTTCTGATAGTAAATAAATTACAATAGTCCACCCTTGAAGTAACAAATGCATTGACTAATTTCTCAGCATCACCCCTGGACAGGATATTTCTAATTTTGATGAAAGAAGGACATTTTAGAAAGCTCTTTGATAAGGGATTTAAATGACAGGTCCTGATCTAAAATAGCACCAAGATGTTTTACTTTATTACCTGAAATCAATTTAATCCCATCCAAATGAAGTGACTGACTAATCAGCTATGAGAACTTTACACAAGGTGAATGCTTGAGAACATTCAACCAAATTGTTTATCCAATCAAATATCTGAAAATCAGGAGACATGGCTTTTTGCTAAATTGGCAGATACATTTCAACATCATTAGCTAACGAATAAAAGGGGGTACCATGTTTTTGAAAAATTCAACCCCAATGCTTAGTATTGTTGGGATCTGGAGCGGTACCATCCGTCTCCAGCAGAGTGCGCCGTGGATCCTCCTGAAGCTGAGCCTCCAACACACCTGAGGCGCATCTCGTCATCAGGAGGACCTGCAGTATATAACCGGCCTTCAGACCTTGCCTCAACGCCGCAGTGTTGATCCAGTTTGGTTAGCACCTAAGCCTAGAACCTCCTGAGAATCTCTAGTGATCTCCCTAGTGATCAGTCTCTCTTCTAACCTTTCGTTGTCTATGCTTCACAGGAAACCTGTTCCCTTGGAAGCTCTGGATGAGCTTAACCTGCCGAGCCTGCCCTCAGAGCCAAACCTGAAGACTCTCCTCTGGATTCCTCTGCAGCTCTTGGCTAAGAGCTGGAAACCAAAACCCAAGGTCTGCATTCAAGTCAGAAGTAAGACGCTGAAGCGGTTATTGAACTCTGCTGAACAGATCAGTCTCTGGACCCAGCAGTTCCTTCCTCAAAGAGAAACCCGGACTCCTCAAGGTAATCTTCTGAAACTTCCAAACGCAAACTCTTCAGTGCCAACGCTAACTGAACTGTCATCCTCACAGACTCCAGTGAACCTGTCCCCGGCCAGAACCAGTTCCAGTTCATATGATTTATGTGCTTGTGTTTTAAATAAACATTGTAAAACTTTCCATCTGTTTCCGTGGTGTTCTGCATATTGGGCTTCTCTGAGAACCAATCATGACAAGTATAAAGGTTAAAAATTGGCACACCAAAATCAGGGCTCTTAAATTACCATAATACTACCAGGATATACTAATGAACTACAAAAAAAAGAAAGAAAGGAAAATCAGTAAAAGTGATAAATATTGATAGATAGTTCTTTAGGAAGTAAACCATGGCTTAATCTCACTATTGTATAATTATCCATCAAACCAGCAACAAGATGTTTTCTGTGCTTAAATGTCAGCCAAAACCATTTGTACAGTGACAGATAAAACCCTTTAATAAACCAAACATAAACTGCCACATATCTGACTCAATAACCATTTAAAACAACTATTTTCATTAATTTCAGATGGAGCTACTCACATACTTGTATTAAACTGCACTTAGAAGATTCACCACTGTTCTGCACCATTACCCTTTTTACTTGAACTCACAATGAATCACGGGATACCCAAGGTTACGGAGGATACACAGGACCTGTCCTTCAAAATGGGCAAAAAGAAGGCCGCATTTATTGGCCACATTCAAAGGAGTCTTTGAATCCGAACAGACCATGGCCCCACGCTATGACGTAATTGGCCTTCCAATCTGGCAGCTGCTGGATTCGAACACACCACCAGTCAAAGGACTTAGTAGAACGATGGAATCAGACTGTAAAGGCAATGATGAGTCACTCTGTCTTGAGACTTAAAAACATTGTGATAGAAGATTACCGTTTGTCATGCTTGGATCCAGCAAAGCAAAACCTGAGTTTTATTTTATTGTTTTTAGTCGAGTTAATCTGGTTTTGAGGCATTATATCATTAACCTGACAACATCCAGATGCATGTCTCGCTCCGCCTAGCTCCACTCACATACATCTGGGAACCCGCCATAGGAATTGCCTTTACTGAAGGCTGGGACTTATCAAAACTCCTTGCATATGATTGGATAAGCCACTTGTCTGTCATCTTTATTGACGTGCTATTTCAACCACTCACACCGAAGCTATCCCGTGACGCTGTGAGAGGAGGAGCCATTTGGTAGATCAAGCTCTTGCTAAATCCGGTCGGGAGAAGGGCGAAAACATCGTTTCCACCAACAAAAGCCTTCAAAGCCTTTCTCTGATGTTCTTTTGATGAAACAATATCAGATAGATTGGACAACACAGAAGAAATAGCAGCATCAATGCTAACGCTTGCTTCCTCAATGCGAGCCGCCATTGTTGTTGTAATCTCACGGTCGCTTCTCCACTCCAGGACACACCCACCCTGCCTCCTGATTGGACAGACTATAAATTCGGTTGGGGAAATCACTTTCAATGAGCGCGTTCACAGATGTATGTGAGTGGAGCTGGGCGGAGCGAGACATGCATCTGGCTGTTGTCAGGTTATTATATCATTGGAACTATGAAAGTTAACACAGCTTTTGTCTGCTGACACACCAACAATCAAATAAGCTTAAAGTTGTGTGTCCAAAATGAGTCTTTGAGGACTGATTTTCCCCACCTTCAGTACTGATTTCTATTGATCGCTCATTACTGTATTAAATAAAGTATATGAACACTTTTGGTGTATTACTTTTGCTATTTGACAAACTTTTGCTGTATTTTTGTACTGACTTATTTGCCATTTGCAGTTTCTGTGTTTTTTGATTGTCATGTATATAATCCTTTAAATATGCAAATGTGTTGTCATGTCCTACTTCCAATTGTGAAGGTATGTTTCAGAACGTTCCTGATTTCCTGTCTTAACTTTGAGTATGAGTAACAAATTGTTGTGATAAAAAAATATTATTAAAGAATGCTCCATGTTAAAAGAACGAACTAATCAGCTATTTTTGCAGGCGGTATGTTATTCCCTGCTCCTCTTAGCTTCTCCATGTTTCTTTGTCTTACCAGTGGCATCCCTTCTATTACTTCCTTCGATTTCTCATTGCCATTACAGCATTTATGGGTCTGAATGTTGATGACAGCTGGGGATGTGGCAGTTTGCCAAGAGCAGGGAGGGATGGAGAGATGAAGACAGCTGAAGAAGAAATATCAGGAGAGTAAGGGAAAGAGCGAGGGTGGGTAGTGAAAGGGACAGAGATTTGCAAACAAATTTAATAACTAGCCTGCAGAATGGAATGACTTTGCTAGCTTTTGAATTGCTCAACTCCCTGAAAAAGAGCAAGGAGGAGGGAGCAAGATATTGAATAGAGCGAGGGTGGAGATAGGGTGGGCAGATGCTATATTAAAGGACTGAAGAAAATTTGAAACATGTCACATCAATTTCAACCACTGCAGTTATCAGTGTGTTTTCCTTACACCTGAATACTTGGATGTAAGGGATAGTAAAAGGCAGGACAGGAGAACTGATTGAAAGTAAGAAATGGGAAAGTCTAAAGCTGAAAAGAAAATAGCACACGGGTCAAAGGAAGTAAAGGTTTTCAATTAGGACTGAGGTCTAAAGTAGAACAAGACAAAACAAGATTAGGGGATTTAAAAAAGTGTTTTACACAACCCTTGTAACTTCTTAACACATTATCACGCTGACTTAAAGTCAAGTATCTAAAATCTTAAGACTTGTTCTTTAAATAGGAGACTGTATAGCCAATGTGTTGTTCAATGGGCTTCTCAATGTAGTGCTTGGTATCATTTTTACTTTAATAAATCCTCTTCTTAGTCCCTGTGATAGTAATCCAACTTTTTAAGAAACAATTGAAAGGTCTCTCATCCCTCATCCCTCTACTTGCTCTGGATCGAAAACAAACTTTCTGTGCCTAGCAGCAGTCTTGCAGCTCTTTTCTCATTCTTGGGCAGTGTTGCCAACTCCTCAGGAAGAAAAGTCACTATGTGCTTTACTAAAAGGCACTAGAAAGCGTTAGATGACGTAATAAAATAATTTGCATACTTCATGTCATCCAGCTGCTGGGGATTCGGAATCTCTCTCTCTCTTTGGCTGTCTGTCAAAGCTGTGCAGAGAAATAGGATAACTGGGAGGAAGAAACTTGGTGATTTTAAGACTTTTATAGAGACTTTTACAGAAGCAAGTCCAGAAAAATACATATAATGCAGCCATTTAGTTCCACACTCCATACCAATTGGTGGCATATGTGCACCATTAGTTGTCTGACATACAGCAATTAAAAAAGAATAAAAAACAGGACAAAGAAGAAAGTAGGAGTGCAAAGAAACATTGAGACTGTAGGAGCAGAAGGGGAGAGGATAAGGCTGTAGATTGTCTCGCCTAAAATAAAAATTATTTAATGTGAGACAACTGTCAGTTAATTGTTTTTTTTTTTAATGATTCAATCTTGCAATCTAGAGCACGATTAGCAGCGGCTTTCAACACTGAAATTCCATCTGCAACTTGGATTTGAATTGGAATGGTTTACTCTCTTTGCTGCAGTCCAAGCAACCTGCTTTGCATAGCAGACAGTGAGAGACAGAGAGATGGAAGCAGGCTTAAAATCCACTTGCTCGGGAGAACAGAAATTGGTGCTTTTATGTCGCCAAAGCCACCATTAACACAAAGAAAAGCTAGATTTGGTGCTGGGTGCTTTTTTCAAAATAGGGGTGCTAAAGTCACTAAATTTAGTGACAAAAGTTGGCAATGCTGTTCTTCAGGTATGAAAAACTGCTTTATGGCACCCTAAAATGAATATATTGTATTTGGTAACCACACACCTTACTACGCTACCCCCAGGTAATTATATTTTCTTAATCTTTTTTTTTATTTTGGAGATTTTTGACGTGTGCCACAAAAAAAGGGCATAGAAAATGTCAGTCAGGAGAAGAAGGAAGGGAACGTGTGAAACGGATTGGGACAGGACTCTATAAAGGGTTAATTTGGGTAAAGCTTTTACTTCTTTATTGTGGGCAGTCTGAGGCACACCTGCGCACTAATTATGGTGTCTGATCACCATCTTGATATGGTACACCTGTCAGGTGGGATGGATCATCTCAGCAAAGGAGAAGTCTTCACTATTACAGATTTAAACTGGCACATTTAAATATCTGTTAAAGCATTTTTTTTAATTTCCCAATAAAAGAAAATCTAAAAGAAGAAAACTGTTTCCAGATATTGAGAAACTGAGCTTGCAACTTTGAGAAGTCAAGCATCAGTTCCCAATTTACACTTTTTCTGATGTCTCTCTCCATGGGCCCATTTTTTTCTTTTTTTTTGGGGGGGGGGGGGCACCTTCTGGTGCTGAAACATGTACTGTAATGACATTAAGTCCAGGAAATTGCAAAGTGTAAATGTTAAAAATAAATACGTATTGATATTTTTAATGTTTTATTAAAATACATGGTAGTATGAAATTAATATGAATCCTAGTACATTTTTGTAATAGATTTATTTCTCAGCAATCATGTGACATAGTGGCGTTGACTACTGTTTCCGTCCGCTACTTGATGGTTTCGCTCTCAGTATCAATCTCGCTAGCCTGTACGTAAACGTTGTAGCATACAGTTGCAGTCTTATGTAAGTGAGTGAAAACTGCAAATGGATATTGAACATTTTTTAAAATGTCCCATGATCTCTGCCAACACTCGGCAAAAATTCAAACCAGATCCAGTACCAACAAATGCTGACCTAGAAAAACACCTGCGATCAGCCCGGCAAACCCAGCTAGCTCAATATCGGATCATGCGGGGCTGTCATCGGGCACAGTTAGCTTGCCTTGCAGCTGTACTACAGCACAGCAACTACCAAATGATCTTGGTGACAAGCACTGCTGTCCTAAGCAGCCTATTCTTCCAGATTTTCCTTCAAGATTGTTTGGAAAGCCTAACAAGCCTGCACTAACTACTACAACAAGTACTGTTGGGTTGAATACTCGGTTTAGTCGCTTACCTCTGCACTAGGTAAGACTTTTTTTAAATGAATACTCCTGGCAACTACGTTGTACTGTATGAAGTAATGTAACAACTGGTTTTCAAAATTATCTAATCACTTGTGCCATCATGCGTAATGCCCTTTATGGGTGTGGGTTTGTGTGTGTGTGCGAACACACGCATCGTAGTGAGGTGTGTTCGTGTGAAAAAACTTTTTGTTGCCCCCCCGATGCAAAAGTGAAACTCTGCCTATGTCTTTCTCCCTGTATGACCTAGGTGTGCCGACTATAGCAAATGACAGACGGAGGTAATCAATGAACTGCATGACTCCCAGAAAGTTTTTCTATCTCATTCCCATGCATTACCAGCCCACCTTTTTCATTGCCTATTCAACTTATCTGGTTCCTTGCATATATATTGTATTTTCTTTAGCTATCATTCTCTTTCTGTGTCTGCCTATAATTCACGTGGGCTCCCCATGCATTCCTAAAGCCACTTCACTCAGCCAGTACTTTAGTGTAATTTTTTTCCCTTTGTTGTGTTTTTCCAAGAGCACCGGTTTTCCTCCATCTCTCTGAGCTGTATATTTAAGAAGAGTGAAAATAAAGGAAGTGGAATAATAATGAAAAAAGAATAAAACAAAACAAAAACAGTGGTGTAGTGATTTTTCTGGTTTCTGACTTCTGGCTGTTCATAGAAAAAAGGGTGCTCCAGGAAAATATGCTTAACTTAAAAGTTCTATATTTGAATTTATCTGTACTTTTTAGATGTCATTGGAAACTTATTTTTAGTCTTTAAGTTTATTTGAAAAAAATAAAAACAATGAGTTCAAATTAGGATAGTGGGAAAATGCATATGAATGTATAAATATATATTGATTGATTTCCATTACTTCAACCCCAAACCTATGGCAGTTAGGTAATACAAATTTTAACCCTCTTACACAAGCAAGCATTAGAATGACATGGAACTGGGTAAAAACAATACCCAGTATATGGCAAGAACTGGACAGAGGCCAGGATATTACTGTTATGTAATATGGGTTTAGTGAAGGACCAAAGCACAAACTGGAATATTGTATAAGGATTCTAATAGTTCTCTCTGCATATAATTCATAATCTTAATCTAACTATTCCCTGTCTGATTGCTCTACTCACCTTCCAGATGCCTCAGAGCCTTGCACTAGGACCCATCTCTGCACGTTTACCATTGTTGTTTGCAAATATATCTCATCACATTTTTCAATTTGCCCTCTGTGAATGACTCTGGATGTAGGTCGGGAAATTGTCTAGAAATATGACAGGCAGAGCCCTGATTGCTAATTTGCAGCAAAGTGGTTTTAATATGTTCCTTGCTACGTGCAGCATACACCTCAAAAGACATTAGAGGTATGCACAACCCACATTAGCAATGTGGTGGCTTGAAGTTTATTCATTACAACAGATTGAAGTAATTACTGTTGACTGATAATTACGAACTATATCTATAGTGTGTTTGATGCTTTAGGCATGTTTGCTACCTCCTTAGTTGTAAATGCCCAGTTGGGGGTATATCTAAGATACCAACTTCTGAAAATATGGTTTAAGATGATTTTTTTTTTTTTTTTTTTTTTATTGGAGTATGTTTTGTCACATGCTGTATGCATTCTAAGCAGTCTTTAACTTCTGTGTTTTATACAGAAAAGAGAAAAGAAAATCCAAACCAGCATGTCCCTGTGTGAAAAAGTGATTGCCCCCTAAACCTAATAACTGGTTGGGCCACACTTAGCAGCAACAACTGCAACCAAGGGTTTGCGATAACTTCCAATGAGTCTTTTACAGCGTTCTGGAGGAATTTTGGCCCACTCATCTTTGCAGAATTGTTCTAATTCAGTTAGATTAGAGGGTTTTCGAGCATTAACGGCCTTTTTAAGGTCATACCACAACATCTCAATAGGATTCAGGTCAGGACTTTGGCTAGGCCACTCCAAAGTCTTCATTTTGTTTTTCTTCAGCTATTCAGTGGTGGGCTTGCTGATGTGTTTAGGATCTTTGTCCTGCTTCAGAACCCAAGTTCATTTCAGCTTGAGTTCACAAACAGATGGTCGGACATTCTCCTTCAGGATCTTTTGGTAGACAACAGAATTCATAGTTCCATTTATCACAGCTAGTCTTCGAGGTCCTGACGCAGCAAAACAGCCCCAGACCATCACACTACCACCATCATATTTTACTGTTGGTATAATGTTCTTTTTCTGAAATGCAGTGTTCCTTTTACAGTATGCCAGATGTAATGGAACACACACCTTCCAAAGAGTTCCACTTTTGTCTCATCGGTCTACAGAATGTTTTCCCAAAAGTCTTGGGGATCATCAAGATGTGTTTTGGAAAAATTGAGACAAACTTTAATGTTCTTTGTGCTCAGCAGTGTTTTTTTTCTTAACTCTGCCATGCAGGCCATTTGTGCCCAGTCTTTTTCTGATGGTGGAGGCATGAACGCTGACCTTAACTGAGGTAAGTGAGGCCTGCAGTTCTTTGGACGTTGTTCCATGTCTCCACCATTTGTGGATAATGGCTCTCACTTTGGTTCGCTGGATTCCCAGAGCTTTGAAAATAGCTTTATAACCCTTTCCAGACTGATAGATCTTAATTACTTTCTTTCTCAATTGTTCCTGGATTTCTTTGGATCTCGGCATGATGGGTAGCTTTTAAGGATCTTTTGGTGGACTTTACTGTGTAAGGCAGCTCCTATTTAAGTGATGTCTTGATTGAAAACAGGTGTGACAATAATCAGGCCTGGGTGTGGCTAGAGAAATTGAACTCAGTGGTTAAAAACCACAATTATAGTATATTTTAATGAGGGGGGCAATCACTTTTTCACACAGGGCCATGATGGTTTGGATTTTTTTCTCCTTTAATAATAAACACCTTTATTTACAAATTGCATTTTGTGTTTACTTGTGTTGCCCTTTACTATTGTTTAAATTGGTTTGATGTTCTGAAACACTTAAGTGTGACAAACATGCAAAAAAAAACAGGAAATGAGGAAGGGGGCAAACACTTTTTCACACCACTGTATATATTTTTTTCAGAATCGCAGCTTTCTTTTTTATAAAGCAATATTGGAAAAATATTTATATCCTTCATTTCAACCCTTTGTTTAATAAGACCCAGCTTATATGTGCATGTAGTTAACTTGTGATTATTCTGAAGCCAGAGGCAGCAACAGAGTTCAGGAAGATGTTTTCTGCATAACCAAAGGGAAACAAGTAAAAAGCACAAGACAACCTACAGTCATGGGTTTGGACTATTGCGGAATATAAGGAAAACATATCTTGATTGTATCCATTCAGTTGCTTCCATGATTAGTTTATTACATGTTAATTACACCAAATTTATTTGCAGAGGTGGGTAGTAACTAGTTCCATTTACTTAGCAATATTTAAGTTTTACACCATTGTGCTTTTTACCTCTACCTGAGTAAACATATGATGAATTAGACTTAGCCGGCGGAAAAATGAGGAAGGAGAAGTTAGCAAGAAAGTTGTGAAATTGATAATGTCCAAATGAGATTTCAGGTTTAGTTTTAAGATTACACAGATTTAGATGAGTAATGGCGTCTTCAGATCAAACAACATTCTGAGTGTCCAAAATGCCTAAAAGTCAAAATCTAGGATGCAGGGTCAAATGACGATCAAGATGCTAAGCTGATCTGGATGCGGGACTCTCCGGGTGTTGAGATGCTCTGTTCTGTTGCAATATAGAAAGTGGCTTGGCATTATTTACTTTGCTGAGTTGGGTAAAATATTGTTTTGACATGCTTTTGAGCAAGAAAGTCCACTGCAAAATGTCTTCTAAGCAGTCAGTTCATCAGAATAATGATTGTTCAGAGTGGAAGTGCCCCGCATACTGGCAAGCAACAGGGTTGGGAGTCCCCAGTAAAAGCTCTCTGATGCTGTCAAGGCCATAGGAAGTTTCCCACTGCCATGCATGGCGGTTGAAAGTCAGTTTAAAGCCCTTTTTAGATTTGTTCTGAAAACTGCAAATACCAGAATTTAAAATTGCATCTTTTACAGTGGAATGTTTAAACATTTTTAAGTAATGTAGGTTTTTAAAAACAGTTTCCCCATAGTAAGAAAGTGCTTTAGCAGAGTAATAATGATCAGAGCCAAATATCTCTTACTTGTACACAAAAAAATCCATTCTCTACAGTTTTAAAATCTGTGGAGTTTAAAGCTGTTATATTTATTCATTTGTCATATGCTCACAGCTCTGAAAAAAAAAAATCACGGCTTGCATGTGGTGCCTGTCTCCCAGAAAGCTAGATTCCAAAAAAAAAAAAAAAAAAAGCTTTTCAAGTTGGTTGACTGTCCCTTCAAGCTGCACAACTTCCTGTTTCTGAACTCCAGCATTGAACGATGGAACACTCCAAACGAGGAGGTGAGCAATCCACTGAGCTGAGGTTGCCAGGTTTGGTTGTCAACATAATCTGCTGGGTGATGGTTCTGTTGCTTGCCTGTGGCGGAGAATCTGGAGAGCAATAGAGGGTGGGCAGGCAGGTGCAAACCAGGATCTCCATTGGAAAGGTGTTAGGCTGGAAGGAAGACTGAGCACTCATGGCAGAACTCTCATTAGTTGACATAATTACAGTTGGAGCAAGAAGACAACAAGATTCAAATCAGAACACCAGAGGGAAAAAGGAATAATAAGTAAGAAAAGACGTAGGGAAAAAAACCTAGAAAGTTGGTCTTGTTACCAGCATGGAAGTGCTAAAAATCAGCTTCACACACAAGCAGTCCTGTGTCCGTTCATCATCGACTGCAAAAAGTTAATGAACACTAAGAATTAGATAGATTTATTTGTCATTATGTATTCACAAGTGTAAAACAAAAAGAAATTTTGTTAAGAACAGCTCTATAGACAATTTTAATGTTTTTAAAGTGCAGCCTTGAAAAACAGTAAAAAAATATAAAAAAAACAGTAATATAAACATATGACTGTATATTTACAGTTCTAACATTTCAGGCTTCATTCAATGTATGTAGAATCAGTCCATGCATTGTGTCTTTTTAATTATTTATGATCAGCTTTACTCTTTTTCTTACTCTTAATTTAATCATAAATAGGAAACCTAAACCAAATAATAATGCCAGCAAAGCTGCAAGTTTCTAGATGTTTTTGCTAGGAAGATTTTATCAAAGAATAGATATAAAGTGTAAATGGCACTGTGCTTGGGTTGTTGACTTGAAAATATAGTACTTTGGACAAGAGGGAAGCTTTGGCTGTCATGGGATATGCAGTGAACAGATGGCACACAGAAAAAAAAGTGTGTGTAAGGATGCAGTATTTTCTTCAGGTTGTTGTCCTTTCTTAGTAAAAGTGCATTTGTTTTTTACTATTTATTTAAAAATGTCTTACATAAACAAAAAGACTAAAATAAAAGTGCTCAAATAATGAACATTAAAAAGCCACCCTTAGATTTAAGTGTAGTTTTCACCCACACTCACTAACAGTAGGGCTTTGTTCATCATGGCAGTCTCATCTATCTTCTCAGTTTTTCTTATTACTTGGTCTGTGGGTCAGAGACCCTGCAGATTTCATGGGTCTCTGCTCCTTATCAAGATCAATTCAATTCAGCTTCATAGGAGCTGAGAACTCTTATTACATAATTGAATTTGGGTTGATAATGAGAGCAGAGCAGATTTTCATCACTTCTGATCTGAAGAGGCAATGGGCGGACCACCTGCTGCAGCTGCTAACATAAGAAAAATCAGAACCGAGAGGTACTCTCACATGAACTACAGTTCTAAATAGGATCTTAGACCTGTTATACTCTAACTCTGTGATTCCAGCTTAGTAGCACTTGAGATATATTAATTGTTTTAGACTATAGACTACAGGTAAAGATTAAAAGTACACCTTTAGATGCCTGATGAAAACAATCATTTTGAAGAGAGTACTAGTTTATCTTCTATTAAGCTTCTCCAAGACATGGCAGATTTTAGGGTAAGACTGCTTCCTTTCCTTGGATGACCCCCCCCCCCCCCCCCATAAAATATAATAAATGATAAAGTTAAAAGGCTGAAGAATATTGATCTCTTTTTGAATAATAATAAAATCAATAATATAATCTGAAGAAAAAGAACATTTGTAAGCTTATAGGTTTTCCTATAAAGACCTTCCTGTTTAATTTTAATAAAAGGCCTTAGACTTTGTATACATCCAGTGAAAATGCTTTATATTAATCCCAGATATTACATTTTTTTTTCTTTAAATTAGAAAGGCAGAGGTGGTTACTTCAATTCAGTTTATTTATAAAGTGCCAATTCACAACACATATTTCCAAGGGACTTCACAGAAACAATTTAAATGCGGATTGCATCGATCTGCAAGACATGTTCCTCCTGGATGAGCAAGCAGGAAATATTTTGCTTGCATTCACTTGCATGTTGTCGTTGACTCTTCACCAATCTCTCACAGTGAGCATGCATCCAGTGACAATAGAAAATAAAAAATCCCTTTTAACACAAGACCTCCTGTGAAGACCTTATGTTGAGGCTGAAGGTCCGCTTCTCTCTCATGGGGGTTTCAAGGAGAGAGAAGCAGACATACGCAAGGAAGTAGATTTACAAAAAGTAATTTAGCTCCATGGGTGGCTCTGTCTAGCAAAGAAACAGTTTAGCAGATGTGCTCTGACCCAGTTTGCATGTCAAAGGAGGAAAGAGAGCACTTGGTTAGTCACTGCAATGCTTTTGTTCTTTTATTTTTTGGAGTAATGAAGGCTTTATTGATCTGTGTGTAATACATATTTCATAGTAGATCAGGAAGTATTTGCTTTTGAATGGAAAGCTTCCTTTATTGTATATTTGGTTAGCTAGACTGTCTGCTATATTAAGCAATATGATGTGTTGACCTAGATCTTCTATTTTTACAACTTTTGTGAGACACCTTTGTACAACTTGAGCATTAATTCATAAAAAAGTTCATTTTAAATTCTATACATTTTTTTCTGCCTAACAGCAATGGTGAACTGCACAGTAGCATTATATACCTAGCAATGTGTGTCAAATTGTTATTCGAAATTGTGAAGGTTAGCTGTTTATGAAATAGAAAAATAAAAAAAATTGACTAAAACCTATGTGAGATTTAGTCGACTAAAACACACGTGCTTTAGTAGAAGAGCAACATGACAAGGTCAAGACTAGCCATTCGGGATTGAAAAAGCAGGGATATGTAAAGTAATATCCACTTGCAAAAAGTTGAGTAAATGTCTTGGTATGTTAGTATCTCAAGCAAGATGCACTTCATTTCTAGGAATCAGAAATCACAGCTTAAGTTTGCCTCCTCCTATGGAGTACCTGTTTAATTTTGCATGCCAAAGTGTCCTAACATATTCACATCATGTAGCTCCAAAAGCTTACAGTCAGAGGTTGTCATCCGGGCTGCTGGAAGTAATTTCAACAGGGGGTGCTGTGAATCCTTTTTTTGTTTGCATTTGCGTTCAAGACCTCTGAGCCTATGGCCCTATGTAAAATACAATAAATCAAAATAAATAAATACTTTGAGATTTCTTGGAAACAGTGTTGGCCACCCTCCCCTTATTGTCATATAAGGAAAGGTTGGCCTAGTAGTTTGGGTATTCCATGAGGAAAAGACCCTTAACCCCACACTCCCCCTCAGGCGTCACATAAAGGAAACCCACTGCTCCCCCAGGGGATGGGTAAAATGCAGAGTTTGTTTCGGTACTCTGTACTCGTGACAGTGTAATGACAATAAAAAGCTGGGGGGGGGGGGGATTACACACATATAAATATGAGATTAGAGATGGTAAATGTGGAGTCAACAAGTTATCTCCATGTCATGTATTTGATCTTCCCACCCACTGAAGCAGGTGAGTCCAATCTTCACCGTGAATCAACCTGTGCAGATTAGACTCACCTGATTATTTGGCTGGGTATATTAAATACATGACATGGACATGACTTGTTGACTCCACATTTCCCATCTCTGAATATATATATAATTTTTTATATATATATATATATATACACACACACACACACACACACACCCACACATACACTTAAGTGCACACAAACAGGGAGGTATGACTTTTTCTGACTGCTTTTAGACAAACAAAACACAAAATATGATCAGTCTCTTCCACATAATGCAGCCACTGCCATCTAGCAAACCAAGTCAATGCCACAGAACGATTGAACGTTTCATTACCGCAACGCTGTGCAGGAAGTTTGTAACTAAACGTTGGCTGGAAAGGCTTGTCTAATCCACTCTTACTAGCTTGGGTTGGGGGCAGTGATGGGAGTAACAGCGTTGAAAGTAACAGCGTTACTAATGTCCTTACCTATTTTTAGTAATGAGTAATCTAACTAATTACTTTGACTGTAACTATAGCGCAGTTACCATTGTCGACGCCCCGTTACTGCACCTTACTCAGGTCGCACAATTAACCTTTTTTCATGATAGGACTCGTGCACGCCTTGTCATGAGAGAGGGGAGGATGAGATTGGCTGATGTATAGTGAGATTACGTCTGCCAGTTGGGTAGGTGGGTGTTTCTGCTGGCGAGTGTTAATGTACAGCACACACAGAGAGATGGAGAGTGAGGAGGACTCCAGCAGCAAAACAGCGTTTTCCAGATGGAAATACCGGTGTTACGTCGAGCTGCGTTTCCCCATCAGATATGGTTTCCCCTGCACCTCTGCACAGCGCAGGCCGCACGATTCACCGTGCAAGCGATAGGAAATACGCATGCTCGCTAAAGGCGCGTAACAGCCACACTGTGCTCGCGCTACAGGGGAACTACAGTACAGAGAGCGTGAACGATCAAATATTAGCCTATATGGAGAAAGGGAGAAATTGTGATGGATGGATGGATGGATGGATGGATGGATGGATGGATGGATGAATGGATGGATGAATGGATGAACGCCCTGTTAAAAAACTTCACACCCAAGAGTAGAGGTAATGCAGCCTGATATTTACACCGCGTCAGATACCGTTCCCCCATGTTTAGAAGAGGGGAACGCTATCTGACAGGGTTTAGAAGCCCATCTAGAAGCCCATGAGATAGCGTTCCCCCCTATTAGACATCATGAGTAACTCAGTTACTTTTTGGGAGAGGTAACTAGTAACTATAACTAATTACTTTTTCAGTGTAACGTGCCCAACACTGGTTGCGGGTGCTGTTGCTAGGCCTGCTGGCACAATTGCCATCAGAGGCGGTTGGACAGTCTCTTCACTCCGGCTGCTCTCCATTTTTGTGGTTGCGGTATTTGTGTTCTTATTCACTGGTGGTTTCTGTGCCATATTTCCTCCTCATTCTGTCATTGGACAGAAATGTAATAGTCTGCTGATACCTCCTCACTCAGCAACTACTAGCTTCATTGACGTTGCCATGACAGCGTAACTTTCATGAACTTGTGTTGATTAGGCCTCAAAATAATTAAATTAAAATCCAAATACGTAATCGCAAAATAAAAAAAGTCAGAATATTTTTAATAGATTTTTTTTTAATTTTCTTCTCGCATCTAAGGGGTGCTCCAGCACCCCCAATTTCTGCTGACATGGTGTCATCTTACTCATGTTAGACCTTAACATAACTGAAAAATATAAGAAAGAGTAAGGGGTGTGATGTTACTGCAGGTTGAAAATTTGCATGGATTCGTACAAACATTGACACAATGTTAATGTTTGTGTATCCAGAATTTTGCTGAAACATTACAACCAAAATTCATTTGGGGGTAATTATCACATGGTTATGATGTCATATGTCATCAGTTCAGTTTGCTAAGCTACAGATAGAATACCCATATGCATTTGTAACAATATCTGTTTTTTTAATCATGCCTTACTCTACAACAAATCCAACATATTAACATTTTGTCACCTACTCAAGACAAAGCTTATGCATTGAATAGTTCTGTTTTTGATAAAGCTTAATGTTAGAGTGGCTCAAGTAGTTGGTGTTGCTATAAGCTTGGGCTTTATACTTCTGCAGTGTTTGTTCAACCCCTAACATATGTTCTCCTTCTTTTTTTATTATTGTAGCTTCATCTAGTCTGTTTTGTTTGGCTTTGAAAACATTCTGGAGGAAAAGATCAGCTGAGCTTCTGCCATCAACTCCTGATTATAAATTGCATTACATTTTGGGCCTTTTTTCAGTGTTGAATACATTTTTTCTCTCATAGATATAGCTATGGGCATATTTTTCGTTACTAACTAGATGTACTGTTTTTCCTCCCTTTTGATGTGAAAACCTACCCCGAGTTTATCGGCTCATGTGACTCTTTCCTATATAGAGCTACCAATGGAGCTAGTTTACTTTTACCTTTCTTGACATACAAAGTATTCATAAATTAATCAAGAAGCAAACATTTTACAGGCATGCTTGATGTGAGGGATTGTTATAAACGACATAATGGAAGTCGATAGCTTCTGTTACCACACATCCAGGAGGAGCAAATCCTTTAAAGTCAATAAAATCAGCTGGCTTTTCTTAGAAAGCTTTTAACCGATCTGACCAAATGATCTGATTGAATTCTCTCTATAAAGTCCCTTGAGATGGCATTTGTTGCAAATTGCCATTATATAAATAAATTGAATTCAATTTTTTTGATGTGTTGCTCAGCAGTAATGTTAAAATGGGATTGGGGATGGAGAAACTAACTAAAACCAGATTTTTTTAGTCTAGAGACAATTTGCAGAGCTTGGTTATTCAGGAGGCAGCTCAGGTGAAACTGGTTCTTCTCCACATCAAAAGTAGAGCTGAGACAGTATGGTCAGATCAGGATGCCCCCTGAGCCCTGTCTTCTGAGACTCTGGTGTTCAGATCATTGTGCAAACACCTCATCATCAGCTAAGTTCAGTTTTATCTATATTACAACAAAGTATTCCAGTGTGCACAATGCAAAAAATCTAATTACACATAAACTTTATAAAAATGAATCTACAAGCCCAAACACAATGAGCTTGTCTAAAGACAAATAAAAACATTGAAACATATATAACATAAAAAACATAAATAAATAAAAACTTTAGCTCTCGTCATTAATCTACTGATACATGTTATGCCTTACTGCGCTTCTATTATTCAGGCATTATTTTATTTAAGGCATGCCTGTATGTCATTTTTTATACTGTTGCACAAATATAAATATACACACTGGACCACATTTGTCAAACTACTTTGAATAATTGCTCAACAATTAGTTGTGTACATTTTCCTTTGATATAATGATAAATGCTCCAAATGTTATTCAAACTTATCGTGACTAAAAATATTTTATACTTCTCTATCCTCGCCATTTAGCTCCATGTTTTGGAACGTTAATTGTTTGTGTGATATTTTGTCATACTGCAAGTCGGTCTTCTACAGTACTGTATATGGCTGTTCAAGTCCACAGGGGCCCTTTGAAAGTATTGTTCCTATTTTCCATCTCTTCAGTCCAGTGCTTCCTGCTATTCTCCAAACAAACACAACGACAAGATCAAGACCTGTGTTTGCTTCACTGGAAAGCCTTGGAATTGCACATACATGTGGAAAGCTTGCTTGAGCAAACCATGGCACAAGTTGTGAATTACTTTTTTCAGTCATCAGTTTCTAAGAGTTATTAATTCATTTACTCTAACATTAGGTTCAGCTATGTTACATAGTATTTTGTTCCATGTTTAATATTATTCTGTGTCTTCACCATGGTGATTCTGGAGAAATTGTATAATGTAGAACATCGTCACTTAGATGAATTATCCTTAGAAGTTAGAGTTTGTTTAAAGAAAGTTAAACTTTTAACATTTCATTATCTAAATATATATATATATATATATATATATATATATATATATATATATTGTACTATATATCGTACTCGTCATAAATCATAGCATCTGTGGGGTAAATTGAAGGAAAGATGAATGCGGCCAAGTACAGCGAAATCCTGGAAGAAAACCTCGTCCAGAATGCTCAGGACCTCAGACTGGGCTGAAGGTTAACCTTCCAACAAGACAATGACCCTAAGCACACAGCTAGAATAACAAAAGAGAGTCTTTGGAACAAATCTGTGAACACTCTTGACTGCCCCAGTCAGAGCCCTAAATTAAGTTATTTAAAGTTAGAACTGCAATCGCTTTTTAGAATGCATACACAGAACTTGTTGTTGTTTCAGCTTAAAAAATACCCCTTATAAGTTCCCAGTTTGTTGTATAGAAGACTAAACCTCGAATGGGGTCACACATTGCTCTTTTACATTGGGAAGTACAAGGCTCTGGAGGAAATAATTTTAGCTCATGTCTCTTCTCATCCCTAGTGGGAATAGTATATATCAAATGTGTGAAAACAAATCTTTCTCAGTACACTCCATTTTCTCATGATCTGTCCTATTGAGGTGATGTCAGTAGTAAAACTTGGACTTAGACAGATTTTATTTTGTCATTTTTCACACACAAGAGTAAACAAAAAAAATTTCGTTAAGAACAGCTCTCTAGACTATTTAATTTTTTAAAGTGCAGCCTTGATAAAGGTAAGCAGCAGTGATAAAAACATTGTCATAAAAAACACTATGGTGGAAACATATGACTGTATAGTAACTGTTCCAACATACAAGTTTTTTTTTTTTTTTACGCATTTTACATAAAATTTAGCGTTCTAATGGCAGTGTGGAAGAAACTGTCCTGGAATCTGCTGGACCTGCATTGGATGCCTCAAAGCCTCTTTCCAGAGGATAGCAGGGACAGTCCATGTTGTGTGGGGGGTGAGGGGTCAATAATGATGTTACCTGCTCCGGACACACAGCGCTGGGATGACATTTCTCTAATGGCGGGAATTGGAGCCCCGATGGTCTTTTCTGCTGTTCTTACCACAGCTCTCACCTTCTTCCAGTCTGAGACACTGCAGCATCCACACCACACAGTGAGACAGCTGGTCATAATGCTCTCTATGGTGCTTCTGCAGCAGATGGTGAGTATCGATTGGGACAGGGGGGCTCTACTCATCCTCCACAAGAAGTACATTCGCGTTTGTGCACATATATATATATATATATGACTTAGACTACTTTATTGTCATTTTGTATACACAGAGTGCATATGTGTATACAGAGTGTATACAACAAAATTTCGTTTTGTAAAGCTCTCATGACATTTCCATTTCTTAAAATGCAGCAGTGATCAAATGTAGACAGTGTGAGAGAAAAAAAACACATGGTGCAAAAAAGTATATATACTGCCAAAAAAATAAATAAACCAAACATGTAGACAACACAATACAACTTCAGTTGAATCATACTTCTGTAAAATCAAAATGTCCACTTAGGAAGCAACACTGAATGACAATCAATTCCACATACTGTTGTGTAAATGGAATAGACAACAGGTGGAAATGACTGGCAAATAGCAAGATACACTTAGTAAAGGAAAAGTTCTGTCACTGGGGTCCACAGAGTACTCCTCATTACTCCTCTATGGTTTCTGGCTGATGATTTAGTCACTTTTGAATATCGGTGGTTTCACACTCGTGGTAGCATGAAACGGACTCTACAAACACATTCAGGATGGTGCATAAATTTGATCTCTTGCAAGAATGTTGGCTATACCTGTCTGAGTAGTGTCCAGAGGATGGCCAGTATACACAGGCGAGTATACCAGAAGATGTGGAGGAAGCCGTGGGAGTACAACAACCCAGCAGCAGGACCGCTACCTCTGCCTTTGTGCAAGAAGGAACAGGGGGAGCACTGCCAGAGCCCTGCAAAATTACCTCTAGAAGGCCACAAATATGCATGTATATGCACAAACGGTTAAAAACCGACTCCATGAGGATGAGGGCCCAAGGCCCACAGATGGGAGTTCTACTCACAGCCCAACACTGCGCAGGATGCTTGGCATTTGCCAGAGGACACCAGGATTGGTTAATTTGCCACTGGTGCCCTATGCTATTCAAAGATGATAGCAGGTTTACACTGAATACATGTGACAGACGTGAAAGAATCTGGAGACACTACGGAGAGCGATCTGCAACATCCGGTTTGGCAGAGGATCAGTTGAGAGCAACCCCTTGTGTTTTAGGTTTTTAGAATGGTGCTGTCTTGTAAATCTTAATGCCTACTATCAAACAGATTTCCCCCCTGGGGGACAATAAAGAAATTGAACTAAAATGAAACCAGTACTTTGTTAACTGTTAACAGCTGCTGCTGTTGCAGTAAAAGCTTATGTGTGTGGTATGTGTTAAGCAGCAGAAGGTTTCTTTCTTTTTTTTTGTCTTTATTTAGCTTATTTTTTTTGAATATGTTTAGATGCATGAAACAAGCCATATCAAAACTCACGTAATACTCATTCTGTCATGATCCCCTCCTGTTTTGTTTCCATTGATTTCACTACTTGTCCTCCATATCCCTAATAACTTTTAATTTGTATTTAAGTTGCTGAGTCTTGTCATTCCAGGTCATTTTATAATATCACACACATACCCGCAGAGTCAACCTCCTGGTAGGGCTGCTAATAGGTTATTTATTTACCACAAGATAAAGTTCTCCGAGGTCCATGCATTACCAATGCTGGCCTTTTAAAATCTGAAACTGTGCTCAGAGTTATTGTTTTGTTTTCTTTCCTTCCTTAGTCGACTTAAGCTAAGTCCTGAATTGTTTTCATTCAAGTTTTTTGTTCATAAACTTGTTGAGAAGTTGTTTGATCAATGGATTGATCACCCGGTCTGATCCGAGGAGGAATGTTTCAGTGATATTTAACAAAGTCATTAATATATGCATAAATTGCAGAGGGTGATCTACCGTTCGGGCCAGCCTGACCACAGCTCTGATTAACAGTGGCCATAATCTTAGGACTTCTTATCTATTTATCTCAAAGCTACGCCCTCTAGAACTGTAATCTAAGTCTCGCAGAGTCTAACAGTTGTACAGAAACAATGCTACACCAAAAAAAGGTAATAGAAAATGGTGGATGGAATTTCACAGAGCATCTTTGGTCCACACACTTTCCAAATACTTATCAATGGGTTTCATAGGTTAACAATGGAACTTCACTGAAGCAGACCTGTAAGCCATCACGTTTCACATAAAACACAGAACATGAGCAGAAGTATACAATGAGCAGTAACAGAAAAATAAATAATAATAAATTAACATTCAACAGCATCTGGTATCTGCCAGCATTCAGTTGTTGCCAATGTTACTCATTCCTTCCTATTTCTATTGGAGTTGCTGGTACATTTTTTTTTTTTTTTTTTTTTTTTTTTTACTGGGTTCTTCCTCGTTGTTCATATCTTCCCATGTACTTTGTTAGTTCATAATTTTTTTATTTACATTGTCCAATTACTCCCCAAGCATCTGTCCTGGACCTGTCAACGTTTTGGTCCTCAAGGGCCTAAAAAACATTCAACATGGTTGTTGCATTAACAACTTGAATATCTAATAAGGCAGGCTTCTACATATATGATATATTATTTGAGATTACAGGCATGTCTTGAAGACATAAAAACCTGGATGACTCTTAACTTTCTGCTTGTGAATGTAGACAAAACAGAAGTTATAGTCTTTGGACCAGAGTTTTTGAAAAATAAGCTAATTTGTCAGTCACTTAATTTGGATGGGATTAAACTGATTTCAGATAATAAAGTAAAAAATCTTGGTGTTATTTTTGATAAGGACCTGTCCTTTAAATCCCATATCAAAGAGGTTTCTAGAATTTCCTTCTTTCATCTGAGGAATATTGCAAAAATTTGAAATATCGTGTCCAGGGGTGATGCTGAAAAACTTGTCCATGCATTTGTTACTTCAAGGCTGGACTATTGTAATTCTTTACTATCAGGAAGTCCACAAACTGTTGTTAAAAGCCTTCAGCTAATCCAAACTGTAGCAGCCAGAGTTCTGATGAAAATTTTAAAGAGAGATCATATCTCTCCTATCCTAGTTTCTCTTCAATGGCTTCCTAGTAAATCCAGAAGAGAATTTAAAATCCTCCTTCCTACATATACAGCCGTAAACGGCCAAGCTCCATCTTATATCAGAGATATGATCAAGGGCGTAGGTTTGATTTGAACTTTGGTGGGGACACTATTGGTCTGGTGTCATTGGTGCTGCAATATGTGTGCCCTTTTTTATGCTCGATGTGAGCATCCGTACTGATAAGACGAATTCATTGTTAAAAGAGAAAAGCATCATTTTGCTACATTAATAAAAATGTTATAAGCACTACACTCATTAGATGCTGTTTATCAATGTTTGAAGTATCACAGGCTCTGATGAATGTGGAATTAGGACTGTTTTCCCCTTTGAAAATGGTTTCATTTGCATGACTAATAGAGAAGGTAAATACAGTATATTCTTTTGAAGATATACAATAGTGCAGAGTTAAACCCCACTCTTATATTTTACCTACTATGCTCTCTCTGTATCAAGCAAAATCATACATTCATTAAAATATTAACTTCACTATAAAAGTTGAACATCTGGGCTGTAGTTACTCTGTATAGCCCATTTCATCTATTTTATCTAGGGCTGAAAAAATTTATCGTATTAATTGATTATTTCAATAATCGTCAACTAATTTAGTATGTGATTAATCATTAACTGGAGAATGGAGACTATAAAACATAATATAAATGTAAAATGTCCCTTTCCCCTACAGAGCAATCCACTTAGATCAGTAATTATACCAATATTGTAAAAATACAATATATATAATATATAAGATAAAAAAAAAATGTTTTGTCTGTCAATATTCTCCATCCATGTGGAAATATTTTAGTTTCACCTGGTTTATTTAGACATCACCTGAAGCACTGAAGGGCCAGCTGCTTCACCTACAAGCTGCCCTGCATCATTATTACTGGATATCTGTGTTTCCTATAATCATATAATGTATAACTGTGTTTTTAATAGTAAAGGATTAAATGTAACACAACCTTTTATCATTGTCCTATATTGCTTACTGTCGGACTGTTTAAATAGCTCCTTACTGTATTTTCTTTTTTAGTGGCATCATCTACTGTACAAACACAACACTAAGAATGAGTGTATTCAAATATAAAATAATTTGTAACAGTTATAAAAGACAATATAACACTATCTTATCTGTAATTTAACATTATCCAAAATAAACAGCCAGATTCAAGCATTTTTACCAGACATTAATGTTTGTACTAATTTACTTATAGACTGTGTGGAAATCTATGTAAGATAAAATCAATGTTTATATTCTTCCTTTGTTTGTTCTTGTCTTTATCCTATTTCTAGAAGTATAAATAGTCAATAAAATAGAACTATTATTATGTGGAACCCTAATTATGCTTTTTAAATGAAAAACAGCAGATGTTTAGGCTCCATTTCTTGTAGTTGTACTCTATAAGAGAAATAACACCTGCTAATAATTATACCTGAACTTTCTCAAAGAGTCATAAAAAAATTAAACCAGTAATAGCAAATAAATATTGGTAATAGGAAACACTCGCTTTTTCTTTTTTAGTTGGCTGTGGATAAGAATTAGAAATGTTGATGGCTTACAGCCTTTATTTGCCCATTTTGTGTCTTCAGAACTCCTGGCTGACTCAGAATATTTCGCTTTATAAAAGAAAAAAAAGGTTTTTGTTTTTTAGTGTACATGATATTCATTTTTTTTAATTAGGACTAGTTTTGTCGCCTAATATTTATTGTAGTAACCGCAGCATTCTAGTGTGAATCAATTTTCAATTTTGTGCTCCAAGCACACCAGGACTAGAAAACAGCCAATCAGAGAGAGAGAAGGCGGAACCTAAGGCAGAACAACCAATGAGAGTGGAGTTAAACAGCGCAGGACAGTTCCATGCGCTGCTGCGTGAAAGGGAAAGGAGAGACCAGGCAGAGGAGCTGCGAGAGGAAAAGAAGCCACTGCTGCGATAACTACTGCTGTAAATTATAAACATGTTGCTCACATCCAATTATTGGTAGGGACAATTAGGTCGGTTCAAAACTTTGGTAGGGACATGTCCCTATGGTCCCTATGCAAACCTACGCCCATGGATATGATTGTTCCTCATGTCCCTAACAGAGCACTTTGCTCTCAATCTGCAGGTTTATTATTGGAATTTCTAAAAGTAGAATTGGAGGCAGATCTTTTAGTTATCAGGCTCCTCTCCTGTGGAACCAACTACCAGTTTTAGTCCATGAGGCAGACACCCTGTCTACTTTTAAGGGTAGGCTTAAAACTTTCCTTTTTGATAAAGCTTATAGTTGGAGTGGCTCAGATTATCCTAAGCTATCTCTATAGTTATGCTACTATAGTCTTAGACTGCTGGAGGACATAGGAATCCCTATTTCATCATTCTGCTTTATTCTGTCTCTATTCTTCCACTCTGCAGAATCTGTTAGTTCAATCTCTAACGTTAGTCTCTCTCCTCTTTTTCTCATAGTAGCTTCGCCTAGCCTGTTCCTGTTTGGCTATGACACCATCCTTGAGAGAAATATCAGCTGTGCTGCTGTCATCAACTCCTTTGTTCATGGATGTTGTAGATCGGCCTGTTTTTCATTGTGGTGCTGTTTCTCTGACTGTGACTGGCTGGATGTACTCTCTTAGTCCTCTGACATGGGAGGTGGCTCGGAGCTTGTCCGCCAGACTGTGAGTTATGAGGCCACTTTTACAGTTGCTTTTTGTATCTCTGCTTCTGTCTCCTTGAACCCCAGTCGGCCTCGGCAGATGGCCGCTCACACTGAGCCTCATTCTGCTGGAGGTTTCTTCCTGTTAAAAGGGAGTTCTTTTCCCTTTCCATTGTTGCTACAAGCATGCTTAGTGTGAGGGATTGCATTCAAGTCAATGAGTTGATGAAATCATCTGCTTGTCCTTAGATAGAAAACTTTGAATCAATTTGACTGTATGATTTGGTGAATGGTAAAGTGCCTTGAGTTGATGTGTTATGAATTGGCGCTATATAAATAAACTGAATTAAAGTGAATATAATACAATTTAGCCCAACACTGAAAATAAAGAAAAATGAAAATAAAGATAAACTTTTTTTTGTGGAAATTCTTGGAAATGTTCTGATACATTAAATTGCCTTACCTAGACAGTTAAGATAGTGTGGTCATGGCAAAAGAAACTCCTTTGCCCTGTCGGAGCAGGAAACTAAATTTCATAGCTTTTATCCAAAAACTGATCTGGACATTTTTACTATCCACAATATGTCTCTGGTGGAATGAAAATGTATATCTGTGTTGTTGGGTGTAAGGCATATTTGAACAATCATCACAAATTCACATTAAGCAAGCCTGCAATTGTAAAGAACCATATTCAAAACTAGTTTAAATGTTTCAAACAACTTATTGTTTGTGTTGGAAGCCAAATTCGAAACACGAAAACACAATAAAAGCAAACTCTGAGATATTATGGAAACAAGCAGCTCAAAATTTGTTATAGGATGACAGCATAATTAGAGCTGTATCTTGATAATAGGGGATGAATCTTTGTTACAAGATAACTTTCTCTTTTGTGTGGTTAGAAAATCGCCCTTTTGCCTCAAGTACCCACTTCTTAGAATAAAAGAAACTAATCTTATTTTTTTCCCTCTTTTTTAATAGTCCTCTCAGGGTAACAAAAGTATTGTTTTACAGTTTACATTTCTACATTATTGTTCCTCTTGTTTATACCTCATAATAGTTTAGAATTTGCTGTGTGGGTGGGTGTTGAACTGTACAATAAATATTTGCTACTTTTGAATGCTTTTTACTGCAAGAACTATTCGGCCATTTCACTTTCTTTATCCAGTTTTACAATAACCTACAATATTGCACCATATATGATTGACTATCCGCTTTACTGCACAACGCTTCCGATTAGCCTCAGTTTCTCTGAACATTTTTTTTTATATATATTGAAAACTGCCTTCAGGGTCAAGATACTACTGACATTGTAAGTCCTTTGTGACCCACGTTATGATTACAGCCATTTGTCAGACAACAGTTGTTCTTCCCTGTGATCTTTTTTTTTACTCCTTATAAATTAAACAGAAAGACACTATAAAGAACAATTCTGAATTGCTGTCAAACTGAAAAATATATGAGAGAAGTGGAAATGTGTCTTTTCTTCCTTCCTTCCTTAAGCTGAAAAGTTTTTTTTAAGGCAAATATTTTGCCAAAACCCCTCTTGACACTCTTAAGAGTTTAGAAAAGCCAAAGCTTTATCCAAAGTTCTAAGTTCCCTGTAAGTCTATACAAGTTTCTGTTACGGTAGTTAAATAATGTACAGGCTTTGAATTCATTCTTAATGTAACCGAAAATGTATTTCTTGATTTTTACAGAAACGTGGATTTCATTTTACCTTACCTTTTAATGTCAGCCCATTGAATTCATACTGCAGCACCTCAAGTCTTAAGCAGCTGAGCTGTCACTGTGAATTTGTTTTCCCTAAACAAGATTAACTACTGCTATTCATATTCCCATATCTCTGAGAAGGTAATCAATGTAGGCGGTTTGGCTTGCTAATTTTTTACCATTCTGACCATTTAAACAAGTCCATCACAATAACTAGTTTGGTTTCAATGCTGCATCCAGAGTTCTGATGAAAAGTAAAAATAAATATCATATCTCTCCTATCCTAGCTTCTCTTCGTTGGCTTCCTGTTATAGAATTTTAAATCTTTCTCCTCACATATAAATCCTTAAATGGCCAAGCTCCATCTTATATCAAAGATCTGGTTATTCCATATGTCCCTAACAGAGCACTTCGCTCTCAATGTGCAGGTTTACTAGTGGTTCCTAGAATTGTTAAAAGTAGAACAGGAGGCAGATCTTTTAGTTATCAGGCTCCTCTCCTGAGGAACCAACTACCTGTTTTAGTCTGTGAGGCAGACACCCTGTCTACTTTAAAGGTTAAGCTAAAACCTTTCCTTTTTAAAGCTTTTTAAAGCTTTTTAAAGCTTATAGGTAGAGTCTCAGGTTATTCTGAGCTATCTCTATAGTTATGCTGCTATAGGCTTAGACTTCTGGAGGACATAGGGGCACCTATTTCATCAATCTGCTTCATTCTATTTCTATTCTCCCACTCTGCAGATTCTGTTAGTTCAGTCTCTAACATTATGCTCTCTTTGCTTTTTCTCATTGTAGCTTTGGCTCGTCTGTTCCTGTTTGGCTGTAGTCGGCCTCATTAGATGACCGCTCACACTGAGCCTGGTTATGCTGGAGGTTTCCTCCTGTTAAAAGGGAGTTTTTTCCCCTCTCCACTGTTGCTACAAGCATGCTTAGTGTGAGGAATTGCATTTGAGTCAATGAGTCGATGCAATCAACTGGTTTTCTTTAGATAGAAAACTTTGAATCATTTTGACTGTATGATCTGGTGAACTGTAAAAAGCCTTGATATGACATGGGTTGTGAATTGGTACTATATAAAACTTAATTGAATTGAATAGTACAAAGAAGAATTGTTAAAATGCTACATACTGGTTCACACAAAGGATGCAACAGCTTTCTTCCATGACCTTAATATCTCTTAGTAGTAGTTGAAACTCTGCATCAAGAATCCCTTACAATCTTTTACACTGAACAAAAAAATACTTTTGGTTTTGCTCCTATTTTTTATGAGCAGAACTCAAAAAAACCTTTTCCCACAAACACAATATCACAATTTGCCTAAAATATTGTTTACAAACCAGTCTAAATCTGTAAAAGTGAGCACTTCTCCTTTGCTGAGATAATGCACTCCGACCTGGCAGGGGTGCCATATGAAGATGCTGATTAGACACCATGGTTAGTGCACAGGTTTGCCTTAGACTGCCCACAATAAAAGGCCACTCTGAAAGGTGCAGTTTTGTATCATTGGGGGTCTGTGGAACCTGTCTCTGGATACTGTGTCAGCATCCGGTGTGACCACCGGATACTGACATAGAGTTGATCAGGTTGAATATTGTGGACTTTGGAATGTTTTTACACTCTTCTTCAATGACTGTGTGAAGTTGCTGGATATTAGCAAGAACTGGTACACACTGTTGGGACCTTTGAGACATGGAGCGACCAGGCATTTTAGGAATTCATTCTGCAGGAATAAAAAAATATATAAAAATATATATATATGTTTTTTTTTCCCTTTTATATTTGTATTTTTCATATTTGTAGTATAATTATTGATAATAGTAAGACACAATCTTGTGAACTAAAGTGAATGTTTAATTTCCACTTTAAAAGCACTACTTCAATTGTGAAACTTGGCTGAACCAAATGCCTTTTATTTTTAGCAGAACCTGTTTAACTGTGATTCCCCTTATGTGTTTTCTTTTTCCAAGATGCTGTACTTTTGCTATCCGGCGGGTTAGAAACTTACAGACATCAAAATATAGGCTGAGAAATGACTAAGAAGCTCCCAGACTTTTTTTTTTTTTATCTTTAACACTCTCTTTTAGACTGCTACTCTGGTAAACTCTTCACCATCACAGCTTTTGTGAGACTGAAAGGCAGAGAAGTAGAGAAACTGAACTTGAATGAGGTAGAGACAAGGCAAATTGAGATCCTCTTAAGCACTGCACTTTATAAGGTGAAAGGTGAAGGTGAAATCTGTCCACTGACAGCCAGCAGTTATTTTGGAGACTGCAGACCGGTTACCTGATGAGAGAGGGAGGCATGGGGACGAAAGAGTAGTCCAATTACAAAGACTGACATCTCTGTAACAAGTCAGCTCAGTGCTTTAGCCAGTGAGATGTTGGAAGTCAGATGACTTTTATGCTGGTAGCTTGTTGCACAACATATCGTAAAAGTCTAAGCTGTCTATTTCAATGTATCACAAAGATATCAATGATCACAGATGTAAGGTTTGCTTAACTAACTATACAGTAGCAGCGCCAAAAATACACTGCTATAAAGGAAAAAATACAGTCGCCTTGAACTATTTAAAAAAAAATAAATCACAAATTTCCTCAGAGGAGCACATTTTTGTGAACAAGTAATGACTTCAAATGACTTTATTTTTTTAATGATTGTATTGCACATCTTAAAAATGAAAAATGCTCATTTCTATAAAACCCAGACTGGATACTTTATACTTAATAAGAAACAAGATTGATACATGCAGGAAGTAGCCTGACAGGGTGAGGATGAAAAGAGAAACAGACATTTTCAGTGCCACTATTTCATCTGATCTCATAGTGGTTTCTGTATTGAAAGTTAATTATTATTAATTATATATTATACATGTTGAAATAAATTCTGGAAATATTTAAAGAAGTTCACTTTTGCATTATTTGGAGATACACCCCCCCCCCCCCTTCTAAAAAATAATGTTGGTTCTAGAGTTAAATTAGGACATTAAAGACTCTTAATTATTTTAGATGATGACCCAGCAACCATATAATTATTTGTGCCAAAAGATGATTAATTACTATAGCAAAACACAGAGATATATATCCCACAACACCATTCAGAATAAGGGGCATTCCCCATCTCCTGTTGTTTTAGATATTAGCTCCTCTCACAGTGGCTGTGAGAATTGCTATTGCTTTCAGGTGCCTGTTTGCTGCTCAGCTTGCAAATAACAGTACTGTATGGAAAAAATATAGTCTCATTGTATTGAGACCTTTTTGACATGGGATTTAAAACACTAAATATTTAACTTTTGCAATTGTGTATTTGATTGTGTTTGTAAAAACCAAGAGCCAAAATTTGCCTGTGAAAAAAAAAATAAGCTAAAAACGTTCAACAACAGAATTTCAAATGGAAAATATCACATGCAAAAAAAAAAAAAATCAACAGCCAAAATCAACTAGCAAAATTTCACCGGCAAAAATTCAAATGCTAAAATGTGCGGAAATGTTTAATGACTCATGCAAATGAAATTGATCTGGTCAAGTGGCTTTGAACCAATAAAATTACACCCATGTGCCACAAGCTGTTGTCAGTATATTTATAGATCTAAATCTATATAGATCTATACAAATAACACATCAATGCTCTTCCAGACTCTTATTTTCCTATAAACAAAATTATTCAAAATATTTTCACCTTGAAATTGTAGACTTTTTGTCAGCTGAAACCAAAGACCAGTTGCAAAGTTCTTTATTCATACAATACCAAAATCTTATGAGTGCTTGTTCCTTTTAATGCAACTGGTGAAACATTCTTCTGATGGTGCCAATGTAAACACTTACAACTGAAACCCTTGGAACTTAATGTTAGCCTAATGTGAACAGACTACCAACAAAAAGAACCCTCTTTCACACCCAACTAGAATAAAAAGGTGACCTTTTCCCCCCATCTTGACATTACCCAGCAGCCCTTGCCGCTACTCCAGCCTCACAGGACATTACAATGACTGCCTGAGTGAGCTAATGACTTAACAGTTCATTAAGACCTATTATGTAGGCCTACAGTTCAAAATTAATGTTTATCTAAATAAACACTTGTTAAATACAAATACATCTTAGGAATATTTTTTTTTCCATCACCAGTTATCATGGTAGAAAAGATTTCTCAAGAAGTTTGTGATGCATTTTGGAAACAGGAGATGAGCCCCAGTCTATGGCGCCACCTGGCTTAAGAAACCAGTTGAAAGACTAACTTTTACATATTATTTAGGTAGCACACACATATTATCCTTATGTTATTTTATTCTTATATCTTATCTGTACTAACAGTCTTATTTTTCTCTCTTCTGTAAATGGTTGCACTGCAAAAAAATCTTTTCTTGCAAGGGATTTTTTAAGTATTTCTGACTCTGATTCAGGAAGACCTTTGGCAGAATTCCAATTAACCATTTTAATCTAAATTAATTCCAAGATTACACTGAGATGAATCTAGAGAAAATAATAATAATAAAAATAATAATAATAATAATAATAATAATAATAATAATAATAATCTGTAACCAACAAACTCAGGAGGGGAGCCAGATACAAGGATGCAACAACCAACAACACACCAGCACTAAGCGAAAGCAGAGGTGTTGTATATACGGGGAGACAAGACTAATTAGTAGACTGGGAGCAGGTGTGGGCAAAACAAACTAGAAGGAAGCCAATGGGAAAGGAAAAAAGCACAATGGGGCAACAGAGAGTAACAAACAAACTCAACACTGGTAGAAAACAAATACAAAGTTGCTGTCTTCCTCCATTGTTGATAACCGCTCTTTGCATCCTTGTTTCAGCAGGATATTAAATGAAGACTTGAGGTAGATAATTTGCTTCAATACATTTTTATTAATCAATGTCCTCAAAAAATGTATGAACGTCTTCCCCCCACTAGTCTATCTTTTGAAATAGCCATTAATCAGGTACCTCAAATATCTGCCTTAATGAAGCTGTGGCAAAAGGAACGACAGTGATGAGAGTAAGTAAAATTAAGCCCTATTTAAAGTGTGAAACTTGTCACCAAGTAGAAGCAAGCCAACATGTGGAAGAAGGGGCTTTTAAAGATTCTAAAAAGAGTTAGCTAGCATGCAAAACTTGGCTGGCAAATCACCTATAAAGGCTACGTTAAATGTACAATCTCAAAAAGCTATGTTTACCTACAAAATTAATTTAGGTTTTAGATGTGTTTAAACATGTGTGTAAACATTTCATATTCCTTTCTTAGCAATTTTGGACTACGTTTGGTGCTCGTAAACATAAAACCCCTCGAGACTGTAATAGGGATGTGCAAAAACTGTTGAAAAGGTTCAGTGTATAATTTCAGTATATATATATATATATATAATGCTAAATCATAGCATGTTTGTATTGAAGATTATATTTGGCTACTGCTTCGTTTGAATATCGATTTAATACCTGACCAGCATATTGTAGCCAAACTTCATGATGTTGTTGTGTCATGTATTTATTTTTTGAGACATTTCCCTTGATCAATGGCCCCTGCCTGTGCTTCAGCTGGTTCGTAATTACACTGCTGTCTGCAACATCTGAGTGTTTTAAAGATCACTGTCTCAATCTTTTCACAAGGAAAAGATCTAAGAGTCAGACATTGCAGTAAAAGGTCACTTTCTCTGTTTAGATGCTACACAATAGTTTCCTTTTTTGTATCTTTTTATGTGCTACCCTCTTTTCTGTTCAGTCACTTCATGTGTGTCGAATGATCCTTTAAAATGTCACTGGCACTCAAAAGTGATTATTGAGCAAAAGACGGCAGGTGGGATAGGTTGACAAGCATGAAGGCAAGTAAATAAGAAAAAGAAGATAGAAAAAAAGACAGAAAGAAAGAAAGATTTTGTTATGATTTTTTTAAAACTTATTTATTCACTTAGTAATAAACTGGATATTTCATCTCAAATCAACAGATTCATAAATAAAAGTGAATCATTATTTAAAACAAATAGAATACTTTCACAATCCCTAAGATTTTTTTAAAAACTCCAACTCATCGATTTTGAAAGACCATTTATAGTATAATATCATTCTTACTCTAACCATACTTTTGAAGAGTCTTACACAAATTGCAATTTGCTCAATGTAAAGCTTATATTTCCTGCTGTAATAAACCAAACACAAGCAGATCAGCTGAAGCATTTTTTTTCCGTTAGGGTGCCTGAATATAGCCTTGATTTCCTGTATACTCATAAAAATTCTGAAGATCTACAATATCAGTATTTGTATTTGACTATTTCTCTTGTAACATTATGTGTGTATTGATTGCAAAACTTTTGGATTTTAATTTTACCAATTTCCCATCAATGTTGCACAGTGCAGTAACTGCTGAATTAACTTTTTCTCCTTTGTTTACTGCTGAAACCTCAGCCACATCTGATATACCTTCCCCTGCATTTTCATTAACCTGAACAAGCTCAGTTGCTTTTTTAACCTTCAGGGCAACAACAGACAGAGCACCTTTCCTGATTACATGCAAAACACTTCAGTTTCTGTTGCTGCATAAAATAGTATAATAAAATCCACCAACCTTGAATTTCAGTAGTTGTTCAACTCCTTATCAAGGCCATACCTACCCATGAGGACACCAAGGTCTTGTCCTCTGTATTTTTTTCATTAATATTTTCCGCAAATTGTGATATTAACTACAGAGAAATTACACTTAAAATTGAATGTAGGGTGATGATCTAGGTCTCCCAGAAAAGTGTGAGGTGTTTTATAGAGCAGTGTCCAGGCTACCATCACGGAAGGGAGTAACTTTATGATGAAAGTTGGTGGGGACACTCGGGTGGTGGCTCACGGACCTGCAGTTACACTTTCATTAGGCTAATTTTCCAAAAATGAGCTCAAACATCTATTTATTGAATGCTTTCTTATTTGCACTGTTTAAAAAGATTTATTAACCTATTTACTAATATGATGACACCAGAAACAAAATTTCAAGATGTGCAGGAGTAATAATAAGTAAACATGTTCACTTCAACCTGTAACTGGGAGCCATCATGGTCCTATGAGAAACCCAGATTTTTTTAACAAGGAAAGAAGAACAAACTATGTTTTATCAAGCTTATTGCGTTATAATACCAACTTGTTTAAACTTACAATCTGTTGCCATTTTAAGCGTATGTCTAACACACTGATTGTTTGGTGGCATCTCTAATTTTTTTTAACCAACCCCTCTCCTAACTTTTACATATGCATCTATCAAAGTAGCCGGTTAATATTCACTGAGTGTTGCTGTGTGTTCTCCTCCAACCACATAGCTACTCTCTATGCAGTGAAATATGGACGCAGATCAGAAGTCTCAAAGCGATAGATCCAATAATGTTAGACTGAGGTTTGGGACACGGGAGCAGAGCGAGAGAGGAAAAAAAAACACAGACTCAAAACGCGGCGCCCAACCTGCCCATCCCTGCCCCCGTCTGCGGGGGTTCCAGCCCGCAGCTGATGGCTGTGTTCGAATGCCCGGCGTGTTTCGACCACATACTGCACTGTATTCAACCCTATTCCCTGACGATTTTGAAATTCCTCCCGGACAATTTTTTTTGGTATGATAAGTAGGACATGTCCGGGAAAAAGAGGACGTCTGATCACCCTACCCTAGTGCCAGATTATTACAAGACATTGTTGAGTTTTATCCAGCATTCCTGTAAACCTGTAATTATCTTGGTACCTTCAGGCTGGGTTTTTTCCTTGTTGCCCTCTTTTTGCTTTGCTCCGCCCTGTGCTCATCAGCTCTTATCTCATCCACCTGTTCCTGCTGCTATTTATGCCTCAGGAACAGATAGTTCTGCTGGTTCCTGACCTGTTTATGCCCTCGGACTTCTGAGTTTTTGACCCACCCCCCCTATTTACTCTGTTTGCCTGTTCTTTGTTTTCTGGACTGTTACCTGGATTACGCCTGCTGCCGACCTTGGACCTGTCTTCTGACCACAACTTGGATTACCCTACTGGATCTGTTGGTTCCCATGCATGCTCTGGCTGAAGGATACTGCTCCTCTTCTAGGCCTCTGTTGCCAGCTCAGTAAAAAAAGTAACAAAGAGTTCCACTTCACTGGACAACACTCCTACTTCTGGGCACAGATTGAAATTTGCCTGGTTGGGGGCTTTCATGCTTATTATTATCCATCATTTCAGGTTTGAAGTCACTGACCTGAGCCTCTACTCCTGCAGGGATTCCAATGATCCCACCACAGCAGACGAGAAGCCGCACTCTACTTCAATAAACACTCCTTTGAATATTATCACCGTCTGTCTAGCCTGAATTCTGGGTCCTATCTTTTGAGCCTTCTGACAGAATAATCTGGCCAAACATGGACCCATTGGCAGACAGTCAGTGGTGAGAGTAGGTTAAACTCGGCATGTCAGTTAGAGTCAAGTGTGTAAGATATTCTCACTCACTTGCACTTTCAGGCTTCACCTGTCACTGATTCCTCATGCACTGCAGGACCTGAGCAGACACTTTCCTCAGCTCGTGCTATTGGCCCAGAGTTGCAATTGTCGTTCCCGTAGTTATTCAGGGGTGATCCTGAACAATGTTGAGCCAGTGTGCGATCCACTTATAGCTGCCTTAAGCTTTTCCTTCTGATCGTGCCAAGCTGGCCTTGTTGGGAGCTGGAGAAATTCCACCTTTCTCCAGCAGAGTCCGCCGTGGATCATCTGAGGGAGCCTCCTGCACAGCTGCAGCTCATCAAGATCATCAGAGGATCCACTACTTAAGCTGTCTTCAGACCTTGCCTCAACGCCGCAGTGTTGTTCCAGTTGGTCAGCGCTTAAGCCTAGATCCTCAGTATTACTCTATGACTTTTGAATCCAGCTTGGATTCTAACCCATGTCTCTGTCTTCCAGGAAACCTGTGCCTCCTCTGTGAAAACTCAGGAAGAGCTAACCTGCCGAGCCGACCCTCAGAGCCAAACCTGAAGAATCACAGAGAACTTCCAAGCAGCTCTGGACTAGAGCTGGGAAACCCTAAACCAAGGTCTGTTCATATTAGACGTGAGACGCTGAAGCAGCAAACGGACTTTGCTGATGAACTCTTCTCCAGATCCAACAGAGACCCTCCCAAAGCTAACCTCAAGAACCCTCAAGGTACAATCAGTAAACTTCAGGAAATCAAACCTCTGTTGGCAACGCTAACTGAACTGTCTCTCACGCAGACTTCGGTGAACCAGTATCCAGGCCCCGAACCTGAACCAGTATATTCTGTGTGCTTATGAATCAATAAACTTGTTAAACTTTCATCCCTGTGTCCGTCAGTGGTGTTCTGCATTCTTGGGTCGCTTTTAGTGAACCCATCATGACAGAACACTGCGGCCAAACTCAAGGCCCAGCAGATCACCTCACTCGTCGACTGGAGGAGCAGGATGCCCAAATTCAAGGACAAACCAAAACGCTCCGTGAGTTATACCGCCTGGTTGACACTCCTCACCACATGCTACAGAGCTGTGCTAATTATCTGAACGGCGCTAATGCTGCACAACAACCATTTCCGGGTCCAGTTCCTCCTCCGAGGTCACCAGCAGTGACGTCATCAGAGTTCCGTCCTAGTCTCCCAGAAAGATTTTCTGGTAACATGAAAGATTGCAAAGGTTTTTTATTTCAATGTCGATTGATTTTTCAGAACTCCCCTGGCAGCTTTTCCACGGATTACAAGAAAATAACTTTTATTCTCTCACAGTTAACAGGAAGAGCCTTGGAATGGGCTCAGGCAAGATTCGCCACTGACGATAGCTTAAACTGCTATTACTCTGATTTCATCTCTGAATTTACCCAGGTATTCAACCAGGAATCTGACCAAACTATAGACTCCAGAGCTCTTTTCAACCTAAAACAGGGAAACTCTTCGGTGGCTGAATTTTCCATTAACATCCGGGTTAAAGCGGCAGCTTCCGGATGGAACCAAAGCGCTCTAAAGGGAGCCTTTTTCATGGTATTAAATGAGCACATTAAGGATGAGCTCGCAACCCTCGACGAACCAGCTACCCTCGAAGATCTAATTCACCTCTCCATTAGATTGGATAATAGAATTCGTGCCAGAAACAGTTCAAAGAAGCAGGGTACACTTTCTTCTGCCTCACATAACGTGACTTTGTTCTTCCTCTACAGAGCAGCTGCCCTTTCAGAGGCCTAAGTCCCAGTCTCTGCCGTTGCCTATTCAGGCCTCTCATTCGAGCGAAAGGGATGTCGAACCCATGCAGGTGGGACACACTAGGCTCACTCCAGAGGAGAGGCAAAGGCGTTTTCTAAGCAAACTATGTATCTACTGTGGTGAGAGAGGACACTTCATCGCTTCCTGCCCGGCTAAATCAAAAGCCTGGGCCCGCCAGAAGATCTGAGGAGTCTGGCGGGCCAGATAAACACTGAGAAATCTCCTCGACTGTTACTTCCTGCCACGTTGTTCTGTGCTAATCAAAACCTCTCTTTTTCTGCATTCATCGACTCAGGCTGTGAACGTAACCTAATCGATTCTAACCTCGTCCAGCAACTCCAAATTGAAACCATTCCTCTGACTCAGCCTCTCAGTGTATCCGCTATTGACGGAAAAAGACTCCATCAAGTTACCCATCAAACTCAGCCCCTCGAGCTACTTCTGTCAGGTAACCACCGAGAGACAATAACATTTTTTGTTTTTCCCTCTGCATGTTCCCCGCTGGTGCTCGGTTTCGAATGGTTGGAGAAGCATAATCCTCACATTAACTGGACTGAACGTCACCTGGAATCATGGTCCATCTCATGCCATGAAACATGCCTTCGTTCTGCTGCCCCCTTGGTGGGGTCTCCTAGAGGTGGGGGGGAGATGGACTCTCCTGACCTTTCTTCAGTTCCTTCTGAGTACCATGACCTAGCCCCTGTCTTCAGTAAGGTCAGTGCGACGTCCCTACCTCCACACAGACCATACGATTGCGCCATTGAACTTTTACCTGGTGCTCCTCTACCCAGCAGCAGATTGTATAATATTTCCAAGCCCGAAAGAGAAACCATGGAAAAATACATCAACGAATCATTAGCTGCTGGAATAATCCGTCCATCTTCCTCTCCATTGGGCGCCGGGTTCTTCTTTGTGGGAAAGAAGGATGGTTCCCTGAGACCTTGTATTGATTATCGAGGTTTGAATCAGATTACAGTTAAGAACAAATACCCACTTCCTCTCCTTGCCTCTGCGTTTGAACCTGTACAGGGAGCTACGGTGTTTTCTAAACTGGATTTAAGAAACGCTTATCATCTCCTTAGGATCCGTGAAGGCGACGAATGGAAAACAGCCTTCAAAACACCCTTGGGCCAATTCGAATACCTAGTAATGCCCTTTGGTCTAACTAACGCTCCAGCCTGCTTCCAGGCCCTCGTAAATGATGTTCTCAGAGACTTTCTCAATGTATTTGTTTTCGTGTACATTGACGACATTCTCATTTACTCCAAGAACCTCGATGAACACAAGAAACATGTCCGCCTTGTTTTGCAGAGACTGCTGGAGAACAAGCTGTTCGTGAAAGCCGAGAAGTGCGAATTTCATCAATCTTCAGTCACCTTTTTGGGGTTTGTGCTCGAGGGCGGCCAGGTAAAACCATCTGAGGACAAGATTAAGGCAGTATTAGACTGGCCAGTTCCAGAGAACCGCAAACAGCTACAAAGGTTTTTAGGTTTTGCTAACTTCTATCGTCGGTTTATCAGAAACTACAGCCAGACCGCCCTTCCATTAACTTCTCTGACCTCTGTCAAACGCATTTTTCTGTGGACTTCTGAGGCTCAAGCAGCGTTTGATAAATTAAAATCCTTGTTTTCCAGAGCACCTGTGCTTATGCAACCTGACCCAGCGAAGCAGTTTATTCTTGAGGTGGATGTTTCAGATTCTGGTGTTGGAGCAGTCCTATCCCAGAGACTAGATTCAGATCAAAAGATACACCCTTGTGCTTTCTTCTCCCGTAGACTTTCTTCTGCAGAGCAAAATTACGATGTGGGTGACCGAGAGCTTCTGGCCATTAAACTGGCGTTGGAAGAATTGAGACATTGGCTGGAAGGAGCTGAGCATCCGGTTCTTGTATGGACTGACCACAAGAACCTGGCTTACATCCAGTCAACCAAACAGGCTAATCCTCGCCAATCCAGGTGGTCAATTTTCTTCTCTCGTTTCAATCTCATCATCTCCTACAGACCCGGATCCAAAAATGTCAAGCCCGATTCTCTCTCTCGTCTCTACTCCGTCGATCATCCCGAGACACCTGAACCTGTTCTTCCGGCTTCCTGCACAGTGGGGGTGGTCAACTGGGAAATAACTGACCTCATCAACTCAGCCCTGGCCACTGAACCCGATCCAGGTAACGGTCCCACTAACCGAACCTATGTTCCATCTTCCGTCAGGTCCCGTCTCATCCATTGGAGGCACGCCGCCAAGTTCTCTTCTCATCCAGGAGTCAGCAGAACTGTAGCCCTCATCTCAAGACGCTTCTGGTGGCCCACTCTCCATAGGGACGTCAAGGAGTATGTGTTGGCTTGCCCCACATGTGCCCGTAACAAAGCCTCACACCAACCTCCTTCTGGCCTGCTCCAGCCGCTTCCTGTTCCCTCGCGTCCTTGGTCCCATATAGCCATTGATTTTGTCACCGGTCTCCCTGTCTCTCGAGGTATGTCCACCATATTCACCATTGTTGACCGTTTTTCGAAGTCCTGCCATCTTATTACCCTTAGAAAACTTCCCACGGCCTTCCAGACAGCCCAGCTCCTTATCAAGCATGTTTTCCGGCTACACGGCATTCCCCAAGAGATCCTCTCGGACAGAGGCCCTCAGTTCATTTCCCAGGTCTGGAAGGCTTTCTGTTCTGCCCTCGGCTGCAAACCCTCTCTCACCTCTGGTTACCACCCCCAATCTAATGGTCAGACTGAGAGAATGAACCAGCAGTTGGAATCAACCCTTCGCTGCCTCACTTCAAACAATCCCGTGGACTGGAGCCAATTTCTCCCTTGGATAGAATACGCACACAACTCCCTCAGATCTGCATCCACCGGACAATCCCCGTTCCAGGTTAGTCTCGGCTATCAACCACCTCTTTTCCCCGCAGACGAGAGAGAGATTTCGGTCCAGTCCGTAAACCAACACATGTGCCCACCGTCCGACTCCCCACCACCCGCCCTGGAGGTCGATGGTCATCCGGCCTTCACTGTCCGTCGCATTGTGGACTCCCGTCGACGAGGTCGCGGATGGCAGTACCTCGTCGACTGGGAGGGCTACGGACCGGAGGATTGCCAGTGGGTTCCGGGCTCGTACATCCTCGATCCTGCCCTTATCGAGGAGTACGAGCGTTCCTGCCCATCAACCTCTTCCGGACCGCCAAGGGGCGGTCGTTGAGGGGGGGTACTGTTGGGAGCTGGAGAAATTCCACCTTTCTCCAGCAGAGTCCGCCGTGGATCCTCTGAGGGAGCCTCCTGCACAGCTGCAGCTCATCAAGATCATCAGAGGATTCACTACTTAAGCTGTCTTCAGACCTTGCCTCAACGCCGCAGTGTTGTTCCAGTTGGTCAGCGCTTAAGCCTAGATCCTCAGTATTACTCTATGACTTTTGAATCCAGCTTGGATTCTAACCCATGTCTCTGTCTTCCAGGAAACCTGTGCCTCCTCTGTGAAAGCTCAGGAAGAGCTAACCTGCCGAGCCGACCCTCAGAGCCAAACCTGAAGAATCACAGAGAACTTCCAAGCAGCTCTGGACTAGAGCTGGGAAACCCTAAACCAAGGTCTGTTCATATTAGACGTGAGACGCTGAAGCAGCAAACGGACTCTGCTGATGAACTCTTCTCCAGTTCCAACAGAGACCCTCCCAAAGCTAACCTCAAGAACCCTCAAGGTACAATCAGTAAACTTCAGGAAATCAAACCTCTGTTGGCAACGCTAACTGAACTGTCTCTCACGCAGACTCCGGTGAACCAGTATCCAGGCCCCGAACCTGAACCAGTATATTCTGTGTGCTTATGCATCAATAAACTTGTTAAACTTTCATCCCTGTGTCCGTCAGTGGTGTTCTGCATTCTTGGGTCGCTTTTAGTGAACCCATCATGACAGGCCTAAGTCTTCCTGTTAGCAGGCAAGTCAAACTTGTGAGGAACGTCAGAGTGGCAGAACAACTCCTCCTCATGCAACTTGTATAAGTGTTTCTCATAGAAATTTCAGCCCTTTCTCTCCAGCAGAAAAGCCTCCAGAGGTCTCCTGGCACTCAGACAGGGGAGTCGGTGTGTGTTGGATTACATCTTTGACCTCCACCTCCTTGCTGCCGAAAAACCCCTAGAATGAGCAAGCTCTCATGGATGTGTTTGTCACTTGAATATCCTCAATCTTTGAAACAGCTGGAGGAGTTAGCGACTCGGATCGCCCTTCGTCTTCCTGAGATCTATGGAATAACTCAAAACAAACCTTCGATAGACTTGTTCATGGATATGCCATGGCCTTTCACATGTGGTTGTGCGTTTTGGCCAATATTCACTATAACATCTATACAATGTAACACTGGAGATGTCCATCCCACTTAGGAAGTCTGTTAGGAGGTGTTTTCAGATGGCCGCTCACACTGAGCCTGGTTCTGCTGGAGGTTTCTTCCTGTTAAAAGGGAGTTTTTCCTCTCCACTGTCGCTACAAGCATGCTTAGTGTGAGGGATTGTATTTGAGTCAATGAGTCAATGCAATCAACTGGTTTTCCTTTGTACTTTGTACTTTGTATCAATTTGACTTTATGATCTGGTTGAACTGTAAAGTGCCTTGAGATGACATGTGTTGTGAATTTGGTGCTATATAAATAAACTGAATTGAATTGAATTGAAAACTGAATTTCCCTGGATACCTTACAAACGGGAGGACTGTAGGGAAACAACACACAAAATGAAATTTGATGAAGTTCATTACAGTAAAAGTCATAGGGAAATCATATTTAGATGTCAAATCATTCTGGCTTAAACATGTCTATCAATGTACTCTTTATCAGACTTTTTCAGGTATTGTCCCAAAATTTAGAAAATTTCTATTTAAAACAAATCATGCCTTAAAAACTGTGTGGGTTTTTGTCTTATGCAGGCCAGTTAATTATATGTCAACCTGTACACCTAAATTTGGCCAATCACATATATGAATAGTCATCTGTCAATCAAACTTTTTCAGTCATAGCATATTAATTCATTTGTTGCATCTAATATACGCAACACAACTGCCAGCCAGCCAGCCAGCCAGCCAGCCAGCCTGCCCGCCTGCCTTATTGCTATCTGTTTGCTCACAGTAGAGCATAATTTTAGAGCATCATTGAGAATATTTTTAGCTTAGAAAATAAGATTTGGCTTAGATAAAAAATGATATCATATTCGCACCAACCAAAACAAAACATCTTGCACAATAAACACAAGAATACAACAGTATTTATTTATTTATTTATTTATTTATTTATTTTTGTGCCTCAAACTGGAAAAATTTAGTTGGGAGATTCGAGTGAAGTTCACCAAGAGAAAGATTAAAAGAATGAGATGAAAACGTCAAAGTAAAAACATTAAAAATAAGGGGAAATGTGGGGGACCATAGGGAATGGATAAAGTAGGAAACCAAATCTGAGTTGATGGGGCTCCACAGCACAGCAGCAAAATCAATTTGACTGGTGATGCTTGTGCTGTGAATGAGAGGCACAGATGATGGAGCAACTGAATGCAGAAGGCAGAGGAGAAGGAGTGGAGGGTGACCGAACAAGGATGAAGCTATGACGTTAATAAGAGTGTGGCAGTAAAAATGAGGATATGAAAAGAAGGCTTGAGAGCGAATGAAGGAGGAGGTCAGAGTGGGGACAAACTAGAACATCTAGAGAGTCTATGGAGGTAATGCAATGTAAAAAAAACACAAGGACACAGTGTTTACTTGGTGATATGAATGGGGTAACTTTAAGTTATTTTACCAACAGATACAATGTACTGTGTATAAATAATGTTTACCCAGTGTATCAGGTAAAATTTTAAAACAGAGTAATAAATATTACAGTAAAAAGGTTTAGGTAAATTTCATACAGCTACAGAATTGGAATGAGCTAGAAAACAAAAAACAAGTGCTCCCTCCATTACCTTTTTTTTTTTTCACTTATTAAATAAACACAAGAAGAGAAATGGCCCTGTTCCTTTAACCCAGTTACTATAACACAATAAAGGCAATTCTGAGCTCCATATTACCTTGTCCTGTCTGAAAAGAACTTTAGAACAATGTTTTTTAGTGTACTCTGCTCACCAAATCTGCTAACTTTACCATTAATACAGTGCTGAGTGCTGAGGATGTAATTTTACATGTTATCAATGGTACTACTCACATTTATGCCTTATGTAGTTCTTATCCAGTTTGCCTAAAAAACTATAGAATTTACAAGAGTAGCACTTGAATTAGATAACAGCACAAATTATTAGCTAATTGGCAGAGAAGAAACAAGGATGACCCATGTTTTGATATCAGCAGATATGAGATGGTTTTCCTTCTCATACACAAGCACAGACAGATCTAAGTGAGCTGCAAAAGAGCTGTTTTGTCTTGCAAAAGTATTCATTTCTGCATGAACATTTTCACATGCTAAATTACAATCACAAAATTTTATATAATTTACAAGGTTTTTTTTTATCAATGGTTCTCGTAGTTTTGTATGTATATGTTTTTATCTCATAAATTTTGTGAAATGATATAAAAAAGGATCCCTGAGGTGCATCATTTTGAGCCAGAGATTGTGTTTTTTCTGCCAACTCCTCATAGGGACTGTTGATAAATATCTGAAGCAGACACTGGATAATAAATTGAACAACTTTAATTTCTTTTGACCTATATTGAGAGAGATTAATGCAAAATTATTTTCTTGCCAAACAATAAGGCACAGTCCCCCGTCCACCTCAATTTTGATGTATTTTCTATTTCACAAATAATGTATTTATATTCAATTCAATTCAGTTTATTTATATAGCGCCAATTCCCAACACATGTCATCTCAAGGCACTTTACAGTTCATCAGATTATACAGATCTAAAAAGATCAAGATCTAGAAAAATAAAGGACCTAAAGAATATCTAGGATTATTGTTATTTTCCTCTATTAATGAGAAATATGATGCTCTTGCTTTACAATGGGTCCTGTTATACAGCAGTAAACTATTTTTCCAGCCTAGGTAGGATTCCCATAGGCATGTGGAGCGATATTTCCTCTCCAGTTTCCTAGCATTTTTCTTCAAAGTGCGCAGCTCTGCATTAAAACAAGGAGCCAGCTTTCTATTTCCAACATTTTTAATTTTCAAATGCGCTGCATTGTCTAAAGGAGTATGCAGAGAACTAGCAATCCCATCAACAAAATCATCAACCTGTGAAGAGGAATAAACTAAGCTTTTGCACTCTGCAGCACTGCTCAGCGACACAGAGGAGAAAGAAAGTGAAACAGCTTCTTGAAAATTTATAACTGCACTATCTGATAATGATCTGCTAAAGTAAAACCTTCTTTTGGTCAAGGAGAACTCTGGTAAAGTAATCCTGAAGGTTATTAAAAAGTGGTCAGAGGGGACAGGGTTGTGAGGAAATACTGTTATTTCTTAACATTCTATTTCCATACGTCAGCACAAGAGCCAAAGTATGAAGATGAGAATGTGTGGGACTATTCACATTTTGAACAAAGCCTAAGATAGCATTAAAGGCTGCTCTTAAGCTATCACCTTCAATGTCAGCATGGATGTTAAAATCTCCCACTATGATGACCCTGTCAATATTTAATACCAAATCAGAAAGGAACTCTAAAAACTCATCTAAAAATTCAGAGTAAGGACCTGGTGGATGATACAGAGTTACAAAAAGAAGAGGTTTTCTTACTTATCAATTTGGATGAGGGAAATTAAGGTTAAATGTTCAAAAGAGATGTAAGCATTAACTGCCTTTGGAGTTACTGGTAAGTCAGACTGAAAGATTGTGTAAACTGTATTGAAAGATCGAAAGATAATTTAAATTTGGTAATAATATAAATCATATCCAAGTATTTGCACTAGGTGTAAGTCACAATCTGGGGAAAAAATTGCTGTTTGGGGAAGGTCTGCACCCTCTGAATGTCTTGCTAGTTTTCTGTACTGAATCTTAGGCTACAGGTCTGGGTTGTTTAATGGCACAGTATTAAGAAGAAATTAATGTTAGCATTGGTCAATAATGTACCTTAATACATTAACAGTTTTGTGCCTTTGGATATCTACGATGCCTCTTTCTCAATCCAGGGTCCTACAGGGTAAGTCTGGGCGATTCACAGCTGCTATTAAGCATGTTTTACTTCTGAAGAAGCTTTGTAAATATTTCATACACAAGCACACCAACACATACCACTAGAGTTTGGTTCCAGGCGTTCACAGATGCTCACTAATTCTAAATACTAAGCTGCAGCTACAGATATATACAGTACCACTCTGGAAGCTAGTTTGATGTTTACTTTGGTTGTCTTTTTGCTGATGCTACTGTATGTTCTTGTTTTCTTTCCCTCTGGTCTCATACAGGTGTCGGAACAGACTTGTACGAGGTATTGTATATCCTCTGTGCTGTCTACTTTTTCAGTACCATCACATCCTTGGTTTCACCTCTTCATGGACTTCATCACAGGTTTCCCCTCCTCCAACGGTTCCCCAGTTGTGAAACCGTTGGAGGAGGGGAAATTGTCGGCACATTCTTTAAAATGGTTAATCTGGTTCCACTCAAGGAACCCTAACCCTTCAGGCAAGGGTTAGGGTTATGATGGGTGAGATTCTAGCTCACAAGTTTTTCCACCTTAATGGTCTCCTTTCTGGCATTGTTTACAACAGAGGTCCACATTTCATCTCACAATTGTGGAATAAATTCTTCTCGCCCATTGGAATCACCTTAAGGCCGTTATCTGGATTTCACACTCAAATGGATAGACAGACTAAGAAGGAAAACCAGGAGGTTGAAACCAAGCTAAGCATCTTATATGAGCCAGATCCTACAAAAATAGTCACACAACTCATTTTGGTTAGACATGCCTCAACTCTCTCTCTTCTGGCACCACTGGTGTTGAACAGCTGATACATATGCACAGCCTTAAGAAAATAATTTATGAAGATTTCTTTTTTGAAGAATAGAGTTTCGGTTAATACCTAAATTACGATATTACTTTCCTGTTTAAATAGACTGTTTCATACATGATTACAATGGGAAAACAGTAAATAAAAGATAATTTCGATCTATAAATAACCCAGACCAAAAACTAACTCCATTACAGTAAAGCTGTGTGCCAGTCTATTTTAGTGCATTATTTCAGCTCCCATATCTTTATTGTGTTATGAAATCTGTTACCTCCAGAATCTACCCCTTATTTTCTCATTGCAGCTGACAGCCTAAGCCAAGAGGCTGCTATTTTTAAAAAGGAGTGGGTGACTGTGGGGATAATGAATAAGCATACACATGCATACATGCACACAATTGCGCTTATTCAAATTACACAAAAATGTGTAAGTAAAACATACCTTTAAATAAAGAGAGATGAATGTAAACAGTTTAAGTCAATTCTGCTGGAACAGAGATATTCTCCTCGTCATTTGTAAAAATTCAGTTGAAACTCTGTGTTTTGATTTTCACAAAGATTTTCATAACAGATTAGCACTCACATCCACTCATATATAAACCTGTAGACTTGTTGATAATAATGCATTATCTTTTGTTAAACGTTTCTATGAAGCACATTGTCATCTGACAAAATAAAGTAACTAGACATACCTGATGACCGAAGATTGTCAAAGACATCTCTACTCGCACATCAAGAGATGGTGAACTCAAAAAAGGTAAAAGTAAGAAAATGTTGGATCAGAGTATAACACTATATTCCCAGTGATTCAGTCTATCTTCAATTTTTTTTTCGCTTTCATCATTTTATTCTTTTTAATAACCCTATGCCCAAAGACTTTTGTTTTCCTTACAAGTTCTTGCTTCTGGCTAATATTGTCAGTTCAATCTGTGAATTGTCTATTGGGATTGAGTTGCAGCCTAATTGGAGCCTCCCACTGACATCAGTCCAACATATGGTTATTGACCAGCAGGGTCAAATGCATCAGCTATTGTGTTGCTAAATGCCTAATTTGTATCCCACCTTTAAAGGCAGAGCAGTTTGGCAGATTGGGCTGAGTGTTTAGTAGATGTAATGACTCCCTCGGAGCTGAAACTATTAATCAATAGTATACTGTTTTACATGTCAGAAATGCTGGATTTAGCAGACTTCAGGAATAAGTTCCACTTTAAGTGAGATTTGAGCAACACAAACTTCTTGTGCACTGTCATGTAAGCATGCGTTTCCAAATTTAATAAAAATGATACAAGTATCATATTAAACTAGGCTGTTAAATTGATAAAGATTAGACAAAAATGAATGTACTTATATATAATGGCATAGAACTACACATGTTTGTAAAACAGCAATATTGCAATTAGGATTTTTGCAAAAAAGTGTGTAATCTGAAGCGATGAAAGATGTTACCCTATTTGATTAGAATATGATTTCATCAATGCGTCTTTAATTTGGCCGTGATATATAGAGGTTGTGCAAGTCTCATGCATTTTGTTGCATTAACTGTCTTTCACCCTATTCTTTTTACTGATGTGACATTGATACTGGCCTCTTGATCCCTTGATCACAGCAGTGTTCATTTGTCTTAATTAGCAGTGACAGACTTTGCTTTCCTCTTGTCCACTTCAGTTAGCAGTTTTTGCTATATAATTTGTGGGTTTATGTCAAAAATAATTTCCAGCATGGGTGTGTTCACTACAATATGAAAGTGGGAGTAGAACCACAGGGATACCTCGAAAACCCTGGTTGCTAAGACAAGACAAAAGATTATTGTGAAATAGAGTTATTTTGTGGGAGGGAAGTGAACTTAAAGGTATTGTGGAGGATTTTCGCAAATTCTTTAAAAGATCTGCCCTCTCCACTTTAGCATCCATGAATATTAAATGAAACGTATTTTTAATAACTGTCGCATAGACCTATGTAGCGTGTTGCTAACTCTATTTAAGGAAGTGGGAAGGACTTAAAAATAAAATCCAACCATCATTGTTCATTTAAAACCCCACCCATATTTTTCAGTCCAAGCAATCATACAAACCCTTCCCACAAATGGACCCCAACCAAATACAGTTTACACAAAGTTCTCCTATAAAAACTATTTGTTCCAATCATGTCTTAAAGAAACCACCCATGAAACTCCCTCTTAGATCAAGATCTTTACTTTGAATAGGCAATCACTTGGGTAGGATAACCAATTCATATATAGCCCTTTTTTTATTGAAAGCATTGGAATTTAAAGCCCCAAGTTGGAAATGAGGACTGCACTACTGTACATTCAGTTCAACAGATGGTGATGTTAAGAACACGTTACTGGTTTCAACTTTCACTTAAGAGCAAAATAAAAAAAAAGAAATTTAAATAATCTATTTCCTTCCTTTTGTTGAAGATTGCTTTTATTTCATGTTTTAAATAACTGATATGTGTGTATTTATCTATCTGTTCACTTTCTGTTTAAGTCAGGTAAAAATGTTTCCCAATGCTGAAGTAGAAAAGACTTATGATTACCAGAGAGGGTCCACCTAATATATTAATTCTGTAGTCTGTGGAAGAAAGGCAAGATACTGCAGGTTGAGACTTTGGAAGAAGCACCTCCTTGTTGGTTGTGGCATTTTTAGATAAACTGGAAACAATTTAGTAGGGCTGTTGCGCCATTTTGCTGTTTCCACAGCTAATGGTCAAGAAGAAAACGGCTTAAGAAAGAAGGTATAGGCTTCTGCTGTAATTTGTGCTTGAATTAATGATTTTTCTAAACATGACTGGAATAAGTTATGTTGATGCTTAAAGATGTTTTCTTTTTTTTTGTATAGTCAATGAGAAACTTCCCTCCTATGATACTATGTTTTGTTGTTGCTTCAAAGATAAATAATTGCTGTTGCCTAGTTTCAGAGTTTTGTAATCGCTGCAACAGTGACTTCATAGGTCTGACTTAAAATTTGATCAGCTACAGATGATCTAGAATGATGATACCCATTCTGGATCAACTAAAACTAAACTAAAAGTAACGCAACAAGTAAAATTAAGAAAGTGGAGTACATACTCTAGGTTGTAAGTTCTTATACTGGTTCCACATATATCAGAGTATAGACATTGAAATACATCTATAAATGACTCAATGGCTCTACATTATGGACTTGTTGTCCGTGTATCAAAAGCCAGAAGACTTCTCAGGCCTTCTTTGTCTACTGTGCATATCCAGAAACAAACAAGGAGATACAGCGTTTAGTTTTTATGCTCCAATAATTTGAAATAAACTTATTGTTAACGCTCCTCTTCTTTAACAGCAACTAACATTCCCAGCAGGCCTTGCCTTTGAAACATGTGAGTTTCATAATTAAAATAGTTACACTTTTAATTGAATGAGTTTGCTTGTAAATTCTTCTATTTATAGTGATGTTTACACTTTTATTTTGTATCTGTGTGTATTGCTTATTATTGAGAAATACTGAAGCACCCAATTGCTTTTCTGCATTACTACATTACACCAGACAGGTATTCATATAGCAATAACTGACAAAGACTAAAAGCTGTTTTGTTTTTAATTCCTCACAATGATGTAGTGCCCCGATTTGGTAATCTTGCATGAATTACAAACTTAGTAAATAATTGCCTACAGGACTTATTAGTTGTTCACAGCCAAACCAAGCCTAATGTTGCACAAGGGCATTGTGCTGTCATCTACATGTAAATAACTGTGAATCAAAGTAAAGTGACTTAGACAACATTTATTGTCATTTTGTATACACAGAGTGTATACAAAACGGGATTTAGTTTTGTACATCTCTCATTGAAATTTCCAAGTGAAAGATGGTTAGAACATTATCCTTTGTAAATAACAGATCGAATAAAACCATATGTTAATTCATTAACAACATCATCTTGTTTTCACACCTCTGGAAATGTGGTGTCTTTAGTGGGTAATACACTCTTCCAAAAGTGTTACTCTAAAGTGTGATTAACTTGGCGTGGATACAACAGGACAGATTCCAGATATGTATTTTAGATCCAGTCTTAATAGGTATCCATCTGTTGTTTCTTTTTTTGTGTGCTAACCTGTTGTGACCTTTCATGTTTAAATATATATACGATGTATGTTATTTCTGGCATTAGATTATTTAGAGGAAGCAAGTTTTATAATTTTAGTAGTAAGTTTTATATTTCTATCAATTTTCAGGTTTCTGATTTACTGTAAATACTTTGTCTGTCTGCAACACATATCTTATTGTGAATACTTGAGTCATGACCCCCTCTGTCTTTTCTCAATTGTTTACCTTTTGATACTTTTGATTGGGACACAAAGAGAACAGAAATACAAGGGCTGGTTTAAAAGGAGGCATTGATTAGTCCCTTGCCTGTGGCAGCAGTTAGAAGATCAAAGCAGTAAGGGTATACATTCCCTGAAGAAGGGAGAGGAGAGATTTTCCACTAAGCAACAGGAGTTCACTAGTATCCTCTCCTGCCACGCAATTGATTTTCGTACTGACAATGTGATTGGTTGCAATGCCGTCTCAGGACAAAGGGGTGAAACTTGGTTGTATATACCATAGACTCTGCTGTGGATATAAAGTGGTGATCCAGCGGCAGGCTGGACTGTCCCAGACTTGACTCCTTAACTCATTCTCTGACTTTTTTGTTCCAACACCACGGCTCTGGTTTTCCCTTTCTTGCTTTGTCCTGCTGTTTTCTCCTCTCTCTAGTCATGGGGGGGCAGTGTTTCCTTTGTAATGCTCAACCTTCTTGATTCACTCCCAGGATGTTACCATGGAAACTACAAGACACTAAATCACCTCAAGTACAAGTTTCACAGATAGTTTGTGTGCATGTGTGCGTGGGTTTCAGTGTGTTGATGCATGCAACTATGGATGAGTGTGTGCCACCCCCTTCACTGGCACCTAAGCCATAACACCTTTATTCCCAACCAAAGAGAAGAATGCACTAAAAAACACAAACATTTACACTGACAAATTCACCAACCAGATACATAATTAGTGAAAAGAAACTATCAAAAGTTGTGGAAGAATATTTATGAAGTGTAGTGTGACAAAGAAGGACTACCCAATGTCTGCAAACTGTTACTATGGTAACCAAGGTATAGCAGAAGTAGGTTTAAGAAAACATTTTTGTTGTCATGTCTGATTATATGACAAGCACTTACTATGCTTGAAGTTACATTCAAACTTGTAGAAAAATCTGTACATACTTTTCTTCTGCAAAGAAAGACCATTATAACCTAGAAAAGGGGGGGGGGTAATAAAGAATATGATAAAGAAACTCAGGGGGGATACAATTCTTAACCTGCCTGTTTTTACAATAATGTGAATATTATGAGGGTTTACAAACTTAAAAGGTAGTGTCAAGACTGTCAGCATCAGTGTGTAGCAGTTGCTTTTTTAGTGCAGTAGAGCATAGGATTAAACGCTGACTGTGAATCATCTGGTATGGCTTGTGCTCTGTTTAGAAATCTCTATGCACTGCATCAGGTCAACGAGACAGAGTATGGTATAATTAGAGTTGATGTGGGAATCAAAAAGTGGGGTATGATAAGACTTAATATAGGAGTTACCAGTCCTCACTTGGATATTGAGTTTTTTCTGTTGTCATCTTAACCCCGAAAGTAAATTGGAAATTATGTCTCTATTTGTTTCTTTTTTTTTTTTTCTTCTTATTGTAATGAAAAAGCAATACTCCGGAACAAACATCACCTTAGGGTTAGAGATTACTTCATTAGTTAGCACTCAAACACTCAAAGTATGGAGTCCAGTGTTGGGAGTAATGGTGTTTCAGTTTTAGAAAGTAGTTTAAAAAAAAAAAGTTATCTTATTAGTTTTCACTTATATAACGCCTTTACATTACTTCTAACACAACACATTACTACAAGTCCATCCATCAGAGACTTTCCATAAGCACACTCTAAAGCAAGGAGAATTTTTTTATGCAAGAACCAGCAGATTAGATCTAGGATCTCACAGTAATGAGTAAATGTATCCACTGTGAGATCAATTAAGTCAATCAATCAAATAGATAGGTATATGTGATGCCATTGGATGAGGGGAGCTGAGATGGAGGGATATGTGATGCTTACTGGCTGATGAGCTGCAATGTGGGCAGGTGTTAAGCAGGCATTGAGCATGCTTACTGCATGGTCTTTTCCATGGTTCTGCTATTTTTCTGTTTTTTAAAATGCATTCTTTCTCGATAAATGTACATTTGTTGTCCTTTCTAGCATGTTTTTTTCAATATTGCTGTAAAGCTTAATGTTTAACTGAAATTTTTTCTATTTTATTAATTTCTATCCTATTCTACATAAACAAAATATTTTGCATTTAGAACAGCAAAATGGAAAAAAGTTAAAACATCTTTTTTATACATGACTTTTGGTATTCCTCTGGAATCATGTTTTGTCACCGTATTTTAATGTTTGGATTTAAAAACAAATTGGGATGCAAATAAGAAGGTGCTACTGTATATTCTGAAAATGCCTCTTATTTTAAGAATTCCATTAACTGAAAATGTCGAAAATACAAACATTGAAGATTTAGACAAACTATGTTGTTGAATTCCCTGACATAGTTATATAAATCTCCTTGGACTACACAATCAATTATGCTGATTTGCTTAATTAATTTGTTTACTAAAAATATCAAAATCATTTCTGCTGTTGCTTCAAAATGGCAATTAATAATGAATTGTGGTTACAGATTGCTGCAGTGCGATAGAAAAATGTACTTCTGAATATGAAGTCTGGCTCCAGAGCTGCATGGTCCAATTTGCAGTTCATGGCATAATAAAACTGATTAGTATTTAATTTTACCAGTTGCCAATCTTTTCTCTCTCCTTTCTCTTCCGTTTTCCCCTGAGCATATCTTTGTCAGCAGTCATACACCTTTAGTCTGGTTCTTTATTGTCAAGCCCTCCATTAAAACACATTCATCTATTGTAACAAACACTTTAAATGAGAGGATTTATCCAGTCTAGTCCACACAAGGACTAACACAGTATAGGTTCATAAGCAGGTTAGAAAATACTTGTGTTGTCAAAAGTGTACAAGACTCCATACAAAGTCACATGCAGAGCCCTTTGTTGGTCCTGTGATCCCTTCACCTGACATTAATTGTGTGCAGAAAGTTCATGTGAGGTAAACAAGTCAACAGGGTGGTTAAGAGACACATATGGGTAACAGAGGTAGCTTGAGCTACACTCCTTGTTTAAAAAAAGAATGCAGCTCTTCATGGGCGGAGCTAGATGGGGGGCCAGGGGTGGCCATGGCCACCCTTAGCCAATTATTGGCCACCCCTGTGGCCACCCTACCATTTATTTACCTCTAATACAGAAAATGTGTCTCTACAAGTCGTCTAGGAGTCTTCGGTGAAATCATAGATAAATAACTATTTTAATAAAAACTTATTAAATAATCAATTTATGTAGATATTAGTGCTTGTAAATATAAATTTTATGCAGAATGATTACTGATAACAGTAGGTAAGTAATGATATTGGAAAAGATGTTCACCCAAAACTCAAACCTGAAAGTATTATACCTTTTATCTAGAAAGCACAGATGTTTGAATATCATCATCTATTTGTTAGCAAAGGCTACGGGAAAATATAGTTTTTCTTTATTTATAAATTATGGATGTTTTGCTCATTTTTTTCTGTTGGAATAGTGTAGCTTGACCATGAGGTTTTGGTGCCTATCCGCTTTAGGCCACCTCACAGTTTACGTTGGTTATTGCCTGGTCACCCTTATAAATTTTTTTTGGCTACGCCTCTGCAGCTCTTGTTTACATTGAAACTTAAAAACAGCATGATCGTCTGGGAATCTCTATGGAAACTTCAAAAAAGTCTAGTTTATGATCTCTCATAATGACAGCTCACTCAAGATTGACAGCTTAGACAATGAAATACCTTTGTGGTGACAAAGTCTTTTCTCTGTGTAGATGGGGCCGTATAAAGTGCTGAGTACCCTAGTTCATGTTACTTCCCCCCAAACACCAGATTTATAAATGGAATTTTTGGCCAAATCTAGTTGGTCCATCATAGTGTTGATTTAGTCCAGAAATAGTTCTTGAAAATTGGGCTGTGTTTGGTTAGTCTGATTTTGTCCCTTTTTAGCCCAATAAAAGATGTTGAAAAGATGTTACAAACCCAGTTTGAAAGTTTTTTCAACAGTCTGAAAATTACAACTTTTCACCTTTCTCTTTTCAACCAAATGTAGACGTCATTTGCACGTAAAATTAAAACATTTTTTGGTCGGTGGGTAATAAGCAGTGACGTGCGGTCAGGGGAGGCAGGTGAGGCAGTGCCTCACCAGCCATCATGGAAAGAAAGAAAATATATAATCATAAAGTAATTTAAATTGTTATATTCATCCGGTGGTTTGTACTAAAAAATATTCATTTTTCATGTAGCTTCACCAATTTCGATTTTTATTTGTTCAAAATCGCTGAATTTTCTTATTTTCCCATTCAAATGCTTGGAAGCGATGCTGGTGAGGCAGCAGCGAGCTCTGCCTCACCTTGGATTGCGCAACCCCTGGCTCTGCGCTGGCTGCAAAGCGGAGAGAGCATGTTGCTGTACGGCGTCAATAAAATGGTTTAAACAAATGTAATATGTGAACTTATTTCTAATAATTTGGCTTATGTATATAATGTACAGAGCTTTTTGTCACCAACTGTGTTTGTGTAACGTGTTTCGTGTAATGAGCGATTATAAACGGCAGAGAACAAGTTCGAGGTGAGGCAGGCAGTTCTCTTGCCTCATGGCAGGGGGTGCTCAAGAGACTGAAAACATAAGGCAGGAACAGGACGGATCAAGGAAGGCTTTCTTCCCTGGCAGTGATCTCCATTGAGACAGAGAGACTTTTAAAACTGAAGGAAGATAAGGAGGACTTCTATTCATTTATAAGTAAAGGTAAGAGAGTAATAACATTTATTTTGTTTTGTTTTTTAAGGAAATGTGTGTTTTGTGAGCTACAGTTTGTATGTGTAAGGATGCAGAAGTGAAACATAACCTGTAAACTGCTGTCAATCTATGCATCTATTTGCAAATCTGATTCTGATGACGTCAGTGCCTCACCAGCTATGAACCTCACCGCACGTCACTGGTAATAAGTGACATGTTATGTTTTCAATTAGACTCAAAATTGAATTAGTTGTATTAAAATCAGCCTATTGGATCATAAAAGCTTCATGAAAACAGCAAAATTCAAATAACTACCTAAAATTCTCAAAAGTTTTTGCACTCGCCTGAGGTTGTTTTTAGCTTTTACCAAAAAGTGTTGATTTGCAAAAAGGGAGATGAAAACACTTTTTCCAAACAAGCTCTGACATAGCAAACTTTTATTTACAATACTATGAGCTGTTTCTGATGTCACATCCTCCCAGATGTTCCTATTATGCATTTAAAGTTGGCTGGAAGCAGCATAGCCATTACTAACCTAAATGTTAAAGAAAATTTTCTCAGATTGCAACAGTAGAAATCCCAAGGCAGTAATTTAGACAGTTCTGAGATTTTGAAGTGAAATAACTTTTTATGTAACTTTTACATGTACATTAACCTCTTAAGCGCAGCAGGCCCGTTATCGGGCCAAACTGATACCTGGTCATGTTAATTTATTTATAGAAAGGGCCAAATCACAGTCCCATGGTGTTCCACATGCCTTTCAAAATGGGGCTTTACATTTTCTAAAACATGTTTCAAAAAAATTTTTTTTACGAATACCTTTTGTTTTAAAGCTGTGTCAACAAATAAAATGAGAGTTAAAATTCTACCTGACATGTCTAACTGTGCCGGAATAATGCAACAGAACGTTCATTTTCAGCCATACCTCCTAATGCCCGTCATCGTTGGAAACTAGAGGGTCCGACCTTTCCAACGAAGTGTCGGACATAAGTGAGGAACTATTTGGGGTGATGTAAAAGGCATGGGTAACATATGCTTGCCGTGTGCGTAAAAGCTCTCAGTATATCAGCATTGTGCTCAGTTCACTTTACGCATGGCAGCTTCAAGGTTGCTCTGCTCCTTGGATCCCGTTTCGGCTCGCTTTTCTCTCTATCATTTTAGTTCAATAAACTGTGATGGCACAGAAGAGGAAAATGACCACTTTGGAAGCTTCAGCTTTGGAAGCAAGAGGAAATCTTGCAGACCAGTGATGGTGAAATTGAGAAATCATTAGACAGCAGCAGACTGGATTGTGAGGAGAAGGAAGATTAGGACTTGGTGCTTCGTGTTCCGATTTATGAGTAAGTTGCATGGGTTTTTTTTTTATTTGTAGTATCTCTGTCTATACAGTATCTCTGTCTATCTGCTGTTTTTAAAAGGAGCTCACATGAAAACAGTAGGAAAAATAAAACTGAAGCTTCAGTATATAGTTCTCCTTCCCCACTCTCTGATGCATTTGAACAAAAACACAACTTCACAACTTATTCAGTCCAAATATGCTTGACTTATAGTCAACATGTGGATCTATAAAGTCTGAGGGTTCATCCAGGGTTTCAATTATGGTTTCATGGTATTTATTTTGGAAAGAAAATTAAAATTAAAATTAAGCTATACAAAAATTTTCTTTGTTTAATCACCTATAAATCAGACAGGGTGACATTAAAAATAGTGGTTCCACCTGAAAAATATTCTTTAATGCCTTTCTGTCAAAGAAATACAAAATTGTATTTTGCGTTTATAGTTTGGGAGCTGTACTTGCTTAAATTGACACATGTAATTTTTCACACATGTAATTTCAGGCGGAATTTGCTCCTAAGACCTTAAGGCCTAATCTTATGTTGGTCTTGTTATCTGACAAAAAATAGACATGGTTAATTTTACCTTCAGCTCCCACAGCCTTCATTTTGCGGCTCTTTTACTTGCATTGTAAATTTTTCTCACATTTGAGTGACGTCTGTACAGTTTGCTAGCAACCCGATATACTATCTAGAAAAGTTTCAAAATCTTTGGCTAACACAGAAAAAATGCCTTTTAGAAACAGAGAAACAGGCTTTAGAAATCCTTAAAAATATTGATGATAAGGATTCGGGCAGGGATTAGGAGACTGATGATGACTACTGGTCAATGGGAAGGGGCCCAGATTTTTACAGTAAGTCTCAGGATGATCAACCAGCCCAAGCAAGCACTTGGGGTGGTTGTCCTTTTTGCCTCTGTGTTGCCCTGCAATGGACTGGCAACCTGTCCAGGGTGTACCCCACCTCTTGCCAATAGAAAGCCGGAGATAGGCACCAATGCCCCTCACAACCCTCACAACAACTTGGGATAAGCTTGACAGAAAATGGATGGATGGATTGTTCTGTTTTGAATCTTATGGAGAATTTCATCATTCTTATTTGTGAGGTGTTATATGGACATAAAGGTCTTGCAATAATTCAAACAACTAAAAAATAATTGTCAAACAATTTCATAAACAAAATGACATAGTTTATGTTGTTGTTTTGCTGTTTTATGTTTTAATAGACATTTTTAATATTTGCTGTGAGAGGTACTCGGACAAGGTTGCCTTTTTCACCAATGCTGTTAATAATATTTATGGGCATAATTTCAAGATACAGCCAAGGTGTTGAGGGGATCTATCTTTTTTGGATTTAGTCTGCTTTTTGCAGATGCAGAAGTCTTGTTATTTATGAATGTGTTATGTATATTTACATCTGCACTGTCTCTTTGCATTGCAAGCATCATAGATAACTTTCAGTCTGTTATTAGAAGCTTCATATGTTCATAAAAAAAATGAAGTTTATGGGAAACAATTCACAAAGTGTTTCAGGACTGAGCTTGGAACTTTGTATTTAATATAAAGAAAATGGGTGTGTTTGTTTATTTATATTTGTGTGTATACATGTTTTTATCTGCTTTCAACTGAAAGCTTGAAGTTTATCCTGCTGGTTGAAAATTACCCAAAGCAACATGGGATGGGGAGGAAGCAGTGGGAGGGAATGCAGAAAGGTAAAGCAGGGGACTGAAAGATGAGCATAAAAAGAGGAAGACAGAGGAGTGATCATTTGGAACCCCAGGTCTTATCAAACATTGTTAGAGCACCCTACTGCCTCTCATTTACAGTTGTATCCCCTTGCAGTTGCGCAAGTTGCAAAAACATAGTACCTAAAATTGGCAAACAAAAAAGTTAAATGGTGCACAGATCAACAATGAAATGACCTATTATGTGAAACAGTAGATTTATTAGCCAAAGTATAAATACTACCTTGTAGTATTGCAACTTAAAAAGAATAAATGGGATTGCAATTAAAGGACTGCAGACACCAGAAAGCAGCAAAACCTCGGATGTTACTTTTTCCATAAGGTTTATGTGGAACGAGCTTTGCTTTTAGAAGAGGACCTTTAAACTAATTATTACTAATTATATTATTGTTAATTAAAACTAATTAATGCCTTGTGCAAGGGACTCAAGTTGTTGGGTTCATAATCCCGATTCTGGGATTGATACTGTTCCATCTGAATCTGATGATCAGAACTCTAGCCAGCTGCTATCACGTTATGATGGAAATATCTGCTCTGACCTCCTAGAGGGACTTGGAAACCGTTAATGGTGCACTGGTGGACCAGCATCCCTTTGGCGGCTGTCCTGCTGTCTCTGTGGAAAAGGGGTGTCATAGCAGATAGTGTTCTGAGTAAGGTGAGGAACCTGTGCTGCTCTGTAAACTGACCTATGCATGCCAGTCAGGTCTGTCATACTATGTGGTCTGAAGCTGTTCTGCTCTACCAAACACTTCCTGCACCATCATGCTAGCTCTTAGCTCTTCAGTTGCCTGAGGAGGAACTTCTTTGGAATCCTTCTTTGGAAACCTCACCCTAAAAGTGTGTAGGAAATTCCCTCACACAGACCAAAATCTTATTTTTTACTCACACCACCCTGGAAAGCAAACTTTCAGTCATCAGAACAACACCGGGCCGAGCATGTCTCTACTAAAACACAAGGGAAGTACGAAGAAAAGAAACACATTAAAGATGCTCTTCAAAGCTGAAAATACCCATACTGGCCGTTTGTCAAATCAGCAAGGAAATTCTTAAGACACGCAGCAGAACATAATGGTGAGAAGATTAAATGCAAAAACATTGCCTTTCCATATGTTGCTGGAGTCTCTGAAAAACTTAAGGGGATTTTCTCCAAACGCAAAATCATAGTACATTTAAAGCTGCAGTCTGTTACATTGAGAAGAGAGCAGACTTCGGGATCGGTCTTGCTGAAATTAATAACTAGAAATACTTTAACAATGCACAGTGTTTACTATATACATTTGAAAGCAGAAACTTTCATATCTTTATCCTTTTTGTTCTGTTGGTTCTGACTAGAGGAAGCTGTAGTTGGAGCCATGATATTTTTAGGCACTGTAGAGGCCCATCCTCTATTCCACAACAGATGCAAATCAAATACTTACTGTATTTGTTGTTCTCCTGTTGTTCTCCTGGGTTGTTGCAGTCTTTTGTATTGTAGTCACTTGTTCTTTGCTTTGCAAATCTTAACATCCATCTCAATTTTTTTTTTTTTATCCGTTCATTTTTTTTTTTTTGGAATTATTAATATGATCATTAGAAGATACAGTGGGGGGTTGGTTTCATACCTTTGCTCTGTAGATCATTAAAACGAAATAGTGATTAAAACATGATTGTTTATAACGTTTCCCTTTTAATGATCAGAGGAAAGCATGCAACATGAAAGGTGATTTTTAACTGAAGCTGACAATGAAGTACTTTTTGAATGTGTGTTTATTGGCTCACCTTCGTAGACAAAAGAAGTATCCTTAGGACTCATGGCAGTTTTCTATTTTCATAATGATGAAACTGAACATCATAAGACATGTCCTTATGCAAACCCTGCTAAATCTGGAAAAAGAAGGAAGCTGAGATGAGATTAGTCTATTTGATATTTAAAATGATTTGAATGATGGCCTCTAACATCTGGTGGATTATTTACTACCTGACTTGAAAAACCTAGTTTATCAGAGTAAAGGTGTCTGTCTGATCAGGAGATTAGCAACTTAGGAGCAATATGAAAGCTTTACCATCCTTTTTAATCTGTTGTCTCATCTAGAAAAACACTCTTTTGTTGGCAGTGTATAAAAAGTGGTTAACAGACATTGTACAGAACTGTAAAGATAAAAAATAGAAGAGAGAATCAAATAGAGTAAAATCGAATAGCTATGCAATTCTTTTCTAAATGTAATCATTAGTCAACATTTGTACTTTTGTCTTTTAATCAGCACCTAGTGTCCTGTGGATACATCTAACTATAGCATTTTGTTTCTTTTCAATATAAACTTTAGTTGTTACTGATTCAACTATATCTTCAAACATCTTTATTATTTTGTCAATTACTGTATATATAAGGTTTCTTTCCATATTCACTGCCTTTCTACATCTTATTCCTTCTATTCATGCAATTCAATTCATATCATTGGAGCTCAAATTTCATTCTCCTCTCATGATTCATTTGTCTCCTATATTGATTCATTGACTGTCTTTGCTGATCTCACAGTGTAAGTGTGATGTAATTTACTCATTACATCAGCTCAAATAGTCAAGAAGAGAAGAAGAAGGTGCCAAAGGAAGAAAAAGATACATGGGATATATACAGTACATACACTGCGTCCACATATGACAGCTGTTTTTTCTTTTTTTTAACAGGAGGATCATTCTACAGGGTTATTGTACAGGGTGTTCACATGGGTATTGCACTGTGTGTAAAATATATATAGAAACAGGTTATTGCACAGGCTGTTAAATAGTAATAGCACATTATACATTGCACAAGTTATTTCCATTGTAGTGTTGCATTGTAGAGTCTGGTGGGAGCAGGGATGAATGATTCCGGTATCAGATTTTTATACAAATAGGATGTAAAAGTTTTTCACTAAATGAGCTGCTCAGCTCCCTTACGGTGTGGAGCAAAGGGTGAAATATGTTGTCCATGATGGATATAAGCTTGGACAGCACCCTCCTAAACTTCCTCCACTGAGTCCAGAGAGCACCCTAGGACAGAAACTATCTTTCTCACCAGTTTATTCAGTCTCTTTCTCTCCCACTCTGCGCTGCCAGGGGCCCAGCAGACAAAAGTGTAGAGGAGGTCATAGAAGGTTTTTTGCAGGGGCCTGCTCACTCCAAATGATCTCAGCAGCCTCAGGACGTGGAGGCGCCTCTGGCCCTTCTTGTAGAGAGCGTCGGTTTTCTGAGTTCAGTCCAGCTTATTATCAATGTGAACACCCAGATAATTGAAACTCTCCACAGTTTCTATGTCCTGCCCCTGGATGCTCACAGGTGAGTGAGGTGGTGGTCTTCTGAAGTCGATCACCATCTCCTTGGTCTTACTGGTGTTAAACACAGGTGGTTATTCTCACACCAGTCCACAAAGTTCATGATGACTGATCGATACACCAGCTCTTAGAAATACAGCCTACAATGGCAGAGTCTCGGATAACTTGCATCGGAACTTGAATCGGAGAACAGCTGCCATTGGAGATGGATTGCTGGTTCTCTCCATGTGTCCAGACTGGAATACATATACTAGTCTTATGTATACATTTGATCACCATGCTTACATTTTATCACTGTTGCGCTTTAAAAATGGAAATATCTTGAGAGCTGTACTGAACAAAATTTCTTTTTGTATACACTCTGTGTGTACAAAATGACAGTAAAATCTGTCTGTCTAAGGGGTTAGAGAGAGAAAATGCTTTTTTTCTGTGGATTTAAAGCAGTAAAAACACTTCTGGAGTCTGATGCTCTTTGATATGGGAGTTGTAGACCTGACCATGGAATATTTAGCTCTCAACAAGGAAATTGTCATTTGTAACATATCCTAACATCTGCATCCTCAGTTTTACCACAGATAAATGCTTTTCTAGACAATGTAGTACCTACCATTGACTCTGTTTGCATTTCAGCCTGATGCACAGCTTCCGCCATTGTTTATCTGGAATACAGATCCAATCCATTTGTTACAGATGGTGAAGTAAACTGCACCAATCTTCAAAGATCATATGTGCCACAATTGAAACTTATAGCAGATGGGTAAATTTCAAACTAAGTGGTGATTTATGAATGGGTCATGCACAGAGTAAGGACTGCTGAGTTGCAACTTTTTTTAGTAGATGACAAAGATGATATATGTAGTGAAATAAGTGAAACTGTCTTTTGCCCTGGAAAGCACTCAGACTCCAACACAAGCTTTTTGCCAACCGTCAATAAACACGTGAAGAAGAAGATTCCAACAGACTATGGCAGTTCTTCAATTTACATTTGAGTACTGACATGTTTAAAACTGTTTACACCTTTTTAAATATTATTATATAACGTATTTGATAAAGTTATTCAAAACCTGTGTTTTTCGTAGGCAAGGATAATTTTTGGCCCACGTGGATGACGGACGAACAAATGCATCATTACATACAAAAGAAATTGGTTTTAGAGTTTGTTTTTGTGTGTGTGGATGTGTGTAACATCCAGCATAATTATAGAAAAATACTGATAGCACATATATCCTTTTTCTTTTTTTTAAGAAAAATTGCACGTGCATTTCTCATTCCAGACGTACCGAATGCATATTAAGTGAAACAAAAAAATATAAATTTTCCCCTGGTCATTGGGATGGAGTATTTTAAAATAGATAACTAAAAAATTAATTATAATTGCTGTAGCTGCCTGTATCAGTTAAGGATTAAAGAAAATTTTGGAATGTTTCCGAATACCTTTATCTATCTGTTTTTCTATCTTAAGTGTTCATTTCAATTTGCTATATTAAACACATTTGCCCACTTTTTTTTCCAAACCACCAACACCAAATCTTTTTCGCATTTTTTCTTTGTTTCCAATGAAACCTAATGATACCCAGTCCTGATAGAAAGAGGCCCTAATGGCACTGTGAGCCTGTTGTTATATTTAGATCTAATTAAAGATCATTATAATCTATCAGCACAAAGGAGGCCAGGCACTGATAGAGTCAGAAGGGGGATATCAGAGTGGGAGGGTAGTTGTGAGGTAGTAAAAAATGTTATATGTGCTCGGAGTCTCGATCATGTAAATGGATCCCAGTCGTTAACAACCCAAAATATTCCCCCACTACTTGATTTTCTTTTCCATAACTACCCCCTTGATTTTTCAATTATATGAATGTGATTACAACACATTACAATGATTGCAACCCTTGTGTTGGCACAGAGGTAAAAAGAAGAGGGAGGAGAGAGGATAAAAAAAAACAATTAATGAGGGCTATGCAAGAAACACCAAAGACTTATTAGCTGTAAGGCATGCTTTAGGCGCTAGCTAACTATCAGTAAGCAGAGTATGCAGTTGCTCAGGGGCCCCCGATGTCCTAGGGGCCCTGTCACTGACACCTGGTAGGCCCTGTACACAATTGTGGAATAGGATGTCTCTTTGCAGATGTAATGGTGTGACAAATTCTTCTTAAACCCACCTGATGCTACATTGACTGAGTGGAACATAGTTATAACCCAACATATGGCAGACTTCAACATGATGGTGAGCCGTTTAAACGCGACACCAATAGCAAAGCAGACAGTTGGACTTTTAATTACTATGTTAATATCTGTGTATAGTTCATTAGACGGTTGGTGCTCGGTGTTTATGCTCACTGGCTTATTCACTGGCGGCTGCTCCAGCATTGTGGTGGTTGGGTGGTGGTGGTGGTGTCTCTCTTCCTACCTTGGTTGAGGGGTGGATGTTCTTGGTTGGCCCCTCCAGGGCACCTTTGCTCTTCGGGTCCCCCTGGGCGTCTGGGGCTTTGGGCCCCCCGGCGCTCACTGCAGTGAGTCTTCAAATCTTCACAACCACTATTGAGCATTTTTTAACTTTACATGCACAAGTGCACTCTCACAAATAAGTAAAGGTGCTTGTTTCCAGGTACTTAGAAATTCACTTCCATAAAGAAAGCCCATATTGTTATCTTCAGCTACCACTGTATACATGTCAGATTAAATAGTACTGCTTATACTTCCTGTTCTACTTAAATTGCAGTGTCCATATAATCTATCATATCTACCATATAATCTATCATACTCCCTGCATGATTTACAGGGTCTCTCCATGCAGAAAGACCCCAGGCAGGGAATCAAACCCGCAACCTTCTTGTTGCACTGCAGCACTGAGCAGCCCTACATAGGGAATTTGAACATGATATGAATAATGTAAGAACACATGAATAAACAAAGAATAATGATCTGGCCCCAATAGCTGGGCTGAACAGTATATATATATTTTTTATTCCGTAAAAGTTTAAAAAACATTTCACTGGACTTTGTTTCCAAGGTTTGAAGACGTTTCGCTTCCCCTCCAGGAAGCTTTCAAAATGTCTGGATTCGCATTGAGTTTAAGGCTTTATATAGACAAGGCCTTGTATTGCTTGGAAACAGGCAAATTGAAACTGATGCGCAGGTCATTTGATTCCATTGTTAGCCTGTCTATGATCGTGAATGGTGAGTCATTAAAGGGGGGATTGTTCACCTGGCTGAAGAGAGGAGGTACTTTGTTCCCCTGTGATGGGGTGGGGGTTGTGGTGATATCTGGAAGGAATCAACTCAATAACTAAATTGTAAGTTTTTGGAAGCTTGAATCTGAGTCCACCACCACTGTATAAGGTTGGTTTCTCTCTCTTAACATAGATTGCTTCCTTCACACCCCTCTCAAACCACTTATTTTCTTTATTCAAAATTGGAACATTCTGGTCCTCGAAAGAATGTCCTTTGTCCACAACGTGTAGATGTACTGCAGAGTCTTGTCCAGAGGAGGGGGATCTTCTGTGTTGGGCCATGCGTCTGTGGAGAGGTTGTTTGGTTTCTCCAATATAAAGATCGGATACTGTAAGCTGAAGATGGATGGATGGATGGATGGATGGATGGATGGATGGATGGATGGATGGATGGATGGATGGATGGATGGATGGATGGATGGATGGATGGATGGATGATAAAATTTATTATCCATTGTCTCTTTTTGCCAAGTAACTTTGGGGCTGATGCTTAGTGTCTTTAATGTGCATTACATTTTTTGGGATTTATTTGTTGCTTTAAGATATTTTAGGCTACTGAGATGGTTACAGTGAGCAGTGAAATAAAATAAAAGTCATATTCACAGCTAAAGATAACCATTTAGCTGTGACTTTACTGTAATATAATTGTGCCTTTTATAACAGTAAACCAATTTAGTTTCATCAGTCTTATTTTAAAATACAAAGGCTAAAGCTCACATCTTTTTTACATATAAGTTTCAAACTGCATGTTCCTATCGTATCTACTACTGCCACGTTGTTCGGTTTTTTTTTTTTTTTTTTTTTTATTTATTTATTTATTTTTTTTGTAATTTATCCCCACCGAAAAGGGTCGCTAGAAGAGCGAGACTTGGTTACAACTCAGTGTCCAAATGTTGTTTATTTTCTTTCTTGATTTCACACTTGAAACACAGCAGGTTATAAACCTGTGGAAAACACCAAAGTTGTGCTATACATTAGATTTCATGTTCAGATATTTACATAAATAACTAATACAAATTCACTGCAATATCAATGAGAAATCCATATAAATACACATACATGCATCCATAAGCTATAAACTCTTATTTAGACACACACCATAAAGCGTCAGTAACTACTGTATAAAAATCTGCAGCTTGTATAAATAATTCATATAAATACAATTCCTCATTAAAGCATAGCCAACAATATCTATAAATATAAACAATAGAATGCACAACAGCAGACACTACACTTAATCCATTTCATTACATACAAACACCAGAGCTACCACTGCAAAAAGCAGCTTAAAATAACAACAGGAGCCCATTTACAAATGCTAGGTGAGTGAACCACATCTCCCATCATGCATTACAGGAAACAACTACGACTTCGGCCCGACTACAACACCCAGAGTGCACCGCGAATCAGGAAGTAAGCGCATAGCGTCAAACGCGCTTCGTTTCAAAAGTTTTTACCGTCAACTCAGACTAATAAACTTTAACAGTAATCGGCGGATTAAAACAATGCACTTGCCAAGCGACCACAGTGAAAAAGTTATAAACATCCGACCAGTTAAAGGGCAACAACAGTCGATCAAGCAGTTTAAAACAACCAGCGAGAGAATATTAAAACCCAGCACCTTACCGGTGATGTGCGTCGCTCTTCCAGCCATGCAATTGGATTCTGTCTCTGTGCGTGCACGCTCCTGTTTATCTACGCATCACTAGGAACACTACATCCAACGGCAAGCCAGCACACCAAACCAGGTAAGTGCCCCCTCCCACCTAATCAGCTGTGCTGCGTTACACCTGATCACCCGTGAGTTGACGTTGTTTACCTACCACCAAATGACAGTGCACAAAACACCTCCCACTTGACTGAATGATCGCAAGATCCAATGAAGTCACAAATCTTACAATTAATTAATTTCTCTTTCAGAGTCCTTCAAAGCTCTTTCAAGGGTTTTTTTTTTTTTTTTTGGTTTTTTTTTTTCTTCTTCCCGGTCATGATGCATGTTTGCGGCTCTTCATGATGTACAACTTTGATGGCATAGTGGCAGCGTTCGGCGTTCACCACTACGTCAGATTGAGGCTGAGGACAGAGGGTTTTGATCCTCCACCGGAAGAAGGACCACAAGTCTCCTTACATCCCTCTTGATCACAGTCGTGGGCAAAGGAGAGCAGCTCCTCTTGCGGCTGCCCGACTGTGATGCAGGGATGCCAGTGCAAGTCGTGATGTCAGCATCCCGGACGATCCCCTTGTTGTCAGGGTAGACAGACAGAATTCTGCCCAGGCGGAACTGACCTCTCAGAGCATTTGGGTCAGCTACCCAGACGAGATCGCCGACTCTGATGTTTCTCTCTGACCGGTGCCACTTCTGACGAACGAAGAGATTTGGGCCAGCAAGCTCCCTCCATTTGGCCCAGAAGCGATCTACCCCGATTTGGATAGCTCGCAACCGCCGCCAGGAATGAGTCTCCAGGTCGAGACCGGTGGTATCTCCCCCCAGCGATGCTCGACCCAGGATGAGGGAGTTTGGTGTCAAGTACTCGATGGAGTCCTCCTGCTCTTGAGCTCTGGCGTCAATTGGCCGTTCGTTGGTTAAGTTGGCTGCCTGGTAGAGGAGGGTTTGTAGTTCTCCCCATGTGAAGGACCCTGTGAACCCACCGAGGTTCGTGAGCGCCCTCTTCAGAAGCTTCACGGCAGCCTCTGCAGCTCCATTCCTGTGTGGCGCATCTGCCGGGTGGAACTCCCACTTCCACTCGGTTCCATGTTTTGCAGCCACATTTTCCATGGATAGAGTCTGCAGGCACTCCAGGCGCTTGTAGAACTGCTGTAGGGCTGGTTTGGCGCCGACGAAGTTTGTTCCCCGGTCAGACCAGAGTTTCCTTGGATGCCCCCTCAGGGCGACAAAGCGAGTGTATGCCAGGAGGAAGCTTTCTGTTGACTGGTCATCAGTGAGGTCCGCATGGACCGCTCTGGAGACCATGCAGCAGTAAACAATCCCCCACACTTTCTTTGAAGTCCTTCTTTTCACACTATCCTTAACCTCGAAGGGGCCAAAGAGGTCAAGGGTGGTGAACTCGAAAGGGCAAGCTCTCTGGGTGCGTTCTAGGGGTAGGTCGCTCATGACTTGCTGGCATAGTTTGGCTCTTTGCTTTGCGCAGGTGATGCAATTGTTAAGCACCTTTTTGACGAGTTTTCGTCCCTGTGTGATCCAGGCTTTTCTTCGTGTTCGAAGTAGGGTTGGAGCGATGCCTTCGTGATTTTCTTCATGGGCCTCCTTGACCAGTAGGGATGCGAGCCATGACTGGCATGGGACCAGTGGTACGACCACTTTATCCTCTTCCAAACACTGGACTCTCCCTCCACAGACAAGAAGACCTATGGTTGGTTCTTTTTGAACGACTAAACGATCAAGCGTTGTGTCTTGGAACTTGACGCCGTGTTGGGCCTCAAGGGCTAAGAAGTTGAAGGCAGCAGCCCTTTCTCCAGCTGAGAGGTAAGTTTTGGCCTCCCACTTTAAGGCTCCAGGGGTCTGGGTGCGTCTGCTTAGCCAGATGTCAACTGCTCTCTTCAGCCAGCCAAGAGCCCCACACAGACGTGTCAGAGAGCTGAATCTTTTTGGTTCGACTAGTTCCACGAGAGCGATGATATTTTGGGCAGACCATTCCCAGGGCGGAGCTGCAGCTGACATGACTGTTGCAGAGAACGCCTTCCTTTGGAGTGCTGCAATATCTCCAGTGACGGAGGAGATGACTTCTCCAGCAGTTTTCACAGGCCATTCTTCAAAGGGGAGTTTGAGGAATGCAGGGCCTTCCTGCCAAGCTGAGCCTTCATCAAGGTCCTCAGGAGGTGCTCCCCTTGTGATGAGGTCAGCAATGTTTGCTTTCCCTTCGACCCATCTCCAATTGTCGACATGCCCGGCCTTTTGGATTTCCCCTACCCGATTGGCAAAGAAGGACTGATAGCCATAGCTATCCTTCTGGATGGCTCCAAGAATGGTCTGGCTATCGACTATGTGGACCCACTTGTCGACTTGGATATGGCAGTGCTTTTCAAAGTAGGACCTCAGGCGAGTTGCGAAGACAGCCCCGCACAGCTCTGCTTTGATGGCATCACCCTTTTGGTCTAGTGGGGTGAGTTTGGCCTTGGACTCAACGAGTCTGACAATGACTCCATCCACGGTCTCCCAGCGGAGGTAGAGCACTGCTCCATATGAAGCTTCACTGCCGTCTGAGAAGGTGACTCCCGTGGGGCAGCCTATGGCTCCAGGGGGAGTAAGGCTTCTGGGGAACCTCACCTTGCCGAGTCGTACGCACTGCTCAAAGAGGGTTATTGCAGCCTCCCTGAGATGCTTTGAGAGGGGGTCGTCCCAGGTGTCTTTAACAGGACGGTCTTTTCCGGCCTCCTGAAAGGACTCTCTCACAAGCATCACACCCTTTTGCTTGACGGGTGAGGCTAGGCCAATTGGGTCATAAAACCCTGCGACTTGGCTTAGCAACACTCGGCGGGTGAGAGGGTCAGGGGTGTTTGCACGAACCTCTTCCTCTTGTAGGTCCAACCCAGTTCTCATCTTTCCTCTCCGTTTTGAGAAGTTCACTGAGGTGAGCAGGCGGAGTTTGTCAAAGTCTGGCTCGTAGCCTAGACCGAGTGCCTTATTTTCTTCGTCCCGCATTTGATTTGGGAGTACCAGGGTCTTGGGTTCTGTTGCTCTGGAACAGTCAGGTTCTTTACCCCTCCCACTTTGGCCAGTGAGGACCCACGGTTTGAGTGAGAAGCCGCCTGCTTTGAGTATCTCTTCGACTCCCTCAGTCATCCTGGTTAGAGCTTGGAGATCATTGTGGGAGGTCAATATATCATCGACATAGCAGTCCTCTGTCACAATGCGACGCTCTGGGATCATGGATTTGAACTGGGGCAGGTTGGCAGTCTCCCTCATGGCCACCTGGGCAATGCAACCGGCAGGCTTGTCACCGATGTTGACCCTGACAACAGCAAACTCATCGATTTCTTCCTTGGGGTCATCCCTCCAAAGGAATCGGTGGAGGTGTACTTCCTCATCTTTGAGCCACACTGAGTTATACATTTTTCTGACGTCTCCGAGGGCCGCATACAGACCACTCCTGAATCTCAAGAGGACACCTCGGATAGGGTTGAGAACGTCAGGGCCTTTATGGAGCAGATTGTTCAAGCTCATCCCTTTAAACTCCTGGCTGCTGTTCCAGACTATTCTCACTGGCGTCGAGCTGGAGTGAGGATTGGGAGCGACCAGGTGGCTAATATACCACACCGGCCCGTTCCAGTCTTTGAGCTGCTCCTTGGTGAACTTGACAGCAGCTCCTCTTGACACCATGTCATTGATTTGCTCTCCGTATGCAGTCTTCCACAGTGGTTCTTTAGCCAGCCGGGCTTCAGTGTTTCGGAAAGTAGCTTCCACAGCTTGGCGGTTGTTTGGCAGACTTGCAGGGCTCACTTTCCAAGGGTAAGCTGCATCCCAGTGAGGAGTATCGCTGTGTTTATCTGCCAAAACATACGAGAGACAGCCTTTTATTTTCTCGAGTTCCCTTTCTTCTCCAAGGGTCATTTCCTGGCCACCCGGAGAGCATTTGCCGCACTTGCAGCTCCCGCATTTCGGGCTGCATGCTGCCCCGATGCTATCCCACTTGAACCATTCGAACACTTCTTTGTTCGTGACAGTGGTATTGCTGAGAGCGGTCAGTGGAAGCTTTTTGGCTGGGACGAGAATCTCTTTGTAGAGGCTTGACGAGGTCCTCATAGTCCGCGCAAAGTGGGTTTCAGACTGGTGGAGAGTCAAGTCCACAGACTCGAAAAGGTCAGGGTGAGTGCCACCGATTGTTTTGCCGAGCGGTCCATCCCACAAGACGAGGTCACCCTCCCTCTTTAATGGTTGAGGGACCAGTCGACCCTCCCTGTGGCTAATTAGGAGATCGATGGCCTCAGGCCGGGCAAGCTCTGCAGCAGCGACACCAGGAAAGATTTTCTGAAGCTGTGCTGGGGTGACTGGGTGGCTAACCTCGGCAATGCTCTCTAACCCATAACAGAGTAGCCTATGTTCAGCCACTGTTCCCTTAGCGGTCTTCACTCGCAGGCGAAGGGAGTATCTCTTGGTTTTGACCGTTTTGGTCATCCCTCCGACACCATGCACCATCAATTGAATGCTCTCACCATTCAGTCCAAGCCGCTGGGCGGCGCAATGGGTGATGTAATTGGTGTCGGAGGCGAGGTCTATCAAGGTTCCAATGAGCTGGCCAGAGTTGCTTGTTACTTCCAGGAGCATCATCACTACTGGGTACTCGTCTGGTGTTTTCCCAGCAGTACAGGTTAAGGCGGAAGTCTTATTAGAAAAGGCCTTCCTAAATTCTTCTCTGAGCTCAGGGGCAACTTTGTCCAGGAGCTCCTCCTGCTGGCTAGTGAGACCTAGGCCTTTGCTATTTACTTTTCTCTTGGTACTTGCCAGAGGTGTGGATCTGGGGCACAGCAGGTAGTGATGGGGCTCTTCTGTTCTGCAGTCTGCTTTGGTGCAGACAAACTTTTTGTTGCTGCAGACGTTCTGCAAGTGAGGACCAAGACACTGAGAGCACAGCCTGTTTGCATGGAGATGGCTTTTCTTGCCCTGAAGATCCATTCCTCGGAATATAGTGCATGCAAAAAGCCTACCTGCATGGGCCGTCTCAGAGCAGGCAGAGCAAGCAGCAGCCAGTGGCTTTGCCTGGGATCCCCTTTGGCCCGAGGTGGCTTTGGAGTACGCCTTCTTGGCTGCCTTGACTACTGGCAATTTTGCAGAGGGGATTGCCTCTCTGAGGCCTTCATCCAGCTGGTCTAGCTCCTCCAGCATAGCCTCTTGCTTCTGGAGGTAAAGCAGCAGGCAATCGAAGTGGGTTTGTGGGCTGAATCCATGCAAAGGTTCCGCTTTGTACTCGATCCACTTTTCTTTTAGTGAGCTTGGTAGTTTTCGCTCCAGTGACTGCGCAACAAGCCTGTTCTTTAAGATGTCCTCCTCTCCTAATATGACCAGGTTGCTCAGGGCTCTCTCCACGGCCTGGATTAATTCAATTGTCTTCCGGGGATTATTCCCCTTCACAGGAGGTAGGCTTTCAATGTCCTCGGCAATCTTAAGGACGATTCTTGCCTTGTTTCCAAAACGATTGTCGAGGCGCTTGAACATCTCCTCTGGGCTTGAGCAGCTGGACAGAACCAAGTCTTTTTTCACCCTTTCACTCAGGCTTGCCAGCAAGTGGAACCGGGTGACTCCAATGGTCCTCATTGGGTTTCCTAACTGTTCCAACTCTACCCACTCGGCCTTCCAACGGTAATAGTCGGTCATATCTCCTGAGAAAACAGGCAGTCGGGTTCTTTCAAGGCTGATCTGTGGCTTTGAGAAGGGTTGCAGGCTAGGTGATAGAATGGGCCCTGGGACACTGGGTTGGTAGACCGTTTGGTGAGCGCCAGCAGCAACAGAGACGCTGGGTTGGTCAGCACTAGCTGAAATGGGCTCTGATTTGGACATTCGGCTTTGCTTTTTCCAATTCAGTTCCCAGTCTCGTGCTCTGCTTTTAAGTTTGTAGATTGCCTGCTTATGCTGGCTGACTTTGTCAGACACGAGCCGTTCCCATGCTATAACCTTCTGCTCTAATTCATGGATCCCTTCCAACAGGCCATCACGAAGGGCTTCAAATTCATGCTCTGGCATGTCTGCAACATTTGTATTTTCCACTTCCTTGTATTTTTCTTCTGTTCCCTCAATGTGGAGCAGAATCTCAGGCATTGCAAACTTTTTGTACAAGGTTTCTCTGGTGAGCAGGAGAGTGTCACTGTAGACGATGACACACTGCTCAACTTTTGCTTTAGTCCTCCTTGCCTCTTCTTCACCGTCCTCCACATCTTCCAGAGCCTCCAAGACAGCTAGCGCAGTGTCGTGCATCCTGTTGAAGTCAGCACTGAGTGCGCGCATTTCATCAGCAAGGGCTCCTTTTTCCAAGATGTCAGTAGTGAGAGAAAGCTTGTTAGCTCTCCTGGTGAATGCAGCTTGTGCAGTGGACCGTTTCACTTGTAGGTCTGTTATTTTGGTGGAATCCATTTTCCTTGTTTTGTTTTGAAATTTGATGAGGTGATTCGTTTAGAGGGATTTTGTTTTGTTTTGTTTCCTCTTTGTTGATGGCACCTCGGTTTATAACTGTTCGGTTTTTTTTTTTTTTTTTTTTTTTATTTATTTATTTATTTTTTTTAATTTATCCCCACCGAAAAGGGTCGCTAGAAGAGCGAGACTTGGTTACAACTCAGTGTCCAAATGTTGTTTATTTTCTTTCTTGATTTCACACTTGAAACACAGCAGGTTATAAACCTGTGGAAAACACCAAAGTTGTGCTATACATTAGATTTCATGTTCAGATATTTACATAAATAACTAATACAAATTCACTGCAATATCAATGAGAAATCCATATAAATACACATAAATGCATCCATAAGCTATAAACTCATATTTAGACACACACCATAAAGCGTCAGTAACTACTGTATAAAAATCTGCAGCTTGTATAAATAATTCATATAAATACAATTCCTCATTAAAGCATAGCCAACAATATCTATAAATATAAACAATAGAATGCACAACAGCAGACACTACACTTAATCCATTTCATTACATACAAACACCAGAGCTACCACTGCAAAAAGCAGCTTAAAATAACAACAACAGGAGCCCATTTACAAATGCTAGGTGAGTGAACCACATCTCCCATCATGCATTACAGGAAACAACTACAACTTCGGCCCGACTACAACACCCAGAGTGCACCGCGAATCAGGAAGTAAGCGCATAGCGTCAAATGCGCTTCGTTTCAAAAGTTTTTACCGTCAACTCAGACTAATAAACTTTAACAGTAATCGGCGGATTAAAACAATGCACTCGCCAAGCGACCACAGTGAAAAAGTTATAAACATCCGACTAGTTAAAGGGCAACAACAGTCGATCAAGCAGTTTAAAACAACCAGCGAGAGAATATTAAAACCCAGCACCTTACCGGTGATGTGCGTCGCTCTTCCAGCCATGCAATTGGATTCTGTCTCTGTGCGTGCACGCTCCTGTTTATCTACGCATCACTAGGAACACTACATCCAACGGCAAGCCAGCGCACCAAACCAGGTAAGTGCCACCTCCCACCTAATCAGCTGTGCTGCGTTACACCTGATCACCCGTGAGTTGACGTTGTTTACCTACCACCAAATGACAGTGCACAAAACACACGTTTATGACTAACCTGTCCTAGTTAATTTTGATATTCAGAAGCTAATCACTGTAAAGTTTCTGTAAAATAATATACATATTTGCAAATCTGCTCTTTGTGAGGCAATTATTTTCTTATTTGATTAATAATACTTGCCAATTAAATAATGCACCAGTACAGTAGCATGTGCATACATGGACAAAGCTACACAAAAAGTATAAAAAAAAATGGATCCTTTAATTAAAGACTTTACTCTGCAAACTGTTGTTCTTTTCAGGCAAAACATTTTCCTCACATCCCCTTTAGAGTCCCTAAATCATTTTAGTTAATTAATATTATGGACTTCTCAAATAATGAACTTACTTTTCAAAATAGTCTAAAAAAACCTTCTTAATTAATTAATTATCTTAATTGTCTAACCCCTAACCCTAATGTAAGCCTAACCCTACCATACTCTGCATGTAGCAATTTTCTAACTAAACAATCCTTCCAGCAAATCTAATTGAAATAGGGAAAATTAGACAATGGGCAAAATCACCATACACCAGAAGTGAAAAACAAAACCTACAGCAGTAGCTAAACATTGGATTCTTTCTATGAGTGGTGCCCCCATGCACCTCTTTTGCATGGATTCTCTTGGATAAACAGAACAGAAGAGGGACTTTGAGACGTTTTATTTATTTATTTATTTTTTTTTTTTGTCTGCCACCACCACATCCTCAGAAAAACCTCAAATTTGGAAGACTCTGGATTTGTGTCTGGGCCTAACTAATTGAGTCCCTTCCTGCCCTGACTCCCGGACAGCTTTGCTGCATAGATGCATTCCACACTGACAAAGACACATTCATAAATCCAAGAACAAACACACATGTGCTCATTTTTATGTCTTTCTCTGCCAAGCCTAATCCTGCTTTACCAGCTGTAGAAAGAGAGAGAAAATCTCCTTCTTGCACTCAGTTCCAATTCACTTTTCAATTTCAAGGTGCTTTATTGGCTAGGCCTTGCCTGATTGATGCCAAGGCAATTAGCAAGAAAAAAAGATCTTGCTTTTAAAGCAAAAAAGGAAAGGAGAAAAAATAAATTGGCTCACATGACAAGCACCACAATCAGAATATTAATCAACATTGAAATCATTTTAATTTACCTTCCATTCATTTATTTATGTATCCACCCTCTCAGAAGGTTCAGTACAATTGTCTTTTTTTGTTCTAATTGTGATGGTTCATGGAAAGTGCTCCACCAAATTAAGTAAACACATGAGGGTTGAATAGAGGAGGCATCGAAGATTAATCATAACATATAGGTTTCTAGTAAATTCTTGGTTCTCTAAACCCTAAGGGTAAGTTCCCAATCCTGAGTTTGGGGATAGGAACTATAGATCAATTAAATCTGGTGCATTACAACCTCCCATTTGCATATGGGAGCTAGCCTATGGAAAGTATTTGTTTTGGTAATTAAATTGTAGAGTTTGTCTCATGACTTTTCTAGTATGTTTTTGACTGTTTTGAACTGAACAAAATAATAAATTATAAGAAAAACATACGCCTACCTTAGCATTGATTAAGATAGATATGGGATAGTATTTTGTTTGATATATAAAATATAAGCATTTTGCATGTATCTTGCCCCATTCGGCTAAATTTATACAAGAAATGCTTCGTTAAGATCTTAAAATACGCCTTCAATGTCAGATGATTGCAAAAAATATAAAAAAAATAAATAAAATAAGCAGTGCATTAGTTTATATTCTTTATTTTAAAAAAATGTAACAAAACCTGACTATCAACTCTTTAAATAGGTACCTTGTGCAAACGCAACGCCACAGTAGTGCATATGATTACTGTCAAAGTGTATGATGTATTTGCTCAGTTCTAGGGGTTTCCCTTACTCACTGAATTGTCCTGTTACTTTACTTACAGTATTTTTGCTGTTCCTAGAACTCCACTTTTATGGACTGAGATGTCTGATGTATTTCCAGGGTTCTGCTGTAACCACAAAAAAAAAAAAAAAAAAAAAAAAAAAAAAATATATATATATATATATATATATATATATATAAAATGTACATTACTTTCTCATGAAATTACTGAAAATTACAGATATTGGAAATCCACGATTTCATTCCTAATAGGCCTTGTTGATCACTACTGTCCTCGATAGGCCAGTAAGTTTCTGTCGGCACCCTTGTTTTGGTAGGCTTAAAATTTTGCCATGCTCTTTTCATTTCTGGATGATGGATTGAGCAATGCTGGATGAGATGTTCAACCTTGGGAATCATTTTTATAGTCTAAACCTGTTCTAAACTCCAAAATCTAAGGCCATCACAGACTCTTTATACTGTAGTTATTAGCAATTATCAAGCAACTTCTGAAGGTAATTTGTTGCACTCACAAAAAAAGGGCTGAATACTTCTGCACACTAAACTTTTCAGTTTTTTTAAATGGTTATTTTTTCTGATGCTTGGTTTGATCAACAGCAAGCTGTGTACCCCACATCTACATTTCTAAATACAATGTGTGGTAGCAATGGGATTGACTGATTTGATATGCCTCTCAACAATTAATTGAACATGCGTAAGAAGTGCCTGATGAGTTTACTTATTATCTGTTATGTACTATGAAAACATGCAAGAATAAGCATTAAACTGTTTCAGTGGTAATCAATTGATCAAAAGATTGCAAGAACTACTGTACCATTATGGCCAGAGAGAGGACTTGAATGTGATTAACAGCCCTATGTTGTTTCAATGCATTGACATGCCTTTCTCACTTCTTTCTGGATCCCCACTCTTTTTCGCCCTCATGTCCCTCCATTGTTGGACAAACTTGCCCCCACTTCCTCACCGCCTTGGCTGTATCTTGACCCACAGCTAGTTTGTGATTGTCCCTCTTATATTGTGCCGTGGAATTACATAGCGCAGACCATGCTTCAAAATTGAGCATGAATCAAAAATGTCTGCGTCATACCTTCGACAACCACACTGCAACACACTGCTGCAGCACTATATCCAGCCCTTTATTCTACTAACTGTATGCTACATACAGTAACAGCATACTTTGGGTATTTTAGACTTTTGACAATTGTACCAGACCTAAAAGTCTGTCTTCTTAATATAATTGCTTTTTTTTTTTTTTACACAACATTGACTCGTAGGTTTGGTCAAGTTAAAAAGGGATATAAAAAAAAAACAAATTGATGGCCATGGTCAATGGTGAAACAATTGTAATTATTATATTTCTGTCTGTTCCTTCCTACCCCCTCTGAAATGTATAAGACCAATACAACTATTTGAAAAGTTATCTCTATCATGTACAGGGACTCTATTGGAATGTTGCCTAATTAATGCGTCTGTAATTTATTTTCAGTCCAGCCTACAGGCATTTTTATTATCTGATACAGCTTATGTTTGTAAGATGAAGAGCTACAATTGAGAGAAGAAAATAAAGAAGAAGGAAAACAGGGAGCTTGTGAAACCCCAAGGTTATAAAGAAGGCAAAGAGAAGTTCGACTAGAGGAAGGTGGAGAGCAGTCCCAGTAGCCCTTGGTACACTTGCAGTTGTAACCCCAAGATTTTGGAGTGGCTTCAGAAAGTTAAATGAATAACCTTTACAATCGGTATCCAGAGCAGGACAGTCATATAAACTTCTAAGATACTGCACAGAACTAGTTTGTCTTGTAGGAGCTCTGTTTGGAACACGCTGTCCTCAGTCTTGTGCCAGCAACACATCCCTTATGTCAAGATTTAGTTGTATTCAAATTACAAGCAATAATTTGTCCCTGATTCGACTCAGATAATTTATGCAATATGTACATCCAGTAAATCTTTTCATTGTATATTCTAAAAACAGAGTAAGCTAACATTGCTTCAATTTTTCTTCAATGGACTTTCTCCTTATTGTGGCAGAGAATTATGTAAAAGATCAGACAGAATGACATAAAAAGGAAAAGAAAGGGATTTTCAGTAATTCAGTAATATTTTTCCACATAAAGAAGTTCATCCATCAATCCATCCATTTTCCGTCACTCTTATCCCAAGTGCGATCACCAGGGGTGCTGGTGCCTATCTCCAGCTGTCTACGGGCGAGAGGCGGGGCACACCCTGGACAGGTCGGCAGTCCATTACAGGGTAACACAGAGACAAACAACCATTAACACACACAATCACACCTAAGGAGAAATTAGAGCAGACAATTAATCTGACAGTCATGTTTTTTTGACTGTGGGAAGAAGCCGGAGTACCTGGAGAGAACACACACATGCACAGGGAGAACATGCTGAAAGACCCTGGGATGAGAATAAAACCCATAACCTTCTTGCTGCAAGGCGGCAGGGCTACCCACTGTTCCACTGAGCAACACTATAAAATATATCATGTCATCACGACAGGTGACTTTGACTCAGTTTCAAATGTCATCTGCCTTGACATGACTGTACACTTTGATACAAATTCTGAAACCATTCTTGTTAAGTTTCCCTCACTTGGCATCAATCATACTTCCTTGTTTAGCTTTGTTCCATTCACTGTAGTTGTAATAAAGATGTCCAACCCAAGACCTTAATTTCCCACTCCTCTCCTTTCATGTCTGGTGTCTAGGGGCTTTGTCCTAGATTTCATAGTGTTCTTTATTGGCCTTTTTCCCTTTAGAATTATATTCCAAAAGTCTAACATTTGCACTGCTATGCTGTGGTTAGACAGCTTTACTTATGCATTAAGCTCAGTTCTATATTCTTATCCAACGGCATAAGAGGGACTCCTTTAAAAAGGAATCTTTAGTCACATTTTGGCAATCAATTTTAATGGGAAAAAAACACAACTTGTTATTAACTGTATAAACAACAGCTCAGAACACATCAGCATAGGGTACATTTTGGTTCCTACTGGCTTCTTTTTTAACTTGCCTTACACAAAAATCAAAATCAAATAGACAATTTTTTTACCTGGAAACTATTTCCCTTACTTTGTAACCCCTCTTAAGCTCTGCTTTGGAAAGGTAAGTTGTAAATGTTCATCAACTTATTATGTCAGGCTTACGGCAGGGAAGATAATGTCCTATCCTCTCAGATGCTCCACAATGTCAGTCTTTGCTATCTCAGGGTTCCCTGTGAACAGAGACAAATGTTGCAGAACTATGTGTTCTGGCATGAATCAGTTCTGAGAGGTCAACTTAGCCTTTGATTGATCTTAATATTCTGTTTTTTTGGATTGTGTGACCTTCCATGTATTATATATATATCCAATGTAAACCTCCTCTGGAGAGAGGTTCATTAACAAGTGAATGAAGATTGTTAGCCTTCCATTCAAAATATCTACCTACTGTGCAAAATTAATATCATGGCTTATGGTATTACAAGGTCCTGAGCGGTCAGAAAAAAGAGAATTCAGTGGGGGCAAGGCTAGCAAAGGAACACAGAAGGTGGTAAAACCACCCATGAACATTTAAAGGAGGTAGTTATAGAATTGACTATACATAAAAAACAGCAGCTATCTCTACCTAAACAGATCTTTAAAGTGGTTCCAGAGAGCTCACGCCATCAGTCAATAAGTCCCCCTTCTACTTCTTGATGTTAATTTCTTTGAATAATTTCTTTAATACATTATGGTAAAGCTAGGCTTCAAAAGTATGGTATTTACTTGCTTACTTACATAAATGGAAATACTCCTATAATAAGTTACAAGGGAACAAAAAGCAAAAAAATACAAAAGATTAGAATTTTTACCATTTCATTAAGGTAATCGGATCAAGATTTCAGGTAAATGTATACCTTTCATATCTCTCCCATGCCTTTCTAAGATGGAATTAAGTGTTTAGATACTATATATTCTCCGGCTTGAAAAATATCGTCAGGCTTAAAGCCATATTATGCAACTGGAAAGCTCTAATCCTACAATGCAATAGTATTGAGAAATCCCAAATGGGTCTGTACCAAAAATATGTTTCTCATAAGTTAGTTAGTAAGACTGAGGCCTGAATAACCTTTGGCAACTAAAATTGGCTATCATACAACTATTACACCTGTAAGTGGACAGGGGTGGGTGAGTTTAAATCAATCAACCAATCAGACAATCATCTTTATTGTCAACTACAATTTAAATTGCAATCGAAATTTTAATTTCAGTACAAACCTTTACAGTAAAATAACCTTAAATAATCGCAGAAGAAAGGGTTTGATTCTGTGGCACACGAGAGGTGCGATCATGTAACAAAAACCCATAAAGCAAAACAAACTGCGGCGATTGTGAGCAGAGCTTTAAAAATTTTAATAGTTTAAAAGTTCAATAAGTAATTTAAAAACAGAGTGCACTAAAAAATTAAGTAAAAGGAAAAAGATAGAAAAGATATAAAAATGCAGGTGATAAAGGGAGCAGAGTCAATGGGTCAATGGCGCGGTCCATTAAAAGATGCGCCCTTGGCGAGCACGATGGAGGGCACGGTCCACCCCAGCGTTGGGTCCTCCTTCCGGCACGCTGCACGTGTGGGCCTCTCCAGCGTAGCTGGCCTTACTGAGGTCACCTCCAACACGCGCCTCTTTCCAGCAGAGCGGTGCGCCGCGCTCCGGTGCGTGTCTCTCTCTCCAACCAAACAGCTGCCTTTTATGCCTGTATGCTGCTCAGCTGATGGAGAACACCTGTGCTGTGGGCGTGTCCAGGTGTGAGTGGTAATGTGACCTCCAAACAAAATCAGAAAACACATGCAACACACAAAAATGACACTAACAAGTAAGTAAGTTCAAAAATAAAGAAAACCCAAAATTAGAAAATTACATGCAATCAACTCGACAAAAAAGGCCACATTACTGTTACAGTGAACAGAGACTTCACCCAAAAACATGATGCAAAAATGCAATAGTGAATAAATAACAAAAAAATTGTGATTGATATTTTTGCCAAATAGCCCAACCCTACTTATGCAGACACATACTGACCTACACACTATGAGTTTTACTATTCTGGTGGGGGCTTTCCTCTGATTTCAGTTATTTTGTAGGTAATATCCACAGCCTAACCCTTACCCTAACCCAGTTTCAATTCACACCTTTGTCCCAACCCCTACTGTAACACCTAAGCCTAACGGGGAAGTGGCGTAGGTCCCCACGACGATGGTTGGTCCCCACTATGTAGCATTTTGAATGAAACTGCCCTAACCATGTAGGAAAAAAGGTACACACTATAAAACACCCAGGATTTCACTAATTCATTTTCAACTTAAATTTATCACACAGCACTAAACAGTTAGGCTTTCTACAGCTGGTAAAGCAGGATTAGGCAACAACAGAAAGATTTTATTTTTGGTTTAGAGACAAAAAACTGTTTAAAGATTGAGTTGAGTGACTGAATAAAAGAGTTGTGTGAGTCTTTTTTTGTAGTCTGTAAAACTGGTGAATATATATGTGAATGAGTGAGTAAAATGAGGAAGGGATGTGGAGGGAGAGCCAGTGCTATAGATAACCCACTGCATTATTTTGTTAATTATGCTTCTCCCTTTAATATGATCACCTTCATCAGGCAGAACCACAGGAGGAATGTGGCCAGGAGAACAGGGAAAACCTGTGGGAACCAATCAACACTAGAGTTGGTTTCTATCATTTCAATTATCAAAACATCTTCAGAACAATTTTATGAATAATTTATTAATGCATTTATTTTGTTGCAGGTGCAATCTGGAAAACACAAAGCATGACAGCAGATGCCACGGAGGCGCTAAAATATATATTGGAGCCTCTCTAGAGGCGAAGACTTGTGAAAATACTGGTGTACACATGCTTTTGTTTTTCCTAATTTACATAAAACAGCAAGAAAATATTTGTCAATGCCAGCAGCATTGTTGACATACGTGAACAGGTCTTCTCCAAAGTTGGAGAGATAGTGAGACAGAAAAGGAGCAGACTGAAACCAAGTACTGTTGAAATTATTCTTATTTTGAATAAAACTTGTTGAACCACAAAACAAAGTTGCAAAAACATCTCCTTCCTTTTTATCATTTAAAGTTACATAAGCACAGTCCCAGTTGCAGAGGCACTCTAATTAATGTTTTGTAGAAAGCTGCTAGTATTATGGTTTGAGGTGTAATTGTACAACATTCAGAGCAGAAAGCCTTCAACAGCTGCTATGCATCAGAAGGGTCTTTAATCTTCTAGGGCTGGGGTCTTCAACGTTTTCCAGGCCAAGGAACCCCAAACTGATGGCGAGATGGAGCGGGACCCCGTAATTACATATATTTTATGAAATTGTGTTATATCAAACTGGTCCTAGTCACTCTAATACAGATGGAGTAATGTAATGAAAGTAATTTCTCCCTGGGATTATTAAAGTATTGCTGATTCTGATTCCTTGTTGATGGGACGGGTGTTGTGAATGAAAAGGTGCCCAGCTTGAAAGAGCTTCCGTGTGTCACTGAATGTGTGCATTGATGACTGAAAGACATCTTCTGTCTCTATTTATTTGTTTACTACAGTGTGTTGAATTCATTATAATGTGTATTTAAAGACATATCAATTAGTGGAAAAAATTGCAGGGGGAATAAAAAAAAAAGTCTAATCAACCAAAACTTTTGCGACCCCCAAGCAGTACCTCCGTGGACCCCCTAGGGGTCGCGGACCCCCTGTTGAAGACCTCCGCTTAGGGCATTTAAGTACATACTTTAATATTCAAAATTTCAACCCAATAGTGTTATTGAACATCAAAATAAGACCTTATTACTTTTGTAACCAAACACCTTGTGTGACCAAAAACAGTCACTTACCCTTATATGGTCAAAAGAATCCAAAGAGTGCTTTTATTTTAAGAAATTTGTAAATCACAGATTAAAAGAAACATATTTAGACTTAGAAAACTTTTATTGTCACGTGGATATACACACAGTGTTTTACCCTCATCGTGTATCCTAGGTTGTGTTGTATACAGGGGTCATGAGGGGAGATTAGGCTCTCACTACCACCTTCCAATTAGGAATCGTAAGGTCGGGAACAAATTAAACATGTTTGAAACTCAAACTGTCCTCGTAAGGAGTTTGTGAGCAAATCTTGCTGTTGAAGCAAAGATACGAGCATCAATACGCTGATTTACCTGAACCTCGCATGTGCAAACAAGGGAACTCTTCTTCTAGATTGACATGTCCGACCAGCACGAACTCTTGGGGCTGAGTCCGATGTGTGGTACAGTGTGAGCATAAGAACAAACATCATAAGCTGTAAACTTTTAAACCCTGTGGTTTCATCATACAGTTTCAGCTGTGGCTGAGTAAAAAGATTGAAAATATCGTACAGTGTACGTACACCTGCCTTTAGAGACAAAAAAACAGTTGGATGAGTCTAAACTTTCTGATTTTAAATGCAGATAAAACAGAATTTATTATTTTATTGCCACTTCTTGATGTCATTAAATAGATCTCAAATAAAAAAAAAATGAGTAAAAAAGTGGGTGTGTTTTTTGATCAGCCTTGTAATTTAAATCCAGTATCAGAGAAGTTTCAAGAACTTTCGTCTTTCACCTCAAGAATATTGGAAAATATCATGTCCAGGGTTGATGCTGAGATAGTCATGATCTTGGTGCGATATTTCATTCCATTCACCTGCCTAGCTCTGCCCAGTTTCTCATCCCTGTTCATTTGTAACATCGTCTCTAGTCTCTATTTAACCAGTCTGCTTCCAGTCATCATCTGTAGTGTTGCCTTTGGGGGAGCATATGCACACTGGAATAAATAGGAACATGACTCAAGAACACAGAGGTACATCACAACAAAGTTAAAGCAAGTGCTTGTGAGGCTGTGAAAGGCTTGATGCTTCCATGGGGAGATAAAACTCAGGTGTTGAGTGAATGCTGAACCACTGCTCTTATGCTGCACTAGTGATAAGCTAAAGAGTTGCACCTGCGTAAGCCACACTGGTGCAAGAGAAGTAAATAGGCCAGCAGCAGACTCAGAAGGCCCTCTGGTGAATAACTGCAGAACTGCAGAACAGCTACCGAGCCAACAACATGTAAAAAGTTAAAAACTACCTCTAGGAAAGTATTAATATATCACACAGCTGAATGTTGAAAAATCTCTAAGTCATGTCACAGACTGTATCAAACTGACCATATCAATTGGTTTTTTGCACCATGTTTTTTCTCTTACAATGTTTGCATTTGATCACTGCTGCACTTTAAGAAACAGAAATGTCATGAAATCAGATTAATTTAGTCATTATTTGTCTCTAATTTAAAACTTCTAGGTGATTGTAGATAAACAACTTTTTCTTCTCTCCCATAAAACAGAAAAAAATAGTTCTGAAAATGGTATGAAATTAGTATTCTTTATCTTTAAAGTTAGTATACTGATGTGTGTGACTAACTACTGTATATTTATTGTCAGTTTATTTTTAATATTCAGATAATTCAAATGTAAATTAAACTGCTTGAGAATGATGTCATGCGATCACCTTTTATTTAAAGCAAGTGGGGTTTACCACTCAGATTCTTGGCTTTTGTGTTATTTCAATCTCTACAACGCCTCCCTCAAGTGATTCAGACCCCCCCCCCCTTCTGAAATTGACATTTATTCATTCCTTGCACTGTTTTTGCACACTGTCACTATCACTTATCAAAGTAATTTCCCACTGTGATTATTAAAGTATTTCTGATTCTGACTCTGATTTTGTAGTTTCAAAAACACCTGATTTTATATTTTCTTACCTCTATATTGAAGTCTGAACATGTTCGCTTCTTCTGTTTATTTCGGTCAAGTCAAAACGGTGGCAGGTAACAATTTCTAAAATGCAGTTGTCATATATATATATATATATATATATATATATATATATATATATATATATATATATATATATATATATATATATATATATATATATATATATATATATATACAGTATATAGGCCAACTGTCAGCTTTGCTAGAAGCCTGGGACATTTATGATGTCATAACCATTGCCAGGTCATTGAACCATTCCTGGGACATCCTAGAGCTCATTTTACTGAAGGCCTGCTCATCTCCAGCCAGTCACAGGTAGAGATAGGAAAATATCTAGCAGGTTCTTCCATTTCCAATAACAATTTTTGTGTGCACAGTTTCTCTGATGCCCTGGAAATCTTTCATAAAGGTTTCTGTATTTTATGTTGGATATTTTCATCCCATCTATTGAATTTAGTGCACTAGTTGATTTTTTTAGCTACTTCATAAGAGAACAGCAAGCATGGTGGGAAAAATATGGCCTTTTTTGACCTGTTGTATATTAGCCATTCCCTAAAAATTTTCCCTTCCATTGTGGGAGTTAGAATATGTTACATACTTTGGAGATTGTCTGCCCTCTAAATCTGCTGGCAGTATTTGCTATCTCTAAGAAAGACTTCCTTTTTGCCATTAAATGCACAAAATTCACTCAATCAGAATCAGTCATTTTTACTGGCCACATCGCAGGATCATTAAAATTAATGGCTTGATCCGTCTCTGACTAACTCTCCGTTTGGGCAGCAAGCCCCTCCACCTGCACACCATGTTATCGGTATGGTCATCTCTCTCTGTCTCCACCCCAAACACACACTCCCCCAGCCCCCTACCCCTCAAAGCTGCAATGGGAGAACTGATATGCTGTCCTCTTTTCTCTCTGTCAACCAAGCTCCCCTGCTTGGCTCTGTCTTTCACTCTGTGCCTGGACTTCTACCCTCTTTCAGCTCCTTTGCTGCTAAGCTCAAGTATTTCTGTAAAAGAAAAGGTGTTTTTTATCCCTCTTTTTAATATTTACTCATAAAATCCCTCAAACCTTTGGTGTCATCTTCCCTTTTTTTCCCTGTGCACCGGATCTCTGAAAAACCTGACTTTCTTAGTTTTGTATTTTTAATGTTCAGATTGTCAATTTTGGGCTTCTCTCTGGCCTGGGCCTGAGGGGAAGAAGCTAAACATGACAGTCAATCTCCATTGGGCTCAATGAAAGATCTCACCTTGTGGGGTCTCACTGATCCTAAGAAAGGTGAAAAATCAGCTAATCAATGACCTGAAAAGAGCTTGACCCACCATTTCCATGGTTACTGTTGGTAATACACATAGACATCATGGTTTGAAATCATGCATGATACGGAAGGTTCCCCTGCTTAAACCAGCACATGTCAAGGATAGAACTTTTTGGTCATAATATCACTAACCATGTTTGGAGGAAGAAGAATGATGAGTACCATCCCAAGAACCTCTGTAATTGCAAACAAAGGCTACTGTATCAAATATTAACATTGATTTTCTTGGATGTTCAAATACTTATTTGCAGCAGTATCATGCGAATAAATAGTTAAAAGAATCATACTTTGTTATTTGTGGATTGTTTTTTTTATTTTATATTATTTCTCTTACAGTGGACCTGTCTCCTCCTGAAAATGGAAAGCTTGCAAAATAGAGTTTTCAAATAACTATTTTCCTACCTTTATGTATATTTATATATATATATATATATATTTTGTTTTTACCATTACAATAAGAAATTATTTTTCTCTTGCCAATCTCAACATGGTTCCCACCTAAACCATAAACAAATTCTGACTCCATGTTGCCCCCATCAAATTACAGTTTAATGTTCAAGTGCAGGCCTGCGTGTGCATATGGTTCTCTGGTTTCTTGTTTATTTTTGGGTAGCAAGCCTCGGGCTACTGGTACAGTGGTTGCCATGGAGTTTTGACATCATCTCATAAATCAGAATAGATGAGTCTGGGAAGTCAATATTGACTGGAGCAGCTGAGGGTTGTTAGTAGGGGGGATAAAGAATGTTGCTCCTTTAGAATAGTATTCACTTGTTGTTGATTTATCTTCATAAAAAAGGGTTACCACTAAATTAGAGAGATATTTATTTTTGGATTTGGATGCTTGACCAAACCAAAATTTGGAAGACACAAACAGATTTTCACAAAAATTTCTCTAAAAATATGCCATACAGCATGAAATCTAATACATTTAACGTTTTTCTAGTCAAACGTTCTAGATACCATACAATGTTTGGCATCTAACAATAAAAAGCACAAAGAAAATGGTTATCTATATTTTCTTTCTTTACTTTCAGTTTTAAACTGTAAAGATGAAAAAGCTCTACCATTTATCTGGAAAAATAAATCAACAAAATCAACAATGCAAACAGTAACACTGGTTTTCAAGAAACAAAAACAATTGGAAAAGTGCAGTACTTGTGTCAGTCTTCTCAATAAGTGCAACACACATTATATAGGATCATTGGGCCTAAAGCAGCAACATTTTCATAATAGTCTCTCTCTTACTTTTACTTGTACTTACTGTTCTCCCTGCTGCCCTCTGGGAAGAGGCTTCACAGCACTCAATGCAGGTCCAGCAGATTCTGTAACAGTTTCTTCCGCACTGCCACTAAACAACTAAACTGTTGAGAAAACTTATGTCATATACTTTGCATCACACTGAGAACACAAAACCAAAAATACTGCATATTTGCACCATATATATTAATGCTCACAACTTCCATTTCACTGTGTTTTTTCACCATGTTTTTTTCTTGCACACTGTTTACATTTCATCACTGCTGCACTTATGGAATGGAGATGTTAATTTACTGTCTCAAATGCTTTACTAAACGAAACCTTGTTTTGTACACACTCTGTGTATACAAAATGACAATAAGTTGTCTATGTCTAAGTTTTCTCCTTCCGTGGGCTCCTAATAGCGCATCAAATAAGGTAAAAAAAAAAAAAAAAAAACTCTTAAATGGGCAAATAAATGGCATTCATGAGAATTGCAAACCTGAATAATTACCACCTAAATAATTCCATATAAGACTACTCTTCTAGTTAGATGGTGTTCATTCACCAAAATGTCAGTGAATACTGATACATCCCCTGGCTTGGTAGAGATATAAAGGATCAACATAAATTGAGACAGTGAATCAAGTAGTCAAAAGAGTATTTAAAGAGGTTTATTCTGCCAGATCTTAAAAAAAAAAAAGTGCATGTAAAGAGTGGCAAAAGCTACAGGGAGAGCTCAGGCCAACAACAGACAAAACAAGCCTAAAATAAAAATAAAAATTGACTTACCTATCCTATCTCAAACTAAAACAAAAAATATACAAAATTGCGTAGCAAGCATATAAACAGGAGAAAATTGGGGTTAAACAAAAAGGCAGCTCTCACCTACAAAAAATAAAATAAAATCTAAACAGGTTAACATGGCAGCACATTAACAGCCCATTAAGTCCTACAAACAACCAAAGAGGTGTATGGCAGACAAATGGCCCAGATGCTCTGAAGTGCAGCTTCACATGCGGTGTGCAGGTGATTTCTGATTGGACTGAGACTCAGGAAGCAGCACCCAATCTTAGAGGTGGAGCCTAAAACAGAACAGGGGTTGAATTGGAATTCAGGGGATGAAGACCAGATTAAAAGGCCGATTACTACTGGTCTGGTCGGATTCCAAGATGCCTCGTTACGTGGCCTAGAAATGCGTCCTTTTTGTCCGATATGAGGGATGGGTCCGGTTATCCTATCTATCCTTGGTTATCCCAGGATTCATTGCGAGACTAAGCGATCTGGCTGCTCTGTGATCAGAGGAAAAAGGTACTTGGCACCGAATAATTGTGAATATTGGAAGTTCAGTGTAATACAAAACAAGTATGTAAATAGTTCCATCAGAAATTAATAAAATTGTTGTTTTAAATGGTTATTGAGTCGGATATGTGGCGGGTATTGTTTGTTTTAGTGAAAGGTTTATATCTATTACTTTGTAAATGGGTTTGCCTATAATTTAAGGACCAATTCTAATATATCTGCAGTGTGAGGACAATAAATCTGATATGATTGTTATTCTTTAATTGCTATTTTGCAAAATTTGCTTAACTAAATATCTTTGTTGTTCAATATAAGAAATTTCCAGATATTTTTTTATTCATACATTGTTAAGATTTACTTCTTATATCATTCTGCCCCTTTTATAGAATAGAATAGAATAGAATAGAATAGAATAGAATAGAAAGTCTTTATTGTCCCACAATGGGTAAATTTACAATAGAAAATAGTTTATAGAAAAAAATGGTCACACAAATGTGGACCTTAGAAAAATGTATAACATAACAGAGAACAGTTAAAAGATAAACAATAAAATACTGTATTGTAAAGTATTTTGACAATATAAAACTGTGCACCTGGAGAATAAATAACCAATATACAGCTATGGACATATTTACGGTAATGGATGCTTGAAAATAGCAGCAACATCAGAGATGTGCAAAATGACAGCAGCATGTTAATTAACTGACTAAGGTTTTTAATCATTACAATGGCTTTTATTTGTTCACACTACCAGTGGTTGTCACCTTTATTCCACTCTGTATTCTCATGAGTGTAGTCGTTGTTGACTTTATATTAAAAGATTAAGGAAAGAAATTAAAATAAACAGTGTTTCAACTGTCACAATGAAAGCCATGGAAGGCTAGACCTGTTTGAATTCACAGCCAAAACTCTTCTGGTTTCCTTATTTTCATGGACTTCAAAGGATCCAGTCGAGGTAGCCTGCGTCCTTGGAAGATGCAGCCCATCAATTCGAATTAAGCTATGGTGTTACGAACGGTCTTGTCTCTGTTCCTCTTTATCTCTGGGCCCACCTGTCTCCATCTGAGCCTGTCTGTCTGAGCTCGCTGCTGGACTCTTAGAACTCATGGTCGGGCCAAAGACGCCTGGAACTCTTAAGGGTCCTGTTCTGATCTGTTTTCATGACCTCGATAGGTCTCCTGCCTGCTCACTGGGGTTGCTGCATCGGGGACACTCTGGACGGCTTAGTGCTACATTTCGTATGCATTGGCTGATCCTGCCTTTGATGATAGGATGGACTGAACAGAGTACCAGTGATAAACGATGCTGCGCCTTCCCCCTGCAGCCACTGCACGTCTGCTGATCCACAGCAGCTCTGTTTATTTATTTTCTTATTAAAAATGTTGAACCTTCCCACTGTATGACTTGCCTGAATACTTGGTCCATCTGTCCTGCTCAATGCCAAATATGATGTAAAAGCTTAATATGAGTTTGCCTTAAACCAACACAACACAACATTCTGCAAAATCTCACTCTAATAAACACACAAAAGTGTACTGTACATCTCCAGACCACATTCTCCATCTCTCTCCTACAATGCGGGAACATAAAAATGTTAATGGTGAAACTAATTCAGATAGAGCCAAACATGAACATTGCACTTTTTTTGTGTAACAAAGTCAAGGTGCTGCATTATAAAGTGAACTATATGCATGTCTTACTGTTAGAAGAGTTCCAAGCAGCAATATGTTTCTGAGCCTTCTTTCTGAACTTTACATCTATTTTCGTTTAAAGATGTTATTTCAGAAATTACTTGATCTCACAGAGAGATTACTGACTGCATTTTCTTTTGACGAAATGACAGCAAATTAAACCAATGTTCCCTGGATACTGACATGCTAACTGCAATTGCAGTGACCAATAGTTCTGTCATCAGAGATTTAAAAATTATTATAAAATTGAGTTTAAAGTACATAATGATCAAATGGACAATAGCTTTGAAGTGACAAAAAACATAGTCATTTAGGGGGAAAAAACTAGGCTATAGAATAACTAGGGTAGCAGCTGATTGATTGCATAAGACTCCTATGTCAAATCTGGAGCAGTTTCTCGTAAAATTAGAATAACATGGACTGTTGATCAATGGTCCCAAGTGGGGACATTGAGCGACTGGGCCTTTCAGCCCACAGGATGGCAAGGGAGACATGGGACCTTAGCATAACCTGACTGCCTGCCGTGGAAACAGGGAATCACGGTAAGAAATTAACCATTTCTCTCGGGGTTTGGACTCACTGTGGGAGCTTGTGGCTAAAGGACCCTGTGCTGCATAGATATGTTAATCCTGATGGCTGCTGCTTGAGTTAAAAAATATGTGATATTAAGAGGCTTGAATAGCAATAAAGTTGGAGAACTAAGCCCTAGTGCTGGATGTTTGTTATCAGGAAATCCTACCGATGGCTAGACAAAGCTGGACTGAAAGACAGCACAGAGGCACTTATCATGGCTGCACAGGAGCAGGCCATGAGCACCAGAGCATTAGAGGCCCAGATCTACCACACCAGATGAGCAATAGAGGCCCAGATCTACCAGACAAGACCCCAGGTGCAGACTGTGCAAAGAGGCCCCTCAGACAATCCAGCACATAACTGCAGGGTGTAAGATGCCAGCAGGGAAAACTTACATGGAGCTTAACCAAGTGGCTGGAATAGCGTACAGAAACATATGTGCTGAGTATGTCCTGGAAACCCCAAGGTCAAAGTGAGAAAAACACCCCCAAAGAAGGTAGAGAATGACAGAGCCAAGATCCTGTGGGACTTCCAGATATAGACGGACCAAATGGTAATGGCAAACACACCGGATATTGTGGTGGTGGACAAAAAGACGAGGAAAGCCATTGTGGTTGACATAGCAATACCAAGTGACTGCAACATCAGGAAAATGGAACATGAGAAAGTAGAGAAATACCAGGGGCTCAGAGAAGAGTTGGAGAAAACCTGGAAGGTCAAGGCATCAGTTGTACCCGTGGTCACTGGGGCACTCGGGGCAGTGGACCCCAAACTTGAGGAATGGTTACAGCAGATCCCTGGAAATACATCCGGCATCTCGGTCCAGATGAGTGCAGTTCTAGGAGCAGCAAAGACCCTGTGCAGATCCCTCATGCTCCCAGGACCCAAGCTTAGGACAGAAATGCTACTTCTCACCAGTCTGTTCAGTCTCTTTTTTTTTCGCTCTGCGCTGCCAGAGGCCCAGCAGATGACAGCATAGAGGAGGGCTGATGCCACAACAGATTCCTGTGATATAGACATTTCAGTGATTTCAGTATCCTACCAGCTTCATCTTCCATCAAACCAAATGTTTTAAATGATTTATAGTTGCGATGTGTCGCAACTACAAATAATTTAGGTCCGATGTACAGTATACAGTTGCTAAAGCTAGTATTTGAGGTACTGTAACATGGTGGTGCCCTTACCAAAAAATTCTAAAACAAAGCTTTGTTTTTTTCTTTTACTTTTATATTTTTCACATTTCTAGAATAGGTATTGACAATATAAAGACACAGTCTCACACTAACTCCCACCTCCAAGAGAGCTCTGAGCACGTTCCAGGGAGGTAGGGGATATTGAGACTTAGTGGACCATGTGCGGTGCCTCTATTGTTGAGGTGTCTAGTCGGAGCTGTTTGAGAAGGTGGAAGCAGTGCAGTACCAACATTATTTATAGTGGGGATGGTGTGCTGGTGACCTTCAACCACCGTATTTCGGTGGGTGGAATAATTCGAAGACCTCTTTAATACTTTTTTTCCCCGTAAAAGTTCAAAAGATCTATTAGGGAAAACTCAAATGTTTCACTGTGATCTCCTGCTTGCATGTCGTTTTCTTCCAGAGAGCAAAGAAGCACAATCAAAATTAATTTCTGCACATTGAGCATTAACTCAAAGCCAAAAGGAGCAAGGCCTTGACTTGGTGGAATGGCTCGGAGAGCTTTGGATACTTTACAATAATTTTATTGTCTTATCACTTTATGATCTATGTGAGGTACATCACTAGAGGCTATGAATGAATTGTTTGTATTGTAAATGAACTGAAGTGGAATCTGGCACTGTTCTTCAGGCCTGGTTCAGAGATGGCAAGCTAGAAGACTGGGAAATGTAAACCTTCAGGTTGGACATGTTGAGCATCTGCACAGTAGAAGAATTGATCTTCTGTCCAGCTAGCAGAAGGCTCTCGCCTCTCTTCTTTGCAACACAACACATTTTTTTCTGCCTTAGGTAGTGCTATGATTACCTGTTCTGGTCAATTATCAAGAGGTATACTACATACATGTGATTGTATTGGGATGAATTGAATATAAAGTTGTAGCATAATATTCAGTTTGAACTTTTTCAAATTTTGAAGTCATATTACATTAATGTGTTCAGGGTCTTTTTATTTTTATTTTTTTTGTTTGCTCTTTCAAGATAGTCACACCTGGCAACACAGTCAATAATGCCTCCTCACAAAGATAAACCTTGCTCAGTCATTCTAATCAGCTATCTGAATCACTCTAAAGCTAAAATTCCGTGGGCCAAATTTTCAGCTAAGTTTAACAGTTTATAAATGTGAATACAGAAAAAGCTTATCAGTGCTACAGTAAATATTACATTAAATCATTTTTTGAGTTAACTGATGATTTGCTTGTCTTTGAGGCTGCCTTTTAACAATTATGAAGTTTATAACAAGGTCAGATAAAATGCACGGTTAAAATATTGTGTGATGCAAAAGGACAAAGCAATATTCTATTTGTTTCTTTTTTATTTTATTATATTATCCCACCTATACTTATGCAGACACTGTATATGGGTGAAAAATTAAAAGGAGCAAAGAAATTGCTTTGCTACCAATTAGATTTGTTTCGCCCAGAGGAATAAAACCTTGCAAGTTAATTGTCTTTAGCATTAGCTGAATTGGGGGCATCAGGGTAGAGAAATCTCTAAGTAATGTTCCACACTTTAAAGGGATTTTCGCCCTTTCCTTTCTATCTTTTTTCCTCAACTAATTCCTAATTCTTTCATTACATTTATAAATTGTCTTCTCTGTATGTCTTACTTTAACAAATGCCAGCATGAGTAGGTGGTTTAGCAATGAAGTGTAATCCATTTTCCTAAGCCTTTCCAGCAGCATTAACCAAATCATTGTGATGTATATTTTTTTAATGATTCATTCAGTTTCCTCCCTTCATAAACATTTTATCACATAATGTTAATATCAACAGAATTTAAGCTCAACATTTGATTCTTGTGCACTTTGCATTTAAATAATTTTTCATCACATAAATAGACTTATTCATTTCCTACACCTTTATTTTCCTGGTTTTGTTTTTATAGTGATCAATTTTACTCCTAATACCTTCACTATATTTTGCTTTCTACCTTCTTTGTAAACATTAGTGCTCATGCAACTGTTTCTCTTCAGATACAATATAGGCTAGCAGTAGAAAAGCAATCGCTCAGCTAAGTGATATGTGAAAAGTGTCACATTCTCACCTGGCAGTAATTGCCTACCAGTGTTGCACAGCTGTAGTGATAGATGTGTCATGGTCTGTGGGTTTGGTTGTTCTTGGTTTTTGTAATTGGGCTTTTTGGTTTTCAGTCATGATATGTTTGTTTTTTTATCTCATAGTTTTATTAAAGTTAATCTTGGTTTTCTGAGTTTAAATAGTTTAAGTATAATATCTATAAATGCTTTTATTATGTTTAATTTAGTTTGCAATATTCTGGAAGTTTCTTTTTGTGCAATGTCACCCCTCATCAAATCACATTTAAGTTCCCTTTAGGATCAAAAAATATTTTTTAAATAAGGTGACTGAATTAAAGAAAAAAGTCAGTTCTATTTCAGGTATCTTTACAGGATCATTCTCAATTACCTTTTTTTTCCCCATCCGAAATGCTACACGCTTTCCTTTTTCACTATGAATTTACAGTAAATTACTGGTTACTAATTGCATTACTTTCACCGTAAATATTAAACAGTCACATATTGTTATTATTTCACAGTAACTTCCACTAAAGTTACTGCCACGTATTGTTGTATTACAGCTGTATGTATAATCATGGAGCTAAGGTTTTTGCTGTATTTTTTTGCCTGCTCAACTGCTGGTAATGGCTGAGGTTAGGAAAAAACCTTAAACCTTCTGAGGAGCCTAAAAAGCGAAAATGTGAAAGGGATCGTGCACAATGAAAAACAAGAGTCGATCTTGGAAAGGAGTTTATTTGTTGGTGCAGGCTGAAAGAAGAAGCCAGATTTAGAACCGATTTAACCATTTGATAGCAAAAAATGAGGTGGCTGTTGTGCCATTTATTAAATTATTGTAGAATTATTGTCTGATCTGAAATTCAAGATGACATTTCCTGTTTAAATAATGTGTAGGATTAAGAGCCTAAGAATTCAGAAAAATTAAAACATAATAGCCCCCCCATCTCGCTTTTTTAATTTTTTCTTACTTGTACATTTATAAAGAAATAATTATTCAAATCTAATGTTTATTCTGTTTTGTTAAATAGGAGCCAATATAGACCTCACATCTGCTTGCTTATTGTTTCCCATACAGAATTCTAACCAATGATAAGGCAAGAGAGTATAACAGCAGAACTTCTTTATTTCAAATGTATTGTGGAAATGTTTTAATGATAGAAAGATTTAAATAAATAAGAGAAATTAAAGTAAGGTTATTAGTAGGTAGCAATTCATAGTGCCTCATAAAATAGTAATGCATATCGTGACAAGATCTGTTCATGTAGATGACAGCCAGGGATACAAAAGGTGATCAATAATTACAATGTGGCATGTTAGCCTTCTGTTGACTTTTCTGTGGAACTTGTTGATTCCCCATAGCAATCATGCCTGATTCACTGAATAGGGCTCAAAACCCTTTTGTGTCAAATAAAATTCTGCGCTTGTGAAAAGTATCTTGTTAACATTAACTTAAGCACCAGAAACCAAACAAAACAACTATACATTAAACAAAGATTGATTGTTTTATCCTATATATCTTTAACTCCCTGGACACACATTCTTACTGTTAAGACTTCTAATAAATAGAAGTACAATGAAAAGGGACAATGTGGATGCACTCTCAGTCAGTTGTGCGGTGTTTTGGTTTAAAATGTTTTCACTGCATTAGAAGGGCAAAAGCTCTGCAATTATTAGGGGGGCCACATGCCGAAGGCATGGCCCACCTACTACTATCTCACATATTTATTCCGCGTATTATTAGGGGGGCCACATGCCGAAGGCATGGCCCACCTACTACTATCTCACATATTTATTCCGCGTATTATTTTTATTATAGCTTATAGTTCTCCTCGCCACCAAAAACTTCGGCGCGTAACTAGTCACGCACCATTCGTCGGATCGGGTCCAAAGTTGGCACACGCGTCGGGACCAATGGTGCGATGCGTGCTTGTATAAAACTTTCTCATTAGTCCGAAGGTTCGCGAATTATTAGCGAAAACGTCGCAAAAAAAATCCCATAGGAAATGAATGGGGAGAGGAAAAAAAAGCATAAAAAACAGCACTTCACTGTGTCGGCATACATTCATGTAGAAAAACAGTTTAAAGCTCAGTTTGTAGATAAATCCTTCGTCTATTTAAAACTGAAGACGGTATGTTGATAACTGCTACGGTTTTTGTATAATCAGACCTCAAGCGCCACAAAGTTTTAGCAAAATCCAGCCTCCTAGAGTGGAGCAACTGAAAATTTAGAGTGTGAGGCAGCCGTTTTTTTAAGACCCAAAAACATTTTAAACTCGCCCTCACGGCCACATTTTTATAGCTAGAGTCACCATTTTTGGTCAGTTTGTAGACTGAAACCTCTGGACCCACACAATGTCTTCGGAATTACGGTAGGATTAATACTTTTCCTTAAAAACCCTCCAGACCGACCTAAAGTCGATGAAAATCAGAGCCGTTTTTCATTGGTTTTGGAGCAGAAGAGGGGAGAAAAACGAACAACACTATGTGTTTTCAAATCGTCATAAATATTGTTCTGAAAGACACACATACACCAAAGTTGGCACAGTTGGAGTCGAAGGATGGCTGACGCTCACGGTGAAAATTTTTTTTGAATAACTCATACGGTTTTTGCTCAGCAGTCGTTTGTTCGGAGGGTGTTCTAAGCACCTTAAAGCTAGGGGACAGTGAGCTGCTGCAGCTAGCAGTTAGAATCTAAGGACTGAGGACCCGTTTTTTCTTATTCTTTCTCTTCCCATTCAGGTTGTAGATGACCTACAGCCATGAAAGTTACTCCAATTGAAGACAAGATATAGCTGTCGCTTAGATAAAAATAATTTTTCAGATACCTTTTACGGTTTTTACTCAGCAGTCGTTTGTTCGGAGGGGTGCTTTAGCAGCTTAAAGGTTAGTGAGAGTGAGGTCCTGCAGTTAAAACAAAGGGAGGAGCAGGTGGGATCAACCATTTTGTTTGTGCTTCGTTTTGGGTTGTGAAAGACCTACAGACATGAAAGTTACCCCAGTCTGAGACAAAGGATAGATGTTTCTTTCACTGAAAGAATTTTTCAAATACCTTTTACGGTTTTTGCTCAGCAGTCGTTTGTTCGGAGGCTAAGCACCTGGAAGCTAGCTGACAGTTAGCTTCTGCAGCAGCCTGCCTCAGTGCAGCTGCTGACATCTTAGTGTGAGGCGGCCGTTTTTTTAAGATAAAACATTTTGTTCTTGCCTCACGGCCACATATTTGGAGCTACAGTCACCATTTTTGGTCAGTTTGTAGGCTGAAACGTCTGGACCCACACAATGTCTTCGGAATTACGGTAGGATTAATACTTTTCCTTAAAAACCCTCCAGACCGACCTAAAGTCGATGACAATCAGAGCATTTTTCCATTGGTTTTGGAGCAGCATTGGGGAGAAAAACGAATGACATTATGTGTATTTAACTCGTCATAAATATTGTTCTGAATGACACACATACACCAAAGTTGGCATAGTTGGAGTCGAAGTATTGCTGATGCTCACGGTGAAGAAATTTTTTGAATAACTCATACGGTTTTTGCTAAGCAGTCGTTTGTTCGGAGCTGTTCCTCACATTCAAAAAAGCCTGAGAGCGAAGGAACCATAGTGCTGCGCTTTTCTCTCTGTCACAGACAGGCTCGTTAAGCGTTGTCAAGGTAACCGTGCTTCAAACAGATTTTACCTCTGCTGTTTTAAACAGCACATATTAATCTAATGGAGGGTGAAAGCACTGATTTAACGTTGGGAAATGGATACTATATGACTGCTGTCCATGACACTTCCCTTGCCACTCAACACTGATAGACTTTCAAAATAAGACTCCAGGGACCCTACAAAATAAAAGCCTCTATATTTTTTACATATATTTATTGCCCTATATGGCTCAACATTATGACCCAAACTCAACCCCATTTTAGAGAATAGACTCTAGGAGACTGTTTAAAACACACCCTATGGCAAATTTCAAAATAAAAGCCTCCCATTTCATCTTCATCTACTGCCCTAATAACATGGAAAAAAGAGTGATTTAACGATTGGAAAGTCATCAACTATCATTGCTGGGTCTGAACATTTTCTCTAAACACAACTCTGTTGGACTTTCAAAATAAGACTCCAGGGACCCTACAAAATAAAAGCCTCTAGATTATACTAATGCAATAATTGATGCAAATGGCTCAACATTACCAACCAAACTCTTCCAGGTTGTTTTTATTAGACTCTAGTGACCTTTTCAAAACACACCCCAGAGCAAATTTCACAATAAAAGTCTCCCATTTACTCTGTAATACAGCAGCTATTCACCTAATAACATGAAAAACCAGTGATTTAACATTTGGAAATGGATTCTATATCACTGCTGGGCATGACCCATCTTTTGATGCACATCCATGATAGACTTTCAAAATAACACTACAGGGACTCTACAGAATAAAAGCCTCTTCCTTATACACACTCATACATTCTGGCATATTGCTCATAGCCATTTGTAATTTCATCACTGCAATGGCTCTTAGAAGGCGGGCGAAGCCCGCCAATGGTGATTTCATCACTGCAATGGCTCTTAGCAGGCGGGCGTAGCCCGCCATTGGTGCTTCTTTTCATCGCTGCAAGGGCTCCTAGCAGGCGGGCAGCGCCCGCCAACTGCGCTTTACCCACTGCGGTTCAATATGGACAACCCATATTACCCTTGTGCATCATATGCTGTGCACGTCTATTTCCCAGATTTCAGCACAAGTGGCACACAGCTCTCTTTGCCCATGACCTAGCCCTCTTTCCTTCCCTCAGCAGCCCTCAAAGGCGTAAGCAGTTGGTCTGGGGAGCCCCAATGTCACTTGCCAGGGCCGTATTGGCCCAGTTACCCAGACGGGCAGTAGGTGGCCCCCCTCAAAATTTCTTTAGAAATTTTCTAGTTAAAGGTAATTCTCTCCAATACTTGCAACTATTTTTTTTGCAGAAGCTCAGCCGGCTTCAGGAGGGTAGTCACATTCTTGGGTTGGGTGCACTCTTTGGATACACTAAGAGCAGACCATACTTTTCTTTGGATCGATGCATTCTCAAAAATTGGTGATATCTTTTATTTGATTAAATCAAGATAGCCTGTGGAGAACTTTGGGGAAAAAAAAAACAAACAACATTTCTTTGCAGTTTTGTAGCTCTATTAAGTCACCTGCATTCCTCTGAGCTGGTTAATACTGTGCATTCTGGTATTCAGAGTTCCTTAAAATTTATCTGGATTGCTGTGGGTGTTTTAGTCCTTATTTTTTTTTAAGGCTGACCCCAACATCATTCATTCTTAATCATTCACTATTACTTACCTGGCACTCCAACCTTCAATGCTCTTTTCCATTACATCCACTACTGGCAGCAAGAGCACAAAGAAGCCATTAGGGGAATTTTTGACAATCACTTTAAAAAAAAATTAAAATGTAAAAGTATAGATGCAATAATAATAGTAATTATATTAATCTCACACTGGAGAAATTTACCTCTGCATTTGACCCATCCTCTTGGGGAGCAGTGGGCCCCCATCGTGTGGTGGCTAGGGAGCAGTGTGATGTTAAGGGTCTTGCTCAGGGACCCAGAGTGCAGGATGTGGGGATCGAACTGGGTACTTAATAAATTTCCCAGAGCACAAGCACACTGTTCTGACTACTATGCCAACACTCCAAATTAATGTCTCATTTAACCAGCTATTAAAATGATGTCAGCAATGTTTTGAGTAGTATTACAGCTGTCTAGTTTTCATGTTACATAAGCTCAAGTGTTTTCCCTCCGACTTTGTGATAGCTCTTAGTTTTAGAACTGTTCGAAAGAAAATGGTTTCTTACAAGCCATTTTTAAGATATAAATTAAAATGGTCCGGTTTCTAAATGACTCAGGGCAAAGGTAATGTCATCAAGAATGAGTATATTATAAAATTTCTAAAGTTTTAAGAACTCTGGAAATCGATAATTAATGTCTTTGGTTTTGCCTAAATTTAATAAAAGAATTAAAGATTAGTCAGCCAATTTTATCTCCAAGCCAAGCACTTAGCTTCAAAAACTTCCAAGCCTTCAGCAATGACATTATAAAAAACGTTGTCTGACATTATAACAGCACTGGTGAGTAACATTTTATCCTAATTAGGCATGGAGAAAGCAAATTTACATGTAAAGTGGAAGTCAGCAAAATACAAAACCTTCAGACATGTCAAATTTAAGCATGTAGTGAGACTCATTACCATTAATCATTTTTATTTTGGGTAGAGGGGAATTACGCCGATTTCGAGTTACAGTCTTAAAGCATTAATTCATGGTTTAAGTATATTGGGTTATAAAATTGTAATAACACTTTAAAAAAAATATTATTTTTCACCACTATGCTAATGATGCTCAGCTACATTTATCCATATATCCTAAGGAAACAAACCTGTTGCACAGACTTTTTTTTAATGAAAATGAAAAATTAAGATCATATTTCTCCAATTTTAATTTTCCTTCATTGTTTTTGTGTTAAATACAGACTTCAAGTCCTAATTCTCTAAATTAGAGCCCCCATACATCCTCAAGACCTTCTACAGAATCACCATGTTCTGACCAGGTGTCTCACTGTGTGGTGTGGAGGCTGCAGCGTCTCAGACTGGAAGAAAGTGAAAAGAGTTGTGAGAACAGCAAAGAAGATCTTTGGTGCTCCTCTTTCCTCCATGAAAGATATTTCATCCAAGCGCTGTGTCCCAAGCCCGTAACATCATCAATGACCCCTCATCCCCACCGTGGGCTGTTGTACCTGCTGCCCTCTGGGGAGAGGTTTTGCAGCATTTCATGCAAGTCGAGCAGATTCCCAAACAGCTTCTTCCCCATTGCCATCTGCACTGTTGAGAAAACTAAATCACAGACTTTGCATCACACTGACAACACCAAACCAAACTACTGCATATTTTCACTATATATATGTTTAATGCTCTGAACTTCAATATCAATGCGTTTTTTGCAGCATGTTTGTTTATCCCACACTGCTTATATTTGATCACTGCTGCACTTTCAGAAATTGAAATGTCAGGAAAGCTGTACAAAACGAAATCTCAATAAAAGTTATCTAAGTCTAAGTTAATAACCAAACTCAATCTTATATCATAAATGTTATTTTCCCTTGTTAATAACAGAACTCGATCTACAGGTTTACTAGTGGTTCCTAGAAATTCTAAAAGATGAATTGCAGGAAGATCTTTCAGTCGTCAGGATCCTCTACTGTGGAACCAGGTACTAATTGTAATCCATGAAGCATATACTGTAGCCTGTGTAACTTTAAGACTAGGCTTTAAATTGTCTTTTTTGATTAAGCATATAGTCAGAGTGGCCCATGTTATCCTGAGTTGTGTTGCTATAGGCTTAGGCTGTTGGAGGACATATGGACCACTTCTCATTATTCTGCTCCTATTCTGTAATTCTGCATTATTTTTTAGTTCAACTTCTCTATGTTTTCTGTTTTTCTCTCATCATAGAAGCTTCTTCTAGCCCTGCGCTAGATGTGACACCGTCCTGAAGGGAGGCATCAGCTGGGCTTCCATTGTAGATGATAGAGTAGCACCTGTTTTTAAGTGTTCAATTCAGGTTATTTCTTAGACATAGGCACAGCTCATAATTTAGTCTTTACTGATATAGAATGGGAGGTACAGTTTTCAGCTGTCAGGCTCCCTCTTTGATATTCAGTATAAGCTGAGTATCAACATTCCTCTACCTTTGAAAAAAGGTTTAAAAACTTTTGTTAAAGATGTGTTTAAGTAGGGTTGGCTTTAGTGACCCTGAGCTATTCCCCTGTACTATTCTTTAAAATATTTAAAATGATTGGTGACATGCTGTGCTGTGGAGTACTCACCATCTCTTTTCACAATCTCTCTACAATGTATGCATGCTTATATTTTATTGTTTTGTTGCCTTACCGCCTTTCTATCTTCTTGCTGAAATCTACTGTCGTCTGTGGAAAAGCTTTTCCCCCTTTTTTGGCGATTGATCTAAACACTATATGTGTGCTTCCATATGTATGGTTTGGAAAAAAAAAAAAAACTTGCTCAAAGAGGAAAGGCTGGATTCAGACAAGTCTGGATATGCTGAAAGAAAGAAGTTTGAATAATTCTTAATAGGTGTTAATGTAATAGAGACATGATTCAGTACCATCAAGTGGAGCATACATCAGCCATTGCTCATGATTTAATATTCTTGCTGGGTTTTTATAATACACCAGGATGTGGAGGGATCCATCAGGATGATGGAGGCAGGGGGGGTTATCTCTAGAAAAGCTAAATAAGACTTCTCAATTATGAAGAGCGGACAGATTTATTGTGTACTCATTTATACTCTGTAAATAACAACTTCCCTGCTTGCTTATATTTGTTTACTTTTACCTTCTTATCATTTAGCCAAAGTTACAGAACGTTAAAGAAAATTTAACTTTTCCACGATTCCCACTTTTAAAACATTTTCATATTATTTTCACTGCATCCCCAGCATACTGTGAAACATAAAGCAATTTAATTTAATATATTTATCTCTTATATATTACATTGTTGTAAAGTACAAATGCATACTGTAACTTTACAGCTTCAAAGACAAAGCAGTACCATTATATGGCAGTACATTAGTGCAGAATAACAGCATTTTGCTCTACAACATTACAATATGCCCCTGTATTTTTCAGTGTGTTTTGAAAAAGTAATGTATGAATTGAAGGTAATTTAATGTATATGTGTTGTATAGGTGTCAGACAGTGGAAGTTTGCGAAAGTAACCTGAGGGAACCCACGAATGCACAGGGGAAACATGCAAACTCCATGCAGAAGACGGTGGGCCATGAATCTAATCCAGAACCATCTTGCTGCAAGGCAGCAGTGCTACAACCTTTTACTCACAATTGAACACTTACTGTGAATATGCACTCCCCAAAGCCAATGGCATATTTATTAACAGATGTTTTCCCACAAACAGTAAATGGGAAGAACTTCAATAACTCAATAAATTCAACTTTCTAGTCATGAAAGCATCTTAAAATATAAAGGTATTCTGGAATATCACAGGGGAACTCAGTTACAACAAGTTAATGTAAAATGATACTATTGATTGTTGTGGAAAATCTGGTTATTTCTAACAGTGTATCTGTGTCAACAGCTAACCAGTACAATGAAGAAACAAGCTATAGCTTCTAATGGCATTTATATTTAACCTGGCTAAAACCTTATAGAAACATGTCTTCTACCCCAAGTAAAAACAAGTTTAAAAGCATTCTATTCCCAAAACCCAGAATAAGGAGGGACTGATTGACAATACTGAAATTATTTAGATTCCTCTAAAAACTATATTTTTGTCGTTATACTGTACACTATGGGTCCCCAGCCCCAAGACTTCAGACCAAACCCGGACCCCAATATGGGTGTTTCTGGACCACAAAGCATTTACCTATATTCTATGTATTCCTGCCAACCGTTGTGTCTGACTTTTGAACCGGTGGCATGAGGCATTTACACGAGTTAGACTTGGTCCACACTTTAAGCCACCAGGTGGCGGTAATGTACCATTTTCTTTTTTGATTTTCTTTTTTTTGTTTGTTTGTTTTTTTCCAGTTCTGTTTTGCCAATATAGCTCTGGGAATCCATGTCCCAGACACAAGCAGATCATTAATATGAAACTTAATGGAAAATTATCTAGTGAATTAAATGACATGCTAGATGGGGAGGTGAGAAAGGGAGAAGGGACAAGTGTCAAAATCTGACTTCTTGCCTAGAAACACCATTGTTATATAGATTCAACCTACAAAGCCAGAGGACTGTCATTTTTTCAGTGTGTTATCTCAGACCAACATTCATTAACACAGATGCCATCAATTTTGATGACATCACTTTAGATGTGAGAACAGGAAGTCTAATGTTTAATTAATGGAAAAGGCCATGAAATGCTATTAGTAGAATACTATTTGGGCAGAATCAGCGTAGGAATGGGAGTAGTGGTGTATGGCCCTGATAGGATGAGCGGCACTGAGCTGCGAGGGTCGCCCAACTCCACTTCGGCTGTAGTTGTAGTTGTATAATAGTTTAAAAGTGCTTGCATTCTCATTTTTAGGATTGTATCTATGTAAAAGAGTTGTAATTATGTCTTGAATTTTGAAATGGTCCAAGAAAATTATCTACAGCATGTAAAATTATGCCCTGGTGAATTTATTTAATGGTAGGTCATAAAGGGTTTAATGTGACTTTGTGCATCCTTGCCATAGTTGCAATCTGTGGCCCTACCAGTTTGCTATTAACCAAATTATAGTGAGACTCAATTACATCTGATAAATACTTATCAAGATTTCTTGATTTAAAAACTTTAAACTTTTTAGAACCGGTCTCCTAAAAACAGTGTTGCTGTTATTATTGCAGCCACTACATTATAATTTGGGTACACTGTGACCCATTTTTCACTAATAATATTTAATAGTCATAAAAGAGTTATTGTCCTAGCAACTTAATATTAATATTATGACTGCAATTTTAGCTGACTTTTTAGTTTGTTTTCCCTAAAATTTGCATTATATTTTATAATACACTTACTGTAGCTTTGCACTTATAAATACTATGCACATGCTCCTAAAAGTGTGAGGATTGATTGTCTTTTTCCGTTTAAGGTTTTGACTAATTAACTTTTTGTATGTGTTTATGCATGCAAGTGTTTATACGTTTGAGATGTGATCCAGTTGGCTGTCTTTATCTTAAGACAATAAGGGCAAAGGGTTTTCTGACCTTGTCATTGCAGACCTGGTTTTAGTAATGGAACAAGATTTAATAGAGCACCTTCTTTTGCCTTCATGTGTAGCTAACCTGGGATAACTAAACAATCTTGTGACCCAACCCCTGGCAGTCAGACCTAAAGTGTTAGTAGGGTAATTGAGCTGTCTGTCTCCTATTTCCTTCACAAACAAAGCCGGACATATTAGTTACAGTTTCTCTGTTACTGCCTTTACGTGTTATGTGTGAGAAATGTGACATGAATAGGACATATTTTATTGTATAGAAGTAATGTCTTAACACTGTGAATTGTCATTAATTTACTCAGATTTTAATAAATGTCAACCATGTTAGACAAAGAATACTATGGCAAGACTGTGGTGTATTGAAATGCCATTTCTACAGGTCATTTGGGGCATTACTGTAAGTTGATTGTACCGCACATATTGGAAATCCTTTGATTCAGATTTAATGTCAACAATTGCCCTCATTAAGAATACATTGGCCTTCTGCAACTGTCTCTTTTCTTATTCTTTTCGCTGGGTTTGACACATTCTGCATGCAGGATAATTGCTCATTTCTAAATGTGCCAGATTAGCTGACCCCATAAAACAATGCTGACACAGAGCGCCTGGAAAATAATTACTCCCTCTAAATGAGTTTTTATTTTTGGGTTATATCCATTTATAATACAGTCAGTTGGTGACTGAGCCCGGGCAATGTCATAGGCTCATGTTGAGGTCAGGCCTCATGAGATGTCAAAAGGGCAAATAAAGGACAAGATATGGGTAAAAGGACATGGTAAGTTCAAGGATCAGTTAGAGGGTAAATGAGTCACACCGCATCTGCTACCTCCACAGAGCATAGTCTCTTCAAAGAGGCTTTCATGTCATTTAAAGTCTGAAAGCACAACACTGAAAAAGAAGATTGTAAAAATCTCATAGAAGATTTATACCAAAGACTGATACAAACTTTTGTTCATGAAACACTTCAAATGTTCCCATTGATGTTAAAGAGTCCAACACTGGCTGAATTTTTCACCCTTAATTTTAAAAAGACAAATGATGCATTCAGGTAACTCTTTAATGGACAAAATTTCATATGTGAGAAACTATTTATTGGCAGTCAGGGATCTCTCAATAATCTATCTATATAGAAAATGATAGTTTGACTACTCGTGACTCCATACAGCTTAGCCTAAAGACACCTAAAGAAGATGCTTTTTTCTTTTGGTTTGGAGGTATGTGAACAGCATATGATATTCGTTAGGAATGAAGTTTTAGAACTTCCGGCATCAGGTTGAAATACTTCTTGAAATGGCAATTTCCTCCTCTTTTAAATGCCTGTGTGGGTGTATATGTATGTGCGTATGAAATTAATTTTGAATTAACTAATTAAATAATGGGAACATCCATGTGCCCACAACAACAACAAAAAAAAATATATGACTCAAGAAGCTGAGCTTGGGACAATTAGAAGCAGCAAAGAGATGTCTGCCTTTCTCTTAATCCCAGTGGTCAGCAGACATGCTGGAGGTGTACCCTGTCACACATATGACAACATAAATATATTGCAAACATTTGTTATATATGCATCCTTACTACTTTTTTACCCTTACTATGTCTGAAAAGGGCTGGGAAAATCAGCAAGGACCCCACTCACCCTGCACACAGACTATTCTCTCTCCTGCCCTCTGGGAGGCGTTACAGAAGCATACGGACTAAAACCACCAGGCACCGGAACAGCTTCTTCCCCACAGCTGTCACGCTTCTGAACGCCTCATGACACGAACTATAAGGACTGTACTCCAATCCCCCTACACAACAATAACCATGGACGCTCCTCACACATACCACAAACTGCTTCCTCACACGCATTCACAATCCGTGTATATAATATGTCAACTTGTACCATACATTATAACCCCACTAATATATATATTTATATGATCCAGGTAACATCTCTGTATAGTTGTATACATGTATATAGTGTCTATATTCATTTACAGCCTCAATCACTGTTAATGCTGTTATACTGTTTATACATACATTTTATAGTCTATTTATACATACCCTCTTGTAATGCATATTTATATCCTGTATAGCACTTCTGGATAGATGCTGACTGCATTTCGTTGCTTGTACTTGTCACAGTGCAATGACAATAAAGTTGAATTCTATTCTATTCTATAAAAAATGTCTTGAGATATTTGTTATTATTGCATTGTTTTCATTAGATATTAAGTACATTTGAATGATCTACATTTGGTTCTGTGGTTAAAACATTTTCTGCAGGTTTTTTTTTTTTTTTTGGTACAAAAACTGTCAACCTTGGTAGCCAGAGTTCTGATTTACAAGACTTCACTGTTAAAATTCTGAAATTAGAAAGAAAATGAGAAATATATGTTTGCAAAGTAAAGGCGAAGTGCCTCTGATTATTTGAGTTCTTTAAGGATATCATATTTTCTTTTACTTCTATTCTTGCTTTTTAATTACATTCCACAAATATACTTAGTTTTGTCTAGTAAAGATGTAGCAAAACAGAAAAACATATTTATTCATGCATAATTTTTAAATGATTAACAACTTCAGAAATTCATAAAAAAAACCCAGGGCAGAATAAAAAAGAAAATGTTCTGCCATTGCGGTTGTAACACTGCTTCATGTAAAACCAATATTATTTAGATTGTAATAAATTCTGACTATGAAAGATATAAACAAATATTAGGCTTTTCTCATCTACGCTGAAAAGAATTGGGAATAACCTTTCCATTTAAGTAGACAATTCTCTGCAAACAGCAGCCCTGGCAGCCAAACATAACTGTGCTGTTTCATGGCCAAATATAGGACAGCATCAGGCTGGAAACTGTAAAACTAAACCAGGATTTTTTTTTTTTCTTTTTTTTTTTAACACAGCAGCCGAAAACCAGACCAATTGCAATTGTCAGTGTGGAACAGAAGTGGACCCAGATCTATGTTCAACAAGGCTACTTCATTTGGTCCAGGTGTGGCAAAGATACAAAGTCTGACTGATCTAGGTACAGAAACTAGGGACACAGATGCGGCCCAGATCAAGTCTAAATTTGTAATAGACGTTGATAACATAGCTCAAACATAGTTGTCTTAAAGACCAAGTAAAGATAATGCCAGATTTAAAGCTACAGTGTGTAATAATTACAGGGATATACAGTCAAAAATGTAATATATTATAACTATTATTACTGTTATTTATCATCATCTACGAGCTCAGCCTCTTAACCATAATATTTGCGTTGCCTTAGAATTCGTTATTTATAATTACATAGGAGCGGGTCTCGCAGCCATGGAGGCAGACATCTTTGCTCTACGGCAGCGCAGAGCCAACAAACTAGCGATTGCGAGATCGCCCATTATGCTCGAAAGTAACTACGGCAAGTTGGGAGAGATGAACTGAGACGGTACTGAACAATAGATGGCAGTATTAAAATTATCTATGTAAACAAACCTCATCACTTGAGAAGGTAGGTGATGCGGACGTCGTGGAAGACATTTTGTCCCGTAACGCTCGCCTTACTGTTGGGGGGGAGAAGCGGTGTGGGGGAGATGTTCATGTTGCTGCGGTCTGCAGTCTGGACGTTAGATGTCGCTGAAAATTACACACTGTAGCTTTAATTATTTTAAGTAATCCTGGCACCTTCTAGATTCTGAAAATACAAATCAAAGTAATGTGACTAAAACAAAACCTTAACTGCATCAGATAAACATGACTCATAGTTGTTTTTTTAGTCTCAAAATTAATATGTATTTTTTGAATAGCAGCAACAAAGACATGCTTGACAAAATGGATATTACATTGTATTACATTTACGTATTCTGCATCATGTCCACTGTAACTGCAGAAAAATATCAGACCTCTAGGTGTAACAGTTCCAGAGCTATCGGACTTTTAACTTCTGGTGTCACCAGCATCTCTAAACCTCTCCAAATATGCCTAATTTGTGCTTACTGCTTTTACTCAATAATTTTACCCCAAATATCACACTGAAGAATTTTGATGGACACAAAACATATTTGAAGCAAATATTTTTTCATTTTTCTAACTTTCCATCTAATTATCTAACACTGTGCAATGATCCAATCAATAATGTGTCTCTGTGCCGTTTATGCTCTGCAATATATCCGAGGTGCACTGTTCAAATTAGCCATACTTACCTTTTTTTTTTAAACGTTAGTTCAAACAGCCAAACAGGGCACGTGGTCTTAACCTAAAACAGCAGGACTATATGAGGCATAATATCGTTCTATTCGGTGCATAATTGGTTGACAGGTAAGGAGCTCTTGTGATACTTTGAGGGCTGTCCCTGAGTTAAATCAAATCATACAAAGATCCTACTTTTTTTTGCAGGCAGGAAGGTGATAAAAACAAACATACCCAACATCGCAGGCAAATGTTTGAGAAAGTAAGTCTTGTTAAGATGCTAAGCATTAGCTATGACCGGTGAAGTTCTTTTTATGTCAAAAAAACAGATGTTATGTGGCCATTTTCTTATCCCAGAATACTTATATTATGCTTAAAATGCTGGATTACTTTTAATCTGTGGACCCTTTTGGACAAATGGAGTTTAAACAATTAAAGGGAATTAAGTTGTCGCAGCTACTTTTTCATTTGTACATTTCACCATGCTTCTATATCTGTGTTCACTATGCTTATGTCCTTGCTGTGTCTTTAAATTAAAATGGAGCCTAGGTGGAAGTTCAATTGAAGAAACTAATTGCTCTCCTACATCCACCTGTGACACAGCTAATCAGCTTTGAACCACACCTGCACGAAAGCCAATCGGCATCCAAAGTTCAGCTTAAAATGCCTCCAAACCGCACTTGTCTGCTCTTAGTGACCAGGTGGTGATGCGCTGTCTGACTTCATTCAGATGACCCTGTTTCAAGCCACCTCCACCCCCTCCTCCACCATTGCAGCTAAAGCTTCATCAGGGTTTCATTACTACCAGAGTCGTACTGCATTCCGTGTCTCATTTCAACCGGTCCGGCAGAAGACCGCCAAGTTGAACCTGGTTCTGCCAGAGGTTTTTTCCCAACAAGGAGTTTTTCCTCTCCACTGTCACTTCATGTTTGCTTCTTTATAGCTAGGAAGAATATTCCAGATTATACTGGCCTTGGTGAGAGTTCTCTAGCATACCTCATTGTGTTCTGATTAACTGATCCTGACCCGTTCTGCCTTTGGACCTCCAAACTTGCCTGTTCCTGCTCTGATCTGTTTGCCTGACCTGTCTTCGGACTCCTGCTGTAGTCTGCCTGTGGACTGAACCTGGATCTGCTTCCTGACTTTGACCATGATTTCCCAGCTGTACCACTTCGGATCTTTGATCTTCTGGCTCAAACTCCCGTAAACCTGGATTATCCTGCCTTCCCTCCCCTGCTTAGATCTGATCTCCTGTCAGTTCTGCTGTCTTCAAGACTTCAGTGTCTGAAACTCTCTGGGCAGTGTTTGCCATGTCATGTTGGCAGCCATTCGGCTAGAATCCACCTCTTCCTTTGGTTGCGGACTGTACTTTAAGGTTCCTGCCTGAGATGCCCTTGCTGCCACCGCTAATCTGTCGTTTTTAAATCAAGGCTTTTTGAGTAATCTTACTGTCTGTCTTGCCTTGAATCCTCTGTTCTGAGCCTTGACAAAATGAAGCTAAATAAGCAACTAAACAGCAAATGTTGGGTAGTTTTTAAACAGAGTTTCAAAGATTTATATGTTTAGGGTCCAAAACATGACAGTTGTTAGCTATATGTTGATTATGATGAACACAAAAATTTGTTGATTGTCTCAAAATTGGAATATAAAATGGAATAAAGTAGTTACAAAAATAAATAAAAAACAGTATTGGAGTGCTGGTCACAGATATTTCAAATTAGTCAGGTGATGAGGTCCCATTCAAGTGAGTTACAGCATTTTAAAATATAAACACTTTTACCTTTGACTTGAAATAGATATTTACTTGGCATTTATTGCAGTAATTGTTTCTGTTGATTTTTTCCATAATTGAGGATTTTTAATTCCAGGTGAAATTAACTTTTTACTGTTTTTACCTTAGCTTGCCATGTGTTTGCATGTCATGAAAGGTGTTTTTCAAATGATGTATATTAATATTATTAGTATTATTACAAAAAACTAACAAAACCAAAATCAAAATACAAACTTGAATAGTTAACTATGTGTTAAATATTGCTTGTGCCAAATGCGAGAGAGCATGGGAAAAATTATGGTCAGGACATGAGAAAATCCTGTATAGATCATTTATTCTGTATTGTGTGCCTTAAGGGGATTGCTTCATAGGTCTATTAACTCTTAGTCAGTATTGCAATGCAGCCTATGGCATTTTTAGTTTAACACAAGCCCAAAGTGTTTAAGATTAACCACATATATACATATAAGATCACAAAAATAACAATTCTTGAGATTTTGTATTTGTAATAAAAATGCTTCAGCAAAGGCAGGGGATTTATAACTTAAGATGCTTGCTAATGTCTCAATGCTTTATAATAATTAAGTAGTGATGATGTTTTTTGGGAATCAGTGCTATAATAGTATAGGATAGGCAAAAAATAAGCCTGGGGGCTTTAGACTATAAATTTTTTCGTTGTTGTTGTTGGATAAATTCTTTGTAAAAATGTAATTTTAGTTTTGTTTTGAAACCAAAAAAAAAACATTAAATTATTCAAATTCTTCTGATGAAAGTTCTCAATAGCCCCTTTCCAGTGAGATTTACAGGATTTAAAGAACTAGAATTTGTATAAGGAATAGGAATCCCCTGTGATTTCTCAGCATGCTTTGCAATTACCCAGCACACTCAGCCTAAGAGAAACCGAACAACACCTTTAGTCCAGTGAATGGCAAAAGAAAAACACTAAATTGTTTCTCCCTTTATTTCCAGTGCCACCTGGTTAGCCAGAGATCCCACTCCACATCCTCGCTTAGGAAGCAGGGACACAAGCCTGGAGAGCCGAAGCTTTGCCGTTTCGAAGCGGAAGCTTGGAATTAGGTTATTTTTTGAATACACAAGAAGTTTTGAGGTTCACTTTCTTGGTTAAAAATATCTCAAAATTACCCATGTGACAAACTTAAATTAATAAAGAAACATTTGTACACACAACTTCCATGGCAATTCTGCTGATGGAACAAAGTAATGCAGCTGTACAAAACCCATCCCCCAATAAGCCCTATTGCTTCAATCAGTTCTGGTTCTAGATTAACCTGAAAAATTTTGTCAACATTACCTTACTTCTTTTTACAAACATTGTTTTATCTTGAAAAAAATCTAATGAGCTTCAGCATACTCCCATATAAACCCAAACTCAAACCCCACAGGAAAATAACTACCGGTACTCTTGGTATGTTAGTACCATGTGGCAATTTGAGGCTTCAGTAGTTTCTATTAGGAATTTGAAGTTGAAATTAATTGAATATGGACGCATTATAATTTCACAACTAAATAACTACACTTTGATTTGCATCCACATGGTGTACAACCGTTTTAAATTGGTTTCAGAATTGGAATGATTAGCATGGAAAGCCACACATCACAAACTCATGCAGAAATGAACACTATGTGAAAACTAAGGGTCAAATTTGTCAATGGCAAGAGGGATTTTAAAATAAGTACTTTAATAGCAAAAATTAAAACTTGCCAGCAAAAGGAATTCATTTCAGGAATGTTTTCACATGTGTCGACTGCAAAGTATTTATTGTATAAGTGTGATTTTAGATGTGCAAACCTTAATTTCAAGGATACTTAATAACCTTAGTCAAACTAACATTGTTTCTGTAAATCTCTCATTGACATCTTGTATTCGGTAGGTATAAGTCAAGCATCAATCAAAAATTTATTCAGAAAAGTGATGCAACAGCAAGAAAGGATCTGTATATTCAACATATTTACTGAGTTTAGGCACAGCTAATAAAAAGTAGACCAGTGCACACATTCCTACTTTGAAAAGCTTGTTTGTTTTTAGCTCCGCAAACCTGAGATATGTCTAGTTTATTGTTTTGGGAATATGTTACATTTTGGTGATGCATAAAGATAACTGCTGGTTTATTATGGGAGGGGATCTTCATGACCAACTGCTAAATTAGCAGCAAGTTGACAGAGCTAACCAATTAACAATTAGACTTGCAGAAAAGCTACGTAGTAGAGCTGCTAGTTTGGGATGACCTGTTAAAAACTACTAAATGATTTATATATAGGGGGATGGTTGACTGCAAACTGAAAATACTCAAGCTGCATCTACATCCACAATACCGTTGTTGTTGTTGTTTGACTGACTGAATTAAAGGTGCAGTAGGAGATCTTTTCTAACGCATTTTTTACCATGTGGCTTAGAGATCTTCCCACAGCCGCTTCAAGCAGTGAATTAGAAGGTCTGGAAGTGAAACTAAAATAACTGATCCCCGCTACAGTGAGAAATCAATGAATAACCCCAACCAATCACAAAAGACTGTCCGTTGTACACAATTGGTTCCTGACACGTCAATCGTGGTCATCTACTTGTCCTTCCCCCCTGTGTGCATACCCTGACACATGAATGAATCAACCCCCCAATGCTTGTGCAGGACGCCATTGAAACAACGAAAGAAGTAAAGACCAAGGCCATGCCTGAGCCACTGCAACAGCTAGTTTCATGTATATGCATGGAATACCATTGCACATATATTGCATTTTTTGAAGCAAATATTTTGTCTGTTTTATCTTATAATTCACCTATGAAAAACGTTTTCTTTAAATTCAATCTTAGAAGAATATATATATATGTATATTTTTAGTCAACTTTCTTGAAAAAATATTTTTTTTTCCTATATCTTTTTCTGGCTTTTACTCATTTCCTCCCATGGATTCTTTCTCCCTCTACTTAATTATCTATTCAGCAATCAGGATTATTGATATTTAAAAGCATTACATAATAATAAGGAAAACATAGATAAGGCAAAGAGCTAAAGAAATAAAACACAATGGGAAAAACACACACAGACAAAGTGAGAGAAAAGAGAGGAGAGGAAATGAATAAGAACATAAACAAGTCGCTCACCTCAATTTCCTTTCATACAGTCTCATATATAAATGCGATGGCACCTTTACCAATACAAAGCCCCATAGGCAATTTAAAGGAAAGTGGGGCAAAATGAAATATGGTTGCAATATAAAACAGCACTTTAGACACTGAACAGTCTAATAGGACCCTTTTGTCTGTGCACATAAATGAACCTGTGTCCTGGAGACAGTGTAAGTTCTGGGTATTTTCTGATGCAATGGAACACTAAGTGACAGAAAAGTGTGGTATTCCAGGATACTAAAAGTGCTGTATGATGAATACCCACCCTGCTATTTTCGTCCTAATATGTAGACCCTCACTAAAAATAGAAACCCACCAATAAGCATGGTTGCTCTTGAGTCAAGCTGCTTTCACTTTCTCTTAACCTTTAGCAATGACCATACTGTCGCATAAACAGGCTAAATCCCTGATAATCTGAGGCAGCTACAGCAATCTGTGCTGAGTTACATTTCAAGGGTGAGACTGACCCTAATATGGATGTGGGCATTAGCCAAGAATGTGACCTATTAATATGATGTCATAGATGATTGCAAATAGACAAAAGAGCAAAGAGTGGATATTGAAGCCGAATACCAGTAAGAGATTACCGTATTTCCTTGTTTGGAGCTTTGGGGCTTAATTAGAAACTACACACTACAACGTCAGTAAAGTGGACACTAATCTGGCTTTAACATCCTGTTCCAAATGGTGTAAAATCATTTAAAGGGAAAAAAAAAAAGTTAGAGGCTGACCCTTCAGTTACAAACTCTGGAAATACTACACAACATTAAAGGGCTTAAGATAGCATCCAAAATATAACTATTTATCAAATAGCAACTACATTATTTTTACACTTATCTAAATACTATTCAAAACAAAACCTACATAAATGCATCAAGAGCATGGAAACAATACATTTCCTATTATAACAACAAGTTAGAAATGTTTTCATTTGTTTCTTCAATTTTACATCATGTCTGTTCATATGTCTTTAAAACCAGCAACATTCAAATTTATTAAATGTCATTAATTAAATTAATTTCACATTTGTAATCTATTATACCTCAAGATAGTTTTCCATTTCACTTGAGTCCATTAAAGGAATAGTACACCCAAAACATGATTAGCCTTCATTTTCTACTCACCCCCATGCTGAACAACACTCTGGAGTACTTTTTTGATATCTCAAATGCATCTGGAGATCTGTGAGGCTTCTTGCTGTCTGCTGACATTCAAATAATGGAGGTCTATGGCGCCCGAGGCAGAAAGGTCCATAAAAGTCCACAAAAAACGTTTCAATATTCCTCCACTGCTCGTCCAATGTATTCCAAGTGTCCTGAGTGGGTAGCATCCAGAATTTACTCGAAACGAAGTCATTTAGAATGTTTTTAGAGCATAAACAGTAGTGTATAGGATTTCCTGAAAGCGCGCACCTGCGCGATCACGACGCTCCGGAAACCGGCAGACCAAACCAGCGCATTCAGCTCGGCAAAGAACTCATGCTCTTCCTCAACACTGAAGTCCTCAGACATTTTTCTTTCGTTGTTTCTTTCTTTGCACAGGTAAACAGCACATTTCTTCTTCTACGCTTGCATTATTGGCAGAGCAGACGCTGAATGCGCACTTTCATCTGCCTTGGTCTGCCGGCTTCCGTAGCGTCGTGATCGCGCAGGTGCGCGCTTTCAGGAAATCCTATACACTACTGTTTATGCTCTAAAAACATTCTAAATGACTTCGTTTCAAGTAAATTCTGGATGCTACCCACTCAGGACACTTGGAATACATTGGACGAGCAGTATGGAGGAATATTGACACGTTTTTTGTGGACTTTTATGGACCTTTCTGTCTAGGGCACCATAGACCTCCATTATTTGAATGTCAGCAGACAGCAAGAAGCCTCCCAGATCTCCAGATGCATTTGAGATATCAAAAAAGTACTCCAGGGTGTTGTTCAGCATGGGGGTGAGTAGAAAATGAAGGCTAATCATGTTTTGGGTGTACTATTCCTTTAAGACAAGGGACACAAAACAGTCTTCCTACGTGTTCCTTAATCTGTGAGAAGCCAAACTTAAGTTCCCTAGATGAAAGGTAGTTGCACTAATATTCGTCTCATGTCTTTTGTGCAGCTGTTGGTAAATGTCCATAAATGTTTTACTCTTCAAGAGTCCTTCCACAATGTTTTCCAAAGGTGTTTATGCCACTTTAATATATTTTTTTACATCATTGTTTAAGTGTTGCAACCCCCAAAAGTTATATTCCCAAGTGACTTGTAAGTGTTTACAACACAATGCCCTGTACAACTGTGAAGTGATAGGAAAGAAGGAGTACCTTTCCCTCTAGAACACGTATAAATGCTATTGTGTTCACAGAAAAGTTTGCAGTCAGTCTTGGCTTTGACGTCATTTCTATGTGGCAGTTAGAGTACTTCCTGATAACTATACCAAACTTTAAAATCTTGTACATCAAATTTCACTAGTATCTATGATAAAATGTGTGAATTCAAATTACAGTTTTTAGTGATGCTTTGACTATATAGGTGATGTAACAACGCATTGCCAATGGTGCTATCCTTAGCAGCAATGTCTGTCGAGCATTTGTGCTTACTGGCAAAAAGACTCACTCTGTGACGATCTTGGCCAAGTTTCTCTGTGTTTTTGCCCGATTTTTCTTTTTAGGTTCCTTACACATTTATGTTTTTTCTAGCTGTTGGGGAGTGTTGGGGTAGTAGCTCGAGCATTGTGCCTGTGCTCTGAGAAGGTTGCAAGTACCCGATTCGAGCTCTACAGCCTGCACTCTGGGTTCCTGAGCAAAACTCTCAACCCCACATTGCTTCCCAGGCGCCACACAATGGCAGCCCACTGCTCCCCATGGGGATTGCCAGAGAGTGAATTTCTCCATTATTGGCCAATAAAGGGATTTACATTACTTCAACGGGTCTTTTAATGTTGTGTTATATCAGTCAATTAGTTATGAATCTAACTTGTCTTGGGCAACTCATAAACATGTATTTTGCTTTTGTTTTTTACGGCCATTCAGAGATTTACTTACAGTTTTGTTGTGGAATGGTTATGCTGCTCTCGAAATGTGTGACATAAGAAATTATAAGTCCTTAAGTCCTGGAAAATAATAATAATATTTTGTAAATTAATTTATTGTCCCAAAAAGGGGAAATTCATTCTCTGCATTTTGACCCATCCTTTGGGGAGCAGTGTGCTGCCTTTGCATGTCACCCAATGAGTATTCAGGGGTTAAGGGTTTTTGCTCAGGAATCCAAAATGGCAGTCCGTGGGAGTGGGGCTTGAACTCAGAACCTTCCAAGCGCAATGCCCTAACCACTAGGCAAACACTCGCCCAACTTGGGCCATGACCGTTTTATGGTGTTTACAGTACCTCAGCTGTAGAGTGCTTTTTTGTTTTGGTCTAATTGGAAGGCTAGCCGTTTCTTGGAGGATTCATTACTGATTCATGCTTTCTCCATTTTTTTAAATTACTTTCTTAACATTTGAGTTCTATGACCTTGCAATGACTTTGTGGCTTTTTTCTAAATAGATGTATTTCACTTTGTCACTACTCTACCCCTGCTTTTGAAATATTTTAGCCCGTATCCTGGTACCAAACAAGACATGTTTTTAACCACTCCTATAGTAACTCTTGCTTTAACAAAAAGAGAACTTGCCCCAAGGTACTTATTGTAGTCATGAGGTCAGAATAGTTTAAATACCCCCCTATAAATGAAACATTCCTTTGAAACCAGAATTTTGTATTAATTGAGGTTAACCTTGTGTGATTTTAAATTTATTTGTTAATCTGAAACATTTAAGGATGAAAAAAGCAAGCGGAGGAAAGGGTCAAAATATTGCCTCACTCTACTGCATTTCCATATTCATAAAGCAGAAAGAATATTTAGACATTAATTTTGTTTAATATGTTATGGAGGATCAGCTCTACCATATTTAAAAGTAAATACATAACCAAATAAATAAATGCTCAATAAATAAATAAGTATACAATTAATTGCACCCAAAAATACAATAAACAAATAAGTGAGACATAAATTTATAAATCTCTTTTAATTAGGTGCTTTATTTATTCGCCTTTGTAATAATTACCTTATTTATTTATTATCCGTTATAATCTTCAACTATTTATTAATTACTTATTTTTTTAAGTATTTATTTATGTGCATGTCTTTGTCTGTTTTATTCTTCCTTTGTATTATTTTAACCTATTTATTTCTGCCTTTCGTTTTACATTTCTGTATGCATTTCTGCCTTATTATGCAAATGTGGAAGGGCTGTGTCTTAGAGGGTAAACTTCTTCATTGGTTGGTTAGCATTCTACTGCATTGGTCGAATCTACAGGAGGAGAGGAGAGTCTGAAGTCGAGTCTGAAGTCACCGGCCGTTTCTCAATTCATAAGAACACGAGTATAGATTTGTGTCCTCACCAAGTTTGTTCTTGAGAAGAATACAGGAATGTGTGGACTTGGGGAGAATGGGAGCAGGCAGCATAAATAAAATATTGGTCAATTGGAACAGAAGCATACTTGTGATGTCACCGCATGCTCGGCTAGTAAATCAGTAAATCAGTATGAAAGAAAACTAAAAACATGTTTTAAAAATGTTTGTGAGAATAAATATGAAACAATGATAAAGGTTGCAGTGGAAATACAGAACAAAAGATACAAAATAAAGACCCTATTGTTTATCAAGTCACCCTATTGACTTAAACATTTTTTTTATCCTTTTCTTCTGTGTGTGAAATAAGTTTGTAAATATGTGAATCAAACTTGAATCTAAATTGACACAAACTTTTGTTTTTAAATATGGGACAGTTCCTTTTTCAAGGGACTGTTGGTTACCCTCTCTAAAACTCCAAGTTCACTCATTTGAACTTCCTTTCTCTTAACCTCAGTCTCTGCAAATGGAACTGCAGCAGGGCCATTAGCAGCCACATTGGCATTCACGTTGTAGGTTAAGTTTTAATGTTGTTGTTAACTAACAAAAGATATATAATACTGTCCTGATCAGAGAAATATGTGGTACTCTGATATAGGATTAAATCTGGAGGGGTGAATGTGGCTTTTTTCTTTACACATATCTAGAAGTTCTCCCAATTTGCTGGATGAAAGTGGTCTGCTATCAGATATAAAAAAAATTCTAATACCAAAAACACATAGGGAGACTGTTTAATTTTCTGACAATTCTGACTGAATTCTGACAATAAAAAAGTCAGAATTCTGAGAAAAAAGTTTGAATTCTGAGATTAAAGTCAGAATTCTGACTTTTTTCCCATACTAAACTGAAATAAAATTTTAAAATCAGTTAACTTTTTTTTTTTTTTTTTTCCCACTGGCCCTAATCCTCTTCCGTAGTTAGTAGTTGCCTTCAGGCGCACTAAACCTGGTAGTTACATGTGTTGTGACCCTAGTATCTCAAAGTTACACAGTGTTGCTCTAAGTCAATCAGAAGTGGATTTGCTGCTGTACTCTGTGTAACTTTTCTACTGATGATCAGAGTGTGCTTCAGTTTAGTGTCAGAAATGGGTTGCTGGACATTCAGAATATATAGATCCCAGTAATCCAAATTTAGAAGCAGCAAAGAAGCAGGGGATTATCCCATTACACTACTATGTTCAACTACAGGTGCTGTTTGTGTTATTTTACCACCTTGTAAATAAAAAGAAAATATTTCTCAAATCTGTTAAGGATCATCAATATGTTTCTTATCTCACAAATTGGGAAAAAATGTTTTTCTTCTGTCTGTGCAGATGAGCAAAATGTGCAATGTTTTCTTGGATTTTTGCACATTTTTATTTGGCTAAAATAGACAGGTTTCAGATATTACAGCCTAACAATGGAACCAAACGACCCTCTGGTCAGTTTCAATGTGCATGTTTCCAAGCAATACAGGGCCTTGTCCATATAAAGCCTCAAGCTCACCGCGGATCCAGACATTTGAATTGAGAAAGCCTCCTGGAGGGGAAGAAGAATGTCTTCAAATCTTGGAAACCAATTCCAGTGGATTGTTTTTAAACTTTTACGGAATGACTATGACCTGGATGACAGAAAATCTTCGTCAGAATTCAGCTAAAAACAACATCATAGATAAGTAACATGCTGCCCAAAAAGTAAGCACAGATTAGCTGGTACCAAAACAATAGATTTAGGCAGGAAACAGGAAATTGACCATTTGCTAACAACTAATTGAACGTTTCCTTTTTCCTTGGATGTCTTTCAAGGGAATTTCACAATATTTTAGGTTAACCCGCTGATGCAGTTGCAGAGTCAAACATACTGAAATTTTATGACAAATACAATTAGGATATCAGCTCCTTTTGCGATTTTAAAAGAAAGTAGTCTAGGGTAGGTTTAAACTGATTATAGGTAAGTATAAATTGTGTGTGTTTATACTATAAAGTTCTGTTGGATTACATTGATGGTAAATGGGCAATTTATTGATAACTTGAAATTAATTTGTTATTTTATTATTTATTGGTTTATATATATATATATATATATATATATATATATATATATATATATATATATATATATATATATATATATATATATATATATATATATATATATATATATTATTTATTTATTTTTTTTTTCATTTGGAAAAGATAAATACTTGTCCCAGTAATAATAGGTCATACAGGGTTAATTCAAAACTTATATTTACTGTGTCTAAAAGCGTGGCTGCAGATTTTGTAGTTATTTATGGGGGGTGTACTGGGAAAGGGGGCAGGATTGGACAGAGGGTGTAAACGCCTCCCTCATTTTATTAAGCCTGTGTATTGACTCACTCCAGTCACAAACTAATAACTACCTGACTGACAAGGTAAGGCATGGCTGAAACTTTATATAAATAAACGATTTGTGTTTTTCTGGTCGTTTATTTCTTTAGTCTGAACATCTGTTCGCGGTTTTTATAGGTTTTTTTCATTTTACTTCCCTCTTTCATGATGTAAAAAGCTCGTGCAAGCCCTGTGACTTGCACAGTAATATTAATCGCGAACTCGGGATTATCCCCTATCGGATTATAGATGAAGTAGACGTAGCAGCGCGCTGCAGGTTTGATCATCTCTGTCGGATGTGTCTGTTTTACGCAGGCCGCGTGCGATCGACTGCGCGCAGAGAGAGACTGCCCTGTCTGCGCAGGACGAGAAGGCAGTGAAAGCAAGCTGTTTAATGTACAAAAAAAGACCATAAAATTAAATATCATTTACTCAAAACCAAGTTACAAGTGTTTACAGTGTGCTGATTATATGGGATGCAAAGCATAATGGTTTGTATTTGAGGTAAATATTGTAGTGCAGTGGTGTCAAAAGTACACACATTTGTTACTTAAGTATTAGTGTAGATACTGCAGTTTAAGAACACTCTGGTAAAAGTTGAAGTATCAACTTGACCTCTTTACTTAAGCAAAAGTGAAAAAGTATGTGCTCCAAAAACTACTTAAAGTATAAACGTATTAAATAACCTTAAAAAAATAAACAAACAAACAAAAAAACAGATGTCACTATATGAATTGAAAGCTCACTTTTTTGACTTTTCGAAATATTCTTTGAGATAGGGCCAAGGATGAGGGAGGTCTTGTTGGTCTCCGTCTCCACCTTTCAAACATTTCGACATCTGTTTCTGAATCCGACATTGTAGCATGACATAGACGATTTGCGTTTGCAGTTCCAAGATCTGCTTGCTTCTGATGATTTCCTTTAGCTAAACAATAAATGTTTGCATTACATGACTCATCCAATTACACAAGTTTTTTACTAGATATGGATGACCTGCATTGGATGGCGCACATGACGTGAATTAAATATTTATAAACATTAAACCAAAGCCAAGAGTAAGGAATAACGTTTGTTTTAAAATGTAAGGAATAGAAAGTACAGATACTTGTGTGAAAATGTAATGAGTAGAAGTCAGAAGTAGAAAGAAAAATAAGTAATGGAGTAAAGTGTAGATACTTAAAAAGCGTACTTAAGTACAGTAATGAAGTATTTTTGTTTTGTTACTTAACACCTCTGTTGTAGTGTGACTGCAATATATATATATATATATATATATATATATATATATATATATATATATATATATATATATATATATATATATATATTACCAGTATTTCTTTGACTTTTTAATCAATGTAAATAGCCTACTTTTAATTTGTAAAATGTTAATCCTTGAATGTATAATAAAGTCTTCTTGTTTCTTGCTTTGTCCTTCCAAGATTTCCTATAACCTTTTGGAATACAAATGTTTCCAATTTGGATTTTGCTGTTTTCCATTCTGACTGCAACATTTGCCTCTCAAGATAACCTTGTAATCAGCACTACACATGGGAAAGTCCAAGGAAAGCTCTTGTCTGTTCCAAATGGCGAAGTTCGAGCATTCCTTGGGATTCCATATGCAAAGCCGCCTCTTGGAAAACTGAGATTCCGAGCACCAGAGCCAGTAGAGAAATGGGAAGGTGTGAAAGAGGCCAAGGAATTACCTAACTCCTGCTACCAGTTGCCAGATACAACCTATCCAGGTATGACTCCTATATACACAAATCAAGATACCTATTGTAGAAATAAGTTTCATTGAACCGCCTTTGTTTATATTGAACCCTAGGTTACATTTCTCAGCAAAAATTCTGGCATTATTGCAGTAGTTGGTGTTCTTTAATTTATATTTCAGAAACATAGGTTATTACAAATAACAGATCTACAAGGTCTTCCCCTGTTGAAAATGTAGAGGGAAATGTAGGGGCTCAGATATAAGAAGTTGATTAAGCTGAAGCAAACAATAAATTCTGAATTTGATACAACTGCAGTGGATAAAATCTTAAATGTACAATTTTAAAACCCCTAACCACATTTATCACTCTCCCTCTTAAAAAATGCATTCACCCTGTAATTCTTAAACTAAACTACAAAGTGTTAGGGCAAACTTTAAAAAAAGAAGTATCTCTCAATATGCAAAGCTTTTAGAGACCTATCCCTCAAGATGTGTGGTTGAGGTTGCAGAAGATGAGACTGAGTCAAAGAGCTGAGCAAAATTCCATCCTCTATTTTACATTTTTATTTTTTAGTGAATCTCCAAAAAAACTTACGTTTTTTTATACCACTTCACTGTGATGAGCTAGTCTATACAAAACAATTTGTTGACATTTGTGACTGTAAGATTACAACATGTAAGAACAATAAATTAACACTTTGTTTCAGTTGCGTCTTTAAAAATAGAATAAATTTAGCAAATAAACCTTATAAGACCCAAGAGCATAATATTTCACTCAAGGATTGTTTGCATGTGACATGTGTTATCTAAAAGTCCTTCTGACTTTAGATTTACCCAAACAAAGTTACTAAAGTATGGGATAATACCCGTACTCGTCGTCTCTAGCTTTCTCTGGGACCAGGTTGCTGGGGCAGCGGTCTCAGTAGAGTCTCACAAGCTTCCCTCTCCACAGACACTTCCTCCAGCTTTGCTGGGGAATCCTTAGGTGCTCCCAGTCCAGCCGAGAGACATATTCTCTCCAGCGTGTCCGGAGTCGTCCCATGGGTCTCCTTCTGGTGGGGCTTGTCTGGACACCTCCTTCAGGAGGTCCTTGGGAAACTGGCTCTGAGGACATACGGATTAATATAACAATAATTATCAATAAAAACACAAGAATACATGTTTAAATTCGGCTTTCGACTAGTGAATCACATTGTAACATGGTTACCTCTATGGTTCCAAGCAGGAAGCTCCTCTTGTGCATTCACTCCCTTTGCAAGTGGACTACGAATAGAGATGTTGGGTGTTTTTGTCTTTCTATAACCTTGACAAGGTCCTAATATTACCATATAATTCATTCAGATTAGGATTGGATTACTATGGTTGATTGTTCAGGTAATAAACTGAGAAAATGAAATATTTTATTTTTATGCACAATCACATATAACAGTTAAAAAAGGTAATGGCTTAATCAGTTATTTAATTTGCCAACTTGTGCCCCTGTTAGAATAAAGATGATCTTAAAATATGATTTGAACAAGAATAAAGAAAAAATGTCAAGGTAGGTTGGGAGATGTGGAATTACTGGGAGAAAGAAGGCAATAGTACATTTTTACAAGACATCATTTATTTCTCGCAAAGGTAAATATTAACAATTTCATATCAGTGTACAGGCTTTCAGGGGAAGGGACTTATCTCAGATAATCTTATCCTGTGTCCAGACAAAGCTGTTAGCTTGTCTGGTTAACAATATTGTTGTTTTTTTTTCTTTTGCAGGGTTCATAGGTGCAGAGATATGGAATCCAAACACACCCCTGAGTGAGGATTGTCTGTACTTAAATGTATGGTCGCCTAATTTCAACAATACCCAGTCGTCGACCCTTGCTCCTGTATTAGTTTGGATCTATGGTGGTGGCTTTGTCACTGGAACATCCACCCTGGATTTGTACCAAGCCCACTTCCTGAGTAAAGCTGAAGGTGTTGTTGTTGTATCGATGAACTATAGGTTAGAATTACTTTCAGCTGAAATTATTAATGTTATCCAATCATAGTCATTGTGACACTTTTGGATTTTTGATGTGTTTTTACTCAGAAAAAAACAATTGCATCTAGGGAAGACATTATCTTAGCAAAATCCAGTTTTCCAGAACTGCAGTCCAATGACTCATTAGTTCAAACATGGGAGTCACCTAAAAAAAAACAAGACAGAAGTCTAGAATAGAGGAAACATTGCTTCCGAGAAAAAGGCAATTCATTTGTTTGACCTTGCTTAACTGCAGTGACGTGCGGTGAGGTTCATAGCTGGTGAGGCACTGACGTCATCAGAATCAGATTTGCAAATAGATGCATAGATTGACAGCAGTTTACAGGTTATGTTTCACTTCTGCATCCTTACACATACAAACTGTAGCTCACAAAACACACATTTCCTTAAAAAACAAAACAAAATAAATGTTATTACTGTCTTACCTTTACTTATAAATGAATAGAAGTCCTCCTTATCTTCCTTCAGTTTTAAAAGTCTCTCTGTCTCAATGGAGATCACTGCCAGGGAAGAAAGCCTTCCTTGATCCGTCCTGTTCCTGCCTTATGTTTTCAGTCTCTTGAGCACCCCCTGCCATGAGGCAAGAGAACTGCCTGCCTCACCTCGAACTTGTTCTCTGCCGTTTATAATCGCTCATTACACGAAACACGTTACACAAACACAGTTGGTGACAAAAAGCTCTGTACATTATATACATAAGCCAAATTATTAGAAATAAGTTCACATATTACATTTGTTTAAACCATTTTATTGACGCCGTACAGCAACATGCTCTCTCCGCTTTGCAGCCAGCGCAGAGCCAGGGGTTGCGCAATCCAAGGTGAGGCAGAGCTCGCTGCTGCCTCACCAGCATCGCTTCCAAGCATTTGAATGGGAAAATAAGAAAATTCAGCGATTTTGAACAAATAAAAATCGAAATTGGTGAAGCTACATGAAAAATGAATATTTTTTAGTACAAACCACCGGATGAATATAACAATTTAAATTACTTTATGATTATATATTTTCTTTCTTTCCATGATGGCTGGTGAGGCACTGCCTCACCTGCCTCCCCTGACCGCACGTCACTGCTTAACTGTTTATCTCACATTTTATGTCTGCCACTTAAACATTCAGTTTTAAAAGTTAAACTTTAACTTGAGAGCAAGAATTAGATAACAAACGGTACGAGGAATTACACTTGGTGTTGATGGTACAGACAAATTATATATATATATATATATATATATATATATATATATATAATCTATAGCTATATACAATATAAAGCATACATTAAACCATATCCAATGATAGTATATAGCCATATAATATATACACATTAGACTTTTGAACTGTGTGTAAATGTAAAACAGGAGGTCTGGAGATGAAAGGGGTCCAGGAATCATCGCTAAAACCAGAGTTAAATTGTAAAACAAAACCAAAGAGTACCAACACACTCAGTCAGCCGTCCATGGCGCCATCTTAGATAAAGATAGAATTAACATCTATAGTCACATATTCATCATTGGCTTTCTTTAATCCCCTTTTTCAATTTGAATTCTGATACATTTTTCATGTTTGCACCAATCTTTTTGGACATAATTGTCTTTTTAGCAATACATTTTCAAAAAGGTTTCCCTCACATTGCTTTATCAGTAAAAATGATCAACAGTCCGTGTAAAAGCCAAAAGTAGCAGCAACATTGTGTTTAAAGTAACAAATCAATATGTTTGTTGAATGTTTTTAAGACTTTTTATTATTGTGATCATTATTTATAGAGTGGGAGCATTTGGCTTTTTGAGTCTTCCAGACAACAAATACTTACGGGGAAATGCAGGCCTACTAGATCAGCGTTTGGCACTCAAATGGGTAGCCAGTAACATTGCTGCATTTGGAGGTGATCCTTCCAAGGTAAAATTATTTTGCCATTATTGTTTCTAAAGTATGAGGGAAACATTGTGTAAACTGTTAAACTAATCTTGTGTATTCATGTTTCCAGGTAACAATATTTGGTGAAAGTGCAGGGTCCGCGTCAGTGGGTTTCCACCTGCTCTCTCCAGGCAGCCACAGCCTCTTTCAAAGGGCTGTGATGCAGAGTGGCTCCCCTAATGCACCATGGGCCAAAATAAGCCAGTGGGAAGCCTGGGACAGGTATTGCGATTTATGTATTAAGTCATATTATCTAGGCTACTCCAGATAGAAAATTACCTGAATTTCAGTGAACTGTTATTGTTACCTATTAAAATGTCATATGGATATAAAATAGTCAGCATTAAAGTAGTCTAATGCTGATAAGCCATCTTGATCAGGTTGTAAGGTATGACACCTGGCTTTGAATGAAAGATAGAAATAAAGAATGAATGAGAATGCATATTAATTTGGTTTCCAGAAAGCCAGCCCTATAAAGCGCAGTGGTTGTCAAAAAAAAAAAAAAATAGCATCTTGAATACAGAATAAATAGGCTTGAAATAAAGTTTCCAACCTGCTTAAAACTTAATTTCCTTTTTTTTTTGTGGTTTTTTTGTTACCCTGAAATGTTTGCTTTAAAATCAAGCTTGATTCAAACAGAACAACAAGGGTCGTTTAAAAGTTTTACTGGACTGTGAAACTCCCACAGGTCAAAAGGGATTCACCAGAAACAGCAACAAGAAACCTTGAAGGAAACTGACCAGTTTACCAGACAGAAACAGGGGGAGAAATCTTTTTTGTTGAATTATCACTAACATTCTCAGGGTTTGAGAACAAAGTTTGAGTATTTCCAAAGATGCCGGTTGGCGTGTGACATCACTGGAGAACCCTCAGAGGATTCCAGAATCTGTCCAGCTGATTTTGAGGAACCCTTCTTTGATAGCTAATTGTTGGTCCAGGGAAATGCACAGGATCAGATCAGAGAGCAGGCACAGGCAGAATGATCAAGGGGGCAAACCAGAGTTCAGAATTCGATAGCTGGTCTAGAATCAAAGCCAGGTGATCTGAGATCCAGAGACAATGCAAGGAAAAAACCAAGAGAGTGGTCAGGGCACACAAAACAGGTCAGCGATCCAAAAACACACTATGATAGGTCCAATAGGGTTCAGGCAGGCTCAGAGAATCAGGGGCAGAATAAACTCAGAATCATGCAGGCAGACAGGAGGGAACAGAATGCTGCATAAAACTCACAGGTGGATCATAATATTCTTGCACTAGTGATTGGTCTGAGAGCTGGTGATATAGTTAGTTGAGCATGGGAACTAATGTGTTGAATCAGACCAGCAATAGTCCCAGGAATCATGACAATTGCTGTATAAAATGCTGATACTGTAAGTGATGATTATGGCATCCTTGGGTTTAATTTTGTCCACTCTTCTTTTTTTAGCGCCAGTTACATATTTAAGACTCTGTCACAGCATCTCAATTGGTCTTAATAATCTTAAGCGTCTTCTATATTTTTGTTGTTTTTTTTTTTTAACCAAAAAACAAAGTTGCACATTTTAATTTTTAACATGACTTTTGAGTCTTTTGAGTCATATTGTGAAAATGGCAACCCTTAGCACTGTGAGAGATTAATGGAGGGATTGTGATCTTTTTTTTGTTTGCTTGTTAAAAAAAATAGAATGGGACAAATGGGCAAGTGTCATACAGGCACATTATCAGAAAAAAAAACTGGCTCTTAACTGGCTGGCAAGCATCTTTGTAATTCATTAAAATGGTTGCATAATTTGTTTATACTGTAAGGAATGAGAGAGGATGGTAATCTTTCCCAATCACTTTTAGTTATTTTTAGTCCAGCAAATTTACATGAACCATAAGCGAAACTTTACAGCTAGGTGGACTGTTGAGCACTATTTGTATTTTAAAAACCAAATGTTTTAAAAGTGACGACTCTCTCTACCTCCACTTCAGTTGCAAATAGTTGCTTTACATTAAAGTGCCTTACTCCCTTGGTGCCCATTTTTCTAATTTTTTTATTGGCCTCCTCTGCTACCAACCAGGTCTTTAATGCTAGCAAAAAAGCTAGATTGTCCTACGGATCATTCAGCTCATCTGGAAACCTGTCTGCAACAAGCTGATCCTCACAAGATCTCAGTCAAGCAATATGAAGTTATTCCACAGCCCTCATTACTGTCCTTACCTTTTGGCCCAATTGTTGATGGGGAGTTCTTACCAGATGAAGTTGAAGTAAGTCTCTATTATATATGTCTGTGTTAATAGTTTTGTTTAAAACTGAAAATAGCTACATATAAATACTGTGCCTTTTAAAAACAGAATACCCAGATTTGTAATAAGTTCTATATCAAGTTGCCATTTGAAGGGTTTGGTCAACTACTGTTAAAAACCAGCAAAAACTGGATATCCAAGAACCCATCACCCTCTCTCATGGAAAAACTGAGATAAGAGGAAACTTGCTGATGTTGAAAAGAAAAAGCAGTAGCACCTGAATTTTGGACATATAACCTATACATTTCCCATAATATTAGCAAAAGAAGCACACAACTTACAGATAGCACATAACCGGAAGCCTGAAACAATCCAACATATATTTTATAATAAAATCAGTCAGTTCAGAGCTTTCAATTTCTTATAGAGTTTGCAAATTAATTTACCAGCAACCTTTTGAATTGTGGAAGGAAACTAATTACTCGGAAACAAAAAGGAGAAGTAGGTGTGGGGAGGAGAATAAACATAGTGTTCAAAATATCTTTGTTTAACAGATAAAACTAACAATCAGGAAATTTTACTGCAAGTTTCATCATTATTTCAAAGAAAATAACTTGACACTCATGCTTTTCCCCTCTATCCAGGGAGGTCTTTGAACATTTTAGTTGCCCAGTCCAGAGCTGTTTACTTAAAGGTTGCTCTCATAATTACCAGGGCAGGAACAGGACATAACTCCAGGAAATACCTCCTTCAGAAGACATGAATACAGTAAGCTATTTATGTAAGAAAAAAAAAAAAAACCTTACTAACAAAAAAAACATCATGATTACTTCATCATCCTGATTCCGTTTTGAAGCAAGGCTTGTAGGAGAGCTCAAAAGTCTCTTGATAACCATCTATTTCTATCTCTATTTTTTCTGGTGCTGTAGGTTTTGTTTAAAGAATATAATACAAACTTTTTGTTGAAATTTTATGGTAGTAAGCAAATAAACTGCTACTTTTCTTGCTGAAGCTTATATCTCAAACATGGCAGGCAACAGCTCCCCAATCAGTTTGGCTAACTCTGCAACTCAATTATCTGGGCTTAGCTTTGACTGGTGGTTCTTACAAGCTGAACTATATTTTGACTATAAAACCCGCTCACTTAAAGAAATGACATGGTAAAGTTCGTTTTTTTTACTGTTTTTCTTGACAATCCTGTGTTAGGTAGGACAGGCCCTTTTGATTATCTATAGTGCTTACCAGTTACAGACGTGATCACTGCCTTTTGTCTTCCTAGCAACAGTTTAAAATACGTTCTTATAGGGATGAAATAAGATCAATTTAGCTAGAATCGATGCTTTCATTTACCTACTGTAGGTGCTATTGTTTTTGTTTATTTTTTATATATCCCATCTAAAAAAGTATGTGTTGTATACATATTTGTACCCAGAGATGGCCAGATGCCAAAAAATATTACAATCAAAACAAAGAAATAAAAAGCTAAAGAAAAAAAATTTGTGAGGGGGTGCAAGGCTGGAAGTTCTTTTTATACCTGAAAGTTACTATATTGAAAAAAAAAAACAACAACTTTAAAACTAGCTTTAAACTAACTTTAAAACTTTAGAACTAATCCATTAATTCATTGTATGTGATGTGGTGGAAACAATGATTTACTGTATGCAATTACTGGATCATATTTTAGATTACTAGCTATTTAGTAACAAAACTAAAGGAGTTTCCCCCCTTAATTTTAATTAAAAAAACAGTTTCATAAAAAAAAAAAATATCAACAAAATGTCTGACAGCTGTGTGTTTAAGTCAAGAAACTCATGGCTGGCAAAACAAAAACATTTCATGTAATTCTTTATATAACATTCATACCCAAGTATTTTAATCTCGTCTTTTCTTGTCTGTACTGTAGGTGATGCTTGACAGTAGTAATCTTCCAAAGAAGGACCTGATGATAGGTCTAAATAAGGATGAAGGGACCTACTTTCTTCTTTATGGAATGCCTGGTTTCAGCCTCACTGGCCAGAGTCTAATCAGCAGGAATGACTTTCTGAAAGGCATACCAATAGCAATGGTGGATGCAAGTCATAACGCTAAAGAAGCAGCTGTTTTTCACTACACTGATTGGACTGATGAGGACAATGGAATGAAAAACCGGGACTCGCTTGGTAGTCTGGTTGGAGATCAGCTGCTTGTTTGTCCTGTGCTTGACTTTGCTCAGAGGTATGTTTCACGGTTTATATGATATAAATGGCAGGATAGTAAGTTCCAAAAGTGTTGTTTTGAAGATTTGTGACGTGACAGAATACTGCAATACAGAACAAGTGTATGCTATCACAGATTATTCTCCTTTGCAGGTCATCCAGTGATTCTATGGGCGGCTTCTTTAATTAATATCCTTACTTGACCTGTACAGGTTCCTTACCAATTTACCCATTCAAATACAGTAATGATTATTCAATTGGATCATGCATTCTGCTGTAGCTTGCTTGTCAGATAAAAAGTACCTACTGAAAACTTGAACCTTCAAACATGTATTAAACATACATTTTATTAGGCCCTAATTTTGAGATTAAAAGGTAATATTTCTTATTGCCAGTTTCCAATATGCTTTCTTTAAATGTCAAGATTTAATTAGCGGAAATCTGCACAATTAACGGAAATATAATATTGTAATGATACCCCAAAACATGGGTCTTTAATTCTTATTTTGTCTGCAGCCTCTGTGATCTGCATGTTTTAGAAATGTTTTTGCTCTTGTACCCTTGAAACAAATGATTGCATTCCCCCATTGGCAGCCATCAGAGGTGCAGAGGTCTGTTAATTGTTCATTTATTTCTTATATAATTTGTTATATAATTCAGGTGTACGGAGGTAGGGAAACTTACTAAACATGTGAGACACTGAGTTAAGAGGACTTGGAATGACGATGTCGACTCAGATGAAAACAAAAATAAACACTTTTTTAGTAACATGAGATAATGTATAATGCATGTTGTATCAGTGAGATGTGGTCTGCGTTCTTGAGTTCTGTTTTAGACTTAAGGGTTTCAAATGTCAGATTTGCTGCTTGAGTCTTGATGTGAACTAAAATTGTCACCTGAATTATTGTAACTGGAATTATGCATTAATATTTTTCCTTGCAGCAATAAAATTTGCTGCAAGGAAACATTATCAAGTAAACTGACTTACAACAGTTTAATCTCAGTTATATTATGTATTATAATATAAAATATTTCAGCAGTTTTTAATATTTGTTAACTTTTTATGACTTTTTAGGTACTCACAAGGTGGGGGTAAGACCCTTCTGTATTTCTTTGACCACATGTCATCCACAAATCCCTGGCCAGACTGGATGGGAGTAATGCACAGCTACGAGATAGAATTTGTCTTTGGAATGCCTCTGGATGCTTCCCTTGGATACACAAAGAATGAAGTAAACATGACCAAGAAGTTTATGAAGCACTGGGCTAACTTTGCGCGGACTGGGTAAGCTAAAAAGACTCTTATTTAGTTATTATAGAAACCAAAAGACAACTCAATGATAGTTTTTTATTTCTCATTCATACTTTTCAGGAATCCAGGGCTTGATGGAGCTGCGTGGCCGGAGTTTACATCTGAAAGTCAGAAGTACATAACTTTGAACTACAATCATCCAGAACAAAGGAGCATGATGAGAGCTAAAGAATGTCATCTCTGGAACAAATTGCTGCCTCAAATCCAGAAGACCTCTGGTAAGACACACAAGTTTGCCTATTATTCTACATCGTTAGTTTTTAACATTTTGCTGAGACCTCCAAAAGAGATATGTTACAGGTCTGCAACTCAAAACAAAATTGGGCAGATCTGATTTGTCTTGAAACTCTTAATATCAGACTCGGTGAATAGTTCTCAAATTAACCAATATATATATTTTCTAATCACTGCTATTAATAGCTTTTTTTCCCAACATAAGACAGATTAAGATTAATATAGTGATTTGCAGAAAAACATCTAAGTGAATCAAAAAACACAGATTTTTTTTAAAGAACTGTGTATATTATTTAACTTTTATTGAAATTTGATTTCATAGCCTTTCACATACTGACTAAAGATTCTGAAGTATACATTCTTATATACATTATAGATGATTTTATGATGAACATTTAATTTAATCTTTTTATAAAATTGCATACCAAGTCATCTTAAGGTTCTGTCGTTAATGATTGACTGTTAGTACTTGTGAAACAGCATGTTTCTTTGACAGTTTATCTATTGGTTAATAATCAGCTAGTGTGAAGACCTAAAAGCAAGTAAATCGAGGACATTAACTAACATATCTACATTTATTTAAACACTGATTTTTAGAAATAGCCATAAAGAAAATCTCTAGCAACTTTAAATACACCTAAAGAGCTAAGTAGATGGAACTTGATAAGCCTCTTTTAACTGTTTTGAGTCATTTTTTTTTGCTTTGTGTTAAAGATAAAAACACCCTGTATTGTAAATAGTTTTTAACAAAGTTTTGGGTTCTATAAGAATTTTAGTTTTGAAAATTATTCTAAAAGAAGAAATTAAAGCTTGTAAATGAAACATTGTTGTTAATGATTACTTTACAATGCTTCTTCTCTCTCTTTTACAGATGATCTGCAGTCATGTAAAGCAAGTGGGATTATACTCAGTTCTAATTGGATATTCCTTCTCATTTTACTAGTTATAAGTTTAACCCCTTGACTGAGTTCAGAAACCTCCCAACTGTTGAGTTCATGTCTTTATATCTGACAAATTATCTAACCACTGCCTGAAATCTATAGCTTATTTGTACCTTGGTTGCACTGTTGATTACAAGTTTCTGCTTAAATCATCCATTCAAACAAAACAGGAAACAAACTGCTACAGTAGCAGCCATCCAAAATGGTCCCTCTGAATGGCAGCCCACTTCCCTGCAACTCCCAGCAAAATCCCCTCCAATTTCCAGCCAGTGGAGTGACCCCCTCCTTCTCCTGGGCGTGTATATTTTTTTTAACTCTGACTCCACCTTTTCACTGAATTACAGGGTCTGACCAGGAGATGGTGCTTCTCTTTAGATCTTAATGTCCTAAAATAATGACAGAAATAATATTTTATTACAGAGATTGATGTTTGAAAATGAATTGTAGGAAAGTGAATCAAGGAAAGTGGGGAAATTACTACTGTATATCTGTACTTTATGCTTTCCTCCATCAAGCTTACATCTCTAGCATTAACTGGATGCAGACTGTATTTTTATTAATTCTGACCATAAAGGTAAATCATTAACTTGGCTGAATAAGCAAAAGATCACAGAAGAAACACTGTGTAAGTCTTCACCTAAGTATTAGCTTGAATTGTGATACATTAAATAATCTTTTACGTCAATATACATCACTTAGTGCATGTTGATACGCCATGCAGGCTTTCCTTCTCAAAATCTCAACTTGTGAGGGTAAGATTCCTCACTGAATGTGTCCTGTGACTCAGAATACAGGCTGAGCTGAAAGACTTTTAAAAAAATGCCTACTGATGTGGATTTCTTTTTTAACAGTGACATAATTCTTTAACATACTGATTAACATAAAAATTACCTTGCAATAGAAAATTACATGTGTCCATGTATTATTGTAAAGCAGTGGGTCATTATTAAAATAAGTTCAAATTGTATAACTTGCTTTGACTGTTTTGTCTTTTATAGTCATTAAGAAGGTTATTTGTTCTTGCCCATTTTATGCATAACTTTTTATTACTTCACTTTAAATACAAATGTTAAAAAATGGGACAAACAACATAATAGATGCCTAACTCATACAGAGCCATCTATACCTCTTGCTTTTAGCATTAATGATTTAATGGTATTCTTTACAAATAACATTGATTCTATAAAAAAACTATATAATTGGCTCCCCTCTAAATATAACTGGTTCATCTCTGGAAAGTGAGGCAGCATCTGATGTAACTTTAGAACCAGAAATAGGTTTGCACTGTTTTGTTCCAATTGAGCTTTCATAGTTAGTAAGACTATTATCTTCATCTAAGCCTTCAACTTGTACTGTATGTTAGATGCAATTCCAACCGAATTATTTAAGGAAGTATTCTCTCTGATTCCCATTCTTGTTCTAGATATGATTAATCTAGTCCTGTTACATGGATATGAACCTCAAGCTTTCTGTATTTAAACTTCTACTTAAGAAACTGTCTCTCAACCCAGATGACTTTGTCAATTATTGACATATCTAATTGTCCTTTCCTTTCTAAAATTCCTGATAAAATAGTTGCTAAACAGGTGTGTGACTACTAACTCCATGATGACCTTTTTGAAAAATTTCAGTCAGGTGTCAGAGCTCATCATAGCACTGAAACAGCACTGGTGAAAGTCTCTAATGGTATTATCATGGCCTCAGTTAATTAACTTGTAGCTGTGCTTGTCCTGTTAAATCAGAGCGCTGCATTTGGTACAGATGACAATATTCTTTCAGAAAGATTTGAACATTTTGTAAGAATTAGGGAACAGCGCTGGGCTGGTTTAAAAGTTATTTGTCTAATAGATTTCTTTATGTAAATGATGCTCAAGGGTTAACTGGAGTACCACAGAGATCAGTGCTATTGCCAATTATATTCATTGTATATGTGTATAATTATGAGACAGCATGGGTTTCCACTCTTATGCTGATAATTCTCAGCTACTGTATATCACTCCATAAATTCTCATTAAACTAACCGATTACTAAAGGCATGTCTTGAAGACTCTTAAATGTTTAATTTTAATATGTTATTGTTTTAGGACCAGAGTCTCTGAAACATAATCTGATTAATTACTTCATCTGGATGGAATTAAATTAATCTCAGATAATAAAGTAGAAAACCTTGGTGTTATTTTTGACTAAGACTTGTCATTCAAATCCTACCAAAGAGGTTTCTAGAATTTTCTTCTTTCATCAATAGTATATTGCTGAGGTACTAGTCCATGCATTTGTTACTTTAAGGCTGGACTATTGCAATGCTTTACTATCAGGAAGTCCACAGCCTGTAGTTAGCCCTTACAGGCACATGTCAAAAATGTCAAAGCCATTGCATAATTTTCAACTACATCTACTGGTCAAACTGCAGAAACAATCTGGCACTGATGAACGGAAAAAGCAGGTTAAATAGAGGCTGGAGCAGGTGAAACAGATGAGCAGTAATAAGAAATTGGGTCGAGCTAGGCAGGTGAATGAAATGGGTAATCTAGCAAGTCATCAACGGCAACATAATGACATCACCCTTTATTGGTTTAGATGTTCAGCACTTTGTTTTAACTTCGGCTAGTGTTAGATAACACTTGATAAACACATACAGTGTGATATGTTGATGAGGATGATCATGATGAGTGCACTGGCAAAGTGTGCAGCCAATTTTTTTTTTTTTTTTTCTATTGATGCCAACAGATTTTACTTTCAGAAGTGGAGCAGTAGGGCTATTGCCATAGTGTTCCGCTTGTGTCATGCATATAAAATGCTTTATAATTATGCAGGGGGTTTTACTGATTAAAAGGACACTGCAATGTAAATAGAATGGAAGAGGAAAAACAGGAAAAAAAGAAGAAAAGATAAAAGAAAGAGGAGATAGAAGGGAGATAATGATAAAAAAAAATTTCAGTCTGCTTATCACCTGCAACGAGATGTAAAAAGAACAGCACAACCAACAGACATGGTACAAGACATACAATAAAGTAACACCTTGAAACTATCGCTGAAGTAGTATTATTTAATCTGACATGTACTTGATGTTACCTGAAGGTAAGAATGTGGGCTTTCTGTATGGAAGTAAATTTCTGAGTACCTGGAACCAAGCACCTGTAGTTGTTTGTGAGTGTGCATGTAAAGTATATCCATAGAAAAAATGCTCAATAGTGGTTGTGGAGGGCCTAAGAGGAGCCACATTTTCCCCATAATTACATAAAATAACACATTGCTTGGGGTAGAGGGTTAGGGTAGAGAAACACTACACAAATTTCAGTCTACCCAGACTTCAAAGACTTGGAATTTACATTAACTGACTTGTTGGAGCAGATTTTCTTGAGGACTTGGGGTAACTCTCTGAAACAACACCTGTTAAGAGATAGAAGGGTGCATGAGAATACAATGGTTCCATTGGTTACCTTAACATTGCCATGTGACGAGTACAGTAAGTGCAGTAATGGATTTATGGATAAATAACACCATTACTTTATTATTTGGTTTTTCTTAGCCTGCTGTTGTAGGTGATGGTAGCTGTAGGCAGGAAGGATCTGGGGTCCGTTTCGAGAAGCAGGTTTTTTGAAAACTCTAGGTTTTCTAAACCTGAAATACAGGAAACTTGAGTTTCACAAAGAGAGCTTCCTCAACCTCTGTTTTACTTGCCGTAGTAACATTCTCCCCAGAGCTAAACTGCTCGGTGATTTTGTTCAGTAAACTCGGGGGGTGTTCTCTGTCTCCGCTCTACTTACAACCAATCACGTTGTTTTATTTCCTGATTTACTAAGGAGATTTTTTTAACATTGTGCATAAAAATATGTTAAGTCTAAGTCTGAACTATTCAATGGGTGCGTTAGGCACATTAGGGTTTAAAAACAAACATTCCATTTACTTTTGATGAGGACCTTATTAAAGAATGATCGGCACTTTTTCGCAGAGAATCAAATATATAGGAGGAAGAGGATTCCACAACTCAGTTTACAGGATATGAGAATGATTTGTTTGTGTTTTGTTTAACATGAGCAACATTTTTTTCCCCAGTGTTTTATTGTCATTACACTGTCACAAGTACAGAGCAACGGAATTAACTCTCTGCTTCCCCTACTTTGTGAAACGTAGCCCCGAAATATTATACTGAATACAAAAAGCAGGAGATGTGAGCAATGCTTCGCTCAAAGTCTTGATATGCTGATCAGACTAGAAAGAAGAGTGAATAAAGAAAGTGAGAGCAGAACACACACCAGATGATCATTAGGTTGATGATCATTACCAAATTTTAGTTGGCATGAGGTGCACCTTTGGTAAAAATGTCCTAAAAATCCTTTCATAAGTTTATAAATGAGGCACAGTGTAGACAAGAAGCCTGGAAGACAGAAACTTTAGATTTTAATCTTAATGAGTATCTTAAAGATGGTTTTGTATAAAATGTGAATGAAAGACTGTGGCAATTAATGATATTGAATTATTTAAATAAGACACCTATCATACCATTTTGCTTTAGTTTTAATTAAAAGGTATGAGGGAACCTGTTGACCTTATTACTCTTTAATTTCAAAGAGTATAGTTTTTAAACATATGAAAAAATATAAAAGGAAAATACAAATTAAAAACATCCAAAAAAGTGGTTGTGATTTGAAAAGCAAATTTACCAGTCCTCTATTCAAATTGGAAGCATTTAATCAATTCTTCTCTTCCTTTGTTATCTTTCTTATATTCTTAAACACATATAAACTATAAAGAAAATGTAAGTTTCGGATCTTTATAATATTTGTGATATATAGATAATAAGACAAATATATACTTTGCAATTCCTTCCAATGTTTTTCTCCTTCAGCGAGCTTCATTTGCCAAGCGATTTAGTGTTGAGCAGCTCTCCTTTCAATACTGCTGATTAAAAATGTCTGATGCATCAACAAAACTAAGCTGATTACAAATTTTGTTTCCCTGAGGAAAGGTTTCGGAAGAAAGAAAAAGTGAGGAAAAGAATGCTGTATCAGGGTACACACTGTGTCAAAGTGGTTAAACTGTGTGTAGTCTAATTTTTCTTAAGTGCGAAGAGGAAGAAACATTTATATCTGTGTCTGTGCAAATTGCTTTGAGCATTACTGAATATGAAGCATATAATTTTAAGAGGCAAGCCGCACAGGAAGGAAGTGATTAAAGTTGTCTGCAAGTATATAAGTTCTTTCGGAGAGAGGAACTTTATAAATATCAAACAATTGGCAAATTTAATAAAATGAAAATGAGTCCCGTGCATCAAACCGTTTGAATTTTAACTTTAATGTTCTCAGTACATCTCTCCTTGTTCTATGCATTGGATCATTTAGGAGGACCTAACTCTTCACAAAAAATATGACCAGTTATAAATATGATCTTTATCACCTATAGTAAAAGAAAGCTTTGACATTAAGCATCAGTAAGCTCTGCCCTGTAGTTGTAAGCAACCAGGTGCCCACTCCAACACGAGGAGAGAGAACAGCTGTCTCTGATGGGAAATGATTAGGGGGTGAAAAAAATCTGACCCATTTTACATCTGATATTTGCTTTGAAGTGTGGTGGATCAAGCAAATGTTGTAGTGGTAATACACATGAATCTTTTAGTTGATATTTTGCATAGGGACTCTCTAATGCAGATCAGGCTTATAAGATTATATTTTGGTGCCCCAGAAATGAGACGGAATCTACTCTGACTGGTGTGACGCTGACGATCTATCTTTTATAACTGTCAGAAGGCTCCAGAAAATTAGAGATATTTGGTTCTCAATGCATGGATATCAGATTCAAATTCAGTATTTTTTTTTTTTAAGGAACTATGATATAAGATATTTGTTCACACTTTTCTTAAAATTGCATTTTTTGTCTATTGTATTCATTCCTTCAGTAAATTTATTTTTAACTGGAATACTGGAATATTACTGAGGCAACCTTGAACTACATTGATCAATTAGGCAATTATAGAGAATTAGGCATTATATTTATTATTTAAATCATCTAGTTACATAACTCTCCATCGCTTCTCACTGCTGTTCTGGATGCTAATGTCATGATAGGCTTGAGAGGCTGAACCCACATGCAGAACACCACAGGAAGCTGAGTAAAAGTTTAACAGAGTTTATTGAAAAACACACAGAGTAATTATGAACTGGTTCTGGTACAGGTCCAGGACTGGAATCACTGACATCTGCAGAGATGGATAGTTTGATTAGCCAGGCAGAGAGATGGCTTGTCGAGTGTGTAAATTCAGAATGTACCTAGATTAGGTTCTGGCAGATCCTTTGAGAGAGGGGGAACCGGTTGGGTCCAGAGACTGTAGATTCAGCAGGGAGCTCAGCGGCAGCAGCGTCTAGCTTCTGACTCGTGAGTTTCAGACTTTGACTTGGTTTCCTAGCTCTTCCTTGAGAGCTGTTGGAGGAATCCAGACTGGTGTCTTCGGGTTTGGCTTCCTTGGGCAGGCAGGCAGGTTTCCAGACAAAGCTCATCCAGAGCTTTAGACTTCGATCAGGTTTCCAAACTTGGTCAACACTGCGGCGTTGAAGGAAGGTCTCGCTGCTGCTTATGTAGGAAGGTCTCCGGATGGGCTGATGAGCTTCAGGTGTGCTGGAGGCTCCAGCCCAGGAGACCCACAGCACTCTCTGCTGGAGACAGATGGTAACTCTCCAGATCCCAACAGTAACCCCAGTCCTAACAGAAAACAACATAAAACAGAAGAGGATCCTCGGCGCCCTCTGGTGGGCAAGCCTGAGGATCCCGACAGCTAATAACATTTTCAAGGAGCTTCAAAGGCAGTACCGTTTCAGATTTATAGTCACCACACCGCAAATATATTGAAATCTGTCCTTAAATGACAGCCAAACCCATTTGCAGAGGGTAACATAAAACCTCTCAATAAACCAATCATTACCCACCACATATCTGACTCAATAACCATTAAAAACAACCATTTCCATTCATTTCAGATTAAATCATTCACATGCTTGTATTATATTAAACTGCACTTACAATATTCATCATTGTTCGGCACCAAAAACCTTTTTCCTCAGCATGGAACAGCTGGCTTGCTTGGACTCGCAATGAATCAGGGGAATTTCAATGCTAAGTGCGATACACCGGACCTGTCCTTCAAAATGGGCAAAAAGAAGAATGCATTTGTCGACCGCATAATGAGGAGTCTTCCAATCCAGACAGGCCTCAGTGCCTCACTATGACGTAATCGGTCGACGAATCTGGCCTTCACCAGACGCAACTGCTGGATTCGAACTCAGCAATATGTCTTTTTCTACTAGAGCAGACATTTCCCTGCTACAGTTATGTGTTTTCCCCATGTGCTTTTATGAAAACGGGATGCTGACCTGTGTATGTTTTGAAGAAGCTGCATGTTACTGAGCATTTTTGTCCATTTCTGCAGAATCGGGCAGGCTAACTGCATTAAAGAGCAACTGGCTAAACCTGTTGTCCGGGTCTCTCCTTCAACAGAACGCAACACAGAGTATAGTAAAGTTAATCGCCGTAATAATTAAGGAGTGTTTAGGACACAGACAGACAGCAGACTACACTAACAATTTAAAATCCTGACATGGAGGTTTAATCATGAAATATAAAATGTTGTTATTAATTAATGCGTCCATCATTGATTAAAAGGGACACATATGTGAAAACACTGAATACTAATATGCCCCCTTTTTTGTGTGCTGGGATAAGTGAGTGCAATATATTTATGTAGATTATGATTATGTTTGTGTTTGTAATAAAAGAACAATCAATAAAATAAGTTGTAAGTTGAGGTTTTCGAACTTTATATTTTTGCACATTGACAGCATTTAACTTGTTAAAAGGGAAAAATATACCTTTTAATAAAAAAAAACAAACAAACAAAAAAAAAAAAACATTAAAACTGCAATAGAAATGAACAGAGGGTTACGCTATTCCAGAAACAAACCGGACCGAATAATCACTGTATTTCTGTGTTTAAAAAAATAATGTTTTTCTTTTACAACACTGTCATTGAATCAGTGGCTCTGTGCCATTGTCTCTTCTCTCTGTCTCTGTTCAAGGCATGCTGAACATCCACATCAAAACCCACGTTACAGCTTCTCAGCAAACAGGTGTCACCTATGCTTCTGTCTCAGCTCCACTCACCAAATCGTCATGTATGCACATCTCAGCTCCCTGGTTATCCTTGCAGGAAAAATTCTACTGCAACAGAGAAAGCTTCCCTATAAAACACAGTTTTGATTTATTAAGCTTGTAACTAATAAGTTGTATCTAATAACTTAGATTGCAAGTAATATAACAGCATTGAAAAAAAGGTAAGATGTAATTATTAAGATGACTTTTACAATGAAAAACTAACAGTTACTAATATCATTATTATGTAAACATGTTAGTCCTGTCAGGCTCTTAGTGTTAAATCAGAATAACAAGGCTCTGATGAAATAGGAAAGAATATATATTTTTTGAATATTCTTAAGAGAATTATAGCAGATTGTTGGACTACATCTTTATTGTTGGTGAAGAACAGGGTTATACAAAATGTTGCTTGTAAAAAAACTTCTCTCTCTGACATGTGTTTTTTTTATTTTGAATGTAGTAAATGCCGCAGCTCTTTTTTGCTTAATGTTTAGAGGCTGTTTTTGCTACACTGTAGCTGTAGCTGTACACACATCGCTTGGTCAAGTGCCCCTGGAGAGATGCTACATAAACTACAACATGTACAAAATAGAGCTGCCCGGATAATATTGAAGTATGATTTAAGGACAAATATCATAACAATGCATAAAAAGTTAAACTGGTTGTTGGTCAAAGACAGAATTTCATACTCATTGACTCCTATGATTAGAAATGTATCTGTATTAAAAACACCTTATATTTTATTTACAAACCTTACTTTTAGTTCGGAGAATCACGAATACATGACTAGACATGCAACTGAAGGAAACTTTAGTTTGCCTAAAGCAAAGTCAAATGCCTTTATAAGAACTGTTATGTATAGAGGTATGAAAGCATGGAATTTACTGCCAAACTGCATTAAATTGATAACTGATCTAAGGAGATTTAAAAGATCATTGAAAGAACATTTATTAAATGTAGAGGTTGTCTCATAAAACACGATTAGAATGATGTATAGAGGACTAGAGATGAATATGTTTGTGTGTATGTGTAAAGGTATATACATACACTTGGATGTTATTGTTTAAAAGTGTGAATCACTGTGCATTAGAAAAGTGTATGTGTATGTAGAGAAGAAGGTAATGGCAATGACAAAAGTAAAATTAACAGGTTAGATCACATGGTTCTATGACTGTGAGGGAGTACACAGTCTTCTTCACTTGCTGTGCTTTGTAGTTTGTTTTGATTAGTTTGGATTGTTTCTATGTATGTATATGGGTATGTATGTATATGTACTGTATATATGTATGAGTATGTATGTGTGTATGTATTTATGTATATGTATAGATTATGGGAGATGTTGTTTTAATGTCCATATTTTATTTTATTTGTATTTTTTATTTCATATTTTTTGTTGGACCCCAGGTCCAACAAAAAATAGCAAGCTACAGCTACAGCTACTTAGCCTGGGTGCCAGTCAGAACTTAGTCCCGCCCACAAGGTTTGAGTTCGGGAAGTTCGGTCTGGCTCTGCTCCATAGTAGCGCGAGTATTATAGCCCACTGTCAGGCGATCCAATCAAATTGTCAGGGCGGGCTTTATACGATGATGGACAGATGATCAAGAGTAACGTTATCAACCACGTGACCAAAGCGCGCTTGGGTGACAACAATAATGGCTGCCGCTGGAGAGTTTGGGTGAGTAGATTCTGCTATTAGGTCTGTTCTAGAAGATATCGACAGCAAATTAATTTTAAAAGAGGAACAGAGAAACGCGATCAAGTCTCATCTTCTTATTCTAGGCGTGAAACTGCACGCTTTGATTTTTGTGGACAACAACTATGCCTGGCTTAACATACGTCACGCACTCCGTTGCTCTTATTGGTTGTAGGTCTATCCAATTGAGTGCAGAGGCATTTTTTTTCCTGGTTCGTCCGAAACACGCCCCATAATCACAGCTCTATGGAGCAGTATCAGACTCATATTCTGACTAGAATTGAGTCGGACTACGTCAGGCTAACAGCTACTGTACTGTAATGGGGATCTTAAATAAACTAAACACCATGACTGAACAGAACCTCTTTTTTTGGTTAAAGGTTGTGTTCAAACCTTAACCTCTTTTAGTGATTTAAAAGAGGCTAAGACCTGTCTAATATATCATATAAAATTCCAATAACCAGTTTTCATCTGGAGACATTAAGCATAATAAGAGAGAGGACACAAAGAATGGTCCATTTACTATCAATCTGCTGCTGACATCAATGGGTAAATTGCCATCTTCTGCCATAATTTACCTCATTTCCTTTAGAATTCCATATCACTACAAGTTTTGCTTTCATTATTGAGTCCCATGTGTACTGAACCTATCTGCAGATATCCGCTTAGACTTGGAGACAGGGTAAAATGGTTAGAAAAATGGAGCGACTGGAGAGAGAAATTTGATCCAATGAAAAAGAAAGAGATCCGAATTGCATAACACTGCAACCTTAAAAAAGCAACATTGGGAAATTGCATTTTGAATGCAGTACAACTATGTATCAAGTTGTTTTAAAAAAATCTTTTTTACAATTGGATAAACAATGCAGCACATATAGGATATAACTGGAGGTCTGTGTATGATGTGCAATATTTGCATTGCAAAGCTTAATGAAAGAAAAAGAAACAGTGAAAATCCCAGATTAGAGCCAGCTGATGTGCTTAGGCATGGTATACAGGGTTGCTTTAAATCTGGCATCACTGAGTGCTTCATGTGTGGCCCAGCAGCTTTGGCACGCTGACAAAACACATAAATCCCTGAACCTTTGACCACCGAAAACAAAGCTCTCCTTTTGGACACCAGATTGAGAGCCATTTTCTTAAAACTCCAAATTATCCATAGAAAGAGCTGAACATCAAAGGCTTTCCCTGTTTTTCTGCTTTCCCTAACAGCATTCTCTCATGTACTGCTATCACAGCAAATCAGAAGTCAATCTTTGACCTAAAATAGATGAGGGAAAACATTATATTATAACATACTGTGTCTAAGATTTTTTTCTTTCAAATTGTATTTTAAATCAAATCAGCTTTAATATCTTCAGTCGTACTTTGAATAATATTATAGATGGGCTCTGTGTATGCACCTTGACACTCTATCTCGCCGGTATTTTTTCCTGAAAAGAGATCACTTGGGACTCTTTAAATACCACTTCATAACTTATATTTATCAAATAACCAGGAGACATGACAACAGATTTTGATAGAAATTGTAATCTTACTCAGATCAGAGAAGTTGCTTAAAATTTACAGAATGGCATCTGGTCCCCTCTGGGCTTACCTCTCAGGAATGGTCCCTATTAACAGTTAAAAAGGAATTTTATGCATCTCCAGCCTGCCACATCATCATATTTTGCATCATACACGTTTGCAAATGAGTAGACATCATGGTGCCAGGCTTATCAAAATATGTTCTTAGTTGAAGGACACTGCTCTCATTCCATTTCCAAATCTTCACCACGTACAGAATGAAGATTATAACTGTATATCTGGACAGAGGAACTGTTTTAACTTGATGAACTATTGTGAAAAACATAAATTCTGACATGCAACAGCCAGCCAATACCAAGGTGTAATAAACTCACACATCATCATCATTACAATTATCCTAATAATTGGTACTTTAAAATGGACATTCTGTCAGCTTTGGTGGATGTTGGTAGAGGACCCAAATGCAGAGACAGAAGCAAAGGTGCAGACATGGTTCGTGTAGGTTTAATGATGAAGTTGATGGAAAGTAGTAATGTTATGAGATAAGCTACTGTAAGGCTTCGAGTAGTGGAGGAGGCGTTTCCAAGAAGCGCAAAAAATTTGTTTATGCTGTAAAACATTTTTGGTACTGTGAAAGAATTTTACCTTTCCTGCAAGCTTAATTCTCACGGTATTTCTGTACATTCAAAACAATATTGATCATAATTTCCATTTTGTTCTGCTCCCATTAAACTGTTCAAGAACAATCAAAGAGCTTATTAGCCCTGTTGGGAGCTGGAGAAATTCCACCTTTCTCCAGCAGAGTCCGCCGTGGATCCTCTGAGGGAGCCTCCTGCACAGCTGCAGCTCGTCAAGATCATCAGAGGATCCACTACTTAAGCTGTCTTCAGACCTTGCCTCAACGCCGCAGTGTTGTTCCAGTTGGTCAGCGCTTAAGCCTAGATCCTCAGAGTATTTCGATGACTTTTGAATCCAGCTTGGATTCTAATCCCTGTGTCTGTTTTCCAGGAAACCTGTGCCTCCTCTGTGAAAGCTCAGGAAGAGCTAACCTGCCGAGCCGACCCTCAGAGCCAAACCTGAAGATTCACAGAGAACCTCCAAGCAGCTCTGGACTAGAGCTGGAAAACCCAAAGCCAAGGTCTGTTCATATTAGACGTGAGACGCTGAAGCAGCAAACGGACTCTGCTGATGAACTCTTCTCCAGAACCAACAGTGACTCTCCCAAAGCTAACCTCAAGAACCCTCAAGGTACAATCAGTAAACTTCAGGAAATCAAACCTCCGTTGACAACGCTAACTGAACTATCTCTCACGCAGACTCCGGTGAACCAGAATCCAGGCCCCGAACCTGAACCAGTATATTCTGTGTGTTTGTCCATAAATAAACTGTTAAACTTTTATCATTGTGTCCGTCAGTGGTGTTCTGCATTCTTGGGTCGCTTTTAGTGAACCCATCATGACAGAACACTGCGGCCAAACTCAAGGCCCAGCAGATCACTACATCCGTCGACTAGAGGAACAGGCTGCCCAAATTCATGGACACAGCCTGGCTCTACGTGAGTTAAACACCCACATTGAAAGACAGAATCAAGCTATTCAAAGCTATGCTAACTACGTGAACAGCGCTAATGCTGCGCCAGTACAGCAACCATTTCCGGGTCCAGTCCCTCCTCCGAGGTCACCAGCTGTGACGTCATCAAAGTTCCGTCCTAGTCTCCCAGAAAGATTTTCTGGTAACATGAAAGATTGCAAAGGATTTTTATTTCAATGTCGGTTGATTTTTCAGAACTCCCCTGGCTGTTTTTCCACGGATCACAAGAAGATAACTTTCATTCTCTCGCAGTTAACAGGAAGAGCCTTAGAATGGGCTCAGGCAAGATTTGCCGCTGACGATAGCTTAAACTGCTACTACTCTGATTTCATTTCCAAATTTACCCAGGTATTCAACCAAGAAACTGACCAAACTATTGATTCTAGAGCTCTTTTCAACCTTAAACAGGGAAACTCTTCGGTGGCAGAATTTTCCATTAACTTCTGGGTTAAAGCGGCATCTTCCGGATGGAACCAAAGCGCCTTAAAGGGAGGCTTTTTCATGGCATTAAACGAGCACATTAAAGATGAGCTCGCAACCCTCGACGAACCTGCTACCCTCGAAGATTTAATTCGCCTCTCCATTAGATTGGATAATAGAATCCGTGCCCGAAACAGTTCTAAGAAGCAGGGTACACCTTTTTCTGCCTCACATAACGTGACTGTTTGTTCTCCCTCTACAGAGCAGCTGCCCATTCAGAGGCCTAAGTCCCAGACTCTACCGTTGCCTGTTCAGGCCTCTCATTCGGGCGAAAGGCATGTCGAACCCATGCAGGTGGGACACACCAGGCTCACTCCAGAGGAGAGACAAAGGCGTTTTCTAAGCAGACTATGTATCTACTGTGGTGAGAGTGGACACTTCATTGCTTCCTGCCCGGCTAAATCAAAAGCCTGGGCCCGCCAGAGGATCTGAGGAGTCTGGCGGGCCAAATAAACACTAAGAAATCTCCTCGACTGTTGCTGCCTGCCACGCTTTTCTGTGCTAATCAAAGCCTCTCTTTCTCTGCATTCATCGACTCAGGCTGTGAACGTAACCTAATCGATTCTAACCTCGTCCAGCAACTCCAAATTGAAACCATTCCGCTGACTCAGCCTCTCAGTGTATCCGCTATTGACGGAAAAAGACTCCATCAAGTTACCCACCAAACTCAGCCCCTCGAGCTACTTCTGTCAGGTAACCACCGAGAGACAATAACATTTTTTGTTTTTCCCTCTGCATGTTCCCCGCTGGTGCTTGGTTTCGAATGGTTGGAGAAGCATAATCTTCACATTAACTGGACTGAACGTCACCTGGAATCATGGTCCATCTCATGCCACGAGACATGCCTTCGTTCTGCTGCCCCCTTGGTGGGGTCTCCTAGAAGTGGGGGGGAGATGGACTCTCCTGACCTTTCTTCAGTTCCTTCTGAGTACCATGACCTAGCCCCTGTCTTCAGTAAGGTCAGTGCGACGTCCCTACCTCCACACAGACCATACGATTGCGCCATCGAACTTTTACCTGGTGCTCCTCTACCTAGCAGCAGACTGTATAATATTTCCAAGCCCGAGAGAGAAACAATGGAAAAATACATAAACGAGTCATTAGCTGCTGGAATAATTCGCCCATCATCCTCTCCATTGGGCGCCGGGTTCTTCTTCGTAGGGAAGAAGGATGGTTCCCTGAGACCATGTATTGACTATCGAGGTTTGAACCAGATTACTATTAAAAACAAATACCCACTGCCTCTCCTTGCCTCTGCTTTTGAACCCGTACAGGGAGCTACTGTGTTTTCTAAACTGGATCTACGAAACGCTTATCATCTCCTTAGGATCCGTGAAGGCGACGAATGGAAAACTGCCTTCAAAACACCCTTGGGCCAATTCGAATATCTAGTCATGCCCTTTGGGCTAACTAACGCTCTAGCCTGCTTCCAGGCCCTCGTAAATGATGTTCTCAGAGACTTTCTCAATGTGTTTGTTTTCGTGTACATTGACGACATACTCATCTACTCCAAAAACCTCGATGAACACAAGAAACATGTCCGCCTTGTCTTACAGAGACTGCTGGAAAACAAGCTGTTCGTGAAAGCCGAGAAGTGCGAATTTCATCAACTTTCAGTCACCTTTTTGGGGTTTGTGCTCGAGGGCGGCCAGGTAAAACCTTCTGAGGACAAAATTAAGGCAGTCTTAGACTGGCCAGTTCCTGAGAACCGCAAACAGCTACAAAGGTTTTTGGGTTTTGCTAACTTCTATCGTCGGTTTATCAGAAACTACAGCCAGACAGCCCTTCCATTAACTTCTCTGACCTCTGTCAAACGCAGTTTTCAGTGGACTCCCGAGGCTCAAGCAGCGTTTGAAAAACTAAAGTCATTGTTTTCCAGAGCACCAGTCCTTATTCAACCTGATCCGGCTAAGCAGTTTATCCTTGAGGTGGATGCTTCAGATTCCGGTGTTGGAGCAGTCCTATCCCAGAGACTCGACTCTGATCAAAACATACACCCTTGTGCTTTCTTCTCCCGTAGACTTTCTTCCGCTGAGCAAAATTATGATGTGGGTGACCGAGAACTTCTGGCCATCAAACTGGCGTTGGAGGAATGGAGGCATTGGCTGGAGGGAGCTGAGCACCCGGTTCTTGTATGGACAGACCACAAGAACCGGGCTTACATCCAGTCAACCAAACAAGCTAATCCCTGCCAATCCAGGTGGTCAATCTTCTTTTCTCGGTTCAATCTCATCATCTCCTACAGACCCGGATCCAAGAACGTGAAGCCCGATTCTCTCTCTCGTCTCTACTCCGTCGATCATTCCGAGACACCTGAACCTGTTCTTCCGGCTTCCTGTACAGTGGGAGTGGTCAACTGGGAAATAACTGACCTCATCAACTCAGCCCTGGCCACTGAACCCGATCCAGGTAACGGTCCTTCTAACCGAACCTATGTTCCATCTTCCGTCAGGTCCCGTCTCATCCAGTGGATGCATGCCGCCAAATTTTCTGCTCACCCAGGAGTCAGTAGGACTGTAGCTCTCATCTCCAGACGCTTCTGGTGGCCCACTCTCCACAGGGACGTTAAGGAGTATGTGTTGGCTTGCCCCACATGTGCCCGTAACAAAGCCTCACACCAACCTCCTTCTGGCCTGCTTCAACCACTTCCCCCTCAAGGGGATGTCTCGAAAACTCTCCCCTAGATTCATCGGACCCTACAGGATTACTCGAGTCATCAACCCTTCAGCCGTCCGTCTTCAACTACCTCAGTCCCTCCGAATCCACCCTACCTTCCACGTGTCTCAGATCAAGCCTGTCTCCTCGAGCCCTCTGTGCCCACCGTCCAACTCCCCACCACCCGCCCTGGAGGTCGATGGTCATCCGGCCTTCACGGTTCGCCGCATCGTGGACTCCCGTCGACGAGGTCGCGGTTGGCAGTACCTCGTCGACTGGGAGGGCTACGGACCGGAGGATCGCCAGTGGGTTCCAGGCTCGTACATCCTCGATCCAGCCCTTATCGAGGAGTACGAGCGTTCCTGCCCATCAACCTCTTCCGGACCGCCAAGGGGCGGTCGTTGAGGGGGGGTACTGTTGGGAGCTGGAGAAATTCCACCTTTCTCCAGCAGAGTCCGCCGTGGATCCTCTGAGGGAGCCTCCTACACAGCTGCAGCTCGTCAAGATCATCAGAGGATCCACTACTTAAGCTGTCTTCAGACCTTGCCTCAACGCCGCAGTGTTGTTCCAGTTGGTCAGCGCTTAAGCCTAGATCCTCAGAGTATTTCGATGACTTTTGAATCCAGCTTGGATTCTAATCCCTGTTTCTGTTTTCCAGGAAACCTGTGCCTCCTCTGTGAAAGCTCAGGAAGAGCTAACCTGCCGAGCCGACCCTCAGAGCCAAACCTGAAGATTCACAGAGAACCTCCAAGCAGCTCTGGATTAGAGCTGGAAAACCCAAAGCCAAGGTCTGTTCATATTAGACGTGAGACGCTGAAGCAGCAAACGGACTCTGCTGATGAACTCTTCTCCAGAACCAACAGTGACTCTCCCAAAGCTAACCTCAAGAACCCTCAAGGTACAATCAGTAAACTTCAGGAAATCAAACCTCCGTTGACAACGCTAACTGAACTATCTCTCACGCAGACTCCGGTGAACCAGAATCCAGGCCCCGAACCTGAACCAGTATATTCTGTGTGTTTGTCCATAAATAAACTGTTAAACTTTCATCCTTGTGTCCGTCAGTGGTGTTCTGCATTCTTGGGTCGCTTTTAGTGAACCCATCATGACAAGCCCAGATCTAAACCATAATAAGCATTTCAGTACAGAAGCACACTTGTAGCTACTGCTATTACTTCTGTTTGTCAAAATTCACAGTTTGCACATTGTCGGTTGTTTTTTTAAGATAATACTTGTCCTCGCATGTTAAAAGGTGTTTAAAAGCTCGTTTTGGACACATTATTTGTTAAACAAGTATGTTTTCTAATTTGAAATAGCAGTAACAATAATAGCTGCTTTTTTTTTCATTTAAGCCTTGGGCTAATCTTGAATTCATGTTATTTTGTTGTGTTATTTTGATGTAAAACTAACAATAATACATTCAAAAAAAAGGAAAACAATTGTATCCTGATTGTAACTTTGAGTCAATGATATGGGCAGTTTTTTTGGAATTTGAAGTAACTTTGACCTGAAATAGCAGTTCATTTATCAAAAGCATATAGAAATGACAGCATAAGAAATTCAGCATGAGCACTGTGGACATGTATTTTTGCTTTCCTAAAAGCTAGCCACTTGCATTCTTGCAGCAATAATTTAATCTCCATGAATTCCACCGCTCTGATCATCTAACTCCCATCTAATTATTTTATGTTTTCAACTGCAGTCACCAAAATGTATTTACATAAATATGGTCTCTAAGGCTCTATACCAGATTTCACAGATTAGTTGGCCAGGGTCTGGATCCGGACCCACCTGCTTGCTAATCCGGACCAAACCTAATTTAAATCATTTACAGGTGCTGGTCATAAAATTAGAATATCATGAAAAAGTAGATTGATTTCAGTAATTCCATTTAAAAAGTGAAACTTGTATATTATATTCATACATTACATACAAACTCATATATTTCAGATGTTTATTTTGTTTAATTTTGATGATTACAAATGACAACAAATGAAAATCTCAAATTCATCATATCAGAAAATTAGAATATTGTGAAAAGGTTCAAAATTGATGGCCCCTGGTGCCACACTCTAATCAGCTAATTAACTCAAACCACCTGCAAAAGCCTTTAAATGGTCTTTCAGTCTAGTTCTATAGGCTACACAATCATGGGGAGGACTGCTGACTTGACAGTTGTCCAAAAGACGACCATCGACACCTTGCACAAGGAGGGCAAGACACAAAAGGTCATCGCTAAAGAGGCTGGCTGTTCACAGAGCTCAGTGTCCAAGCACATTAATAGAGAGGCGAAGGGAAGGAAAAGATGTGGTCGAAAAAAGTGTACAAGCAAGAGAGATAACCGCACCCTGGAGAGGATTGTGAAACAAAACCCATTCAAAAATGTGGGGGAGATTCACAAAGAGTGGACTGCAGCTGGAGTGAGTGCTTCAAGAACCACCACACACAGACGTATGAAAGACATGGGTTTCTGCTGTCGCATTCCTTGTGTCAAGCCACTCTTGAACCACAGACAGCGTCAGAAGCGTCTTGCCTGGGCTAAAGAGAAACAGGACTGGACAGCTGGTGAGTGGTCCAAAGTCATGTTCTCTGATGAAAGTAAATTTTGCATTTCCTTTGGAAATCAAGGTCCCAGAGTCTGGAGGAAAAGAAGAGAGGCACTTCATCCACGTTGCTTGAAGTCCAGTGTAAAGTTTCCACAGTCAGTGATGGTTTGGGGTGCCATGTCATCTGCTGGTGTTGGTCCATTGTGTTTTCTGAGGTCCAGGTTCAACGCAGCCACATACCAGGAAGTTTTAGAGCACTTCATGCTTCCTGCAGCTGACCAACTTTTTGGAGATGCAGATTTCATTTTCCAACAGGACTTGGCACCTGCACACAGTGCCAAAGCTACCAGTACCTGGTTGAAGGACCATGGTATCCCTGTTCTTAATTGGCCAGCAAACTCTCCTGACCTTAACCCCATAGAAAATCTATGGGGTATTGTGAAGAAGAAGATGCAATACACCAGACCCAACAATTCAGAAGAGCTAAAAGCCACTATTAGAGCAACCTGGGCTATCATAACACCTGAGCAGTGCCACAGACTGATCGACTCCATGCCACGCCGCATTGCTGCAGTAATACAGGCCAAAGGAGGCCCAACTAAATACTGAGTGCTGTACATGCTCATACTTTTCATGTTCATACTTTTCAGTTGGCCAACATTTCTATAAATCCTTTGTTTTTATTGGTCTTCAGTAATATTCTAATTTTCTGATATGATGAATTTGAGATTTTCATTTGTTGTCATTTGTAATCATCAAAATTAAACAAAATAAACATCTGAAATATATGAGTTTGTATGTAATGTATGAATATAATATACAAGTTTCACTTTTTAAATGGAATTACTGAAATCAATCTACTTTTTCATGATATTCTAATTTTATGACCAGCACCTGTATAAATTACCGCATTTTGTCCGACTACAGTGTCTACAGTAACTTCACTTGTGCTGCTTCTCTTGTTAATATGGAGAAGCTCTCCTGAGCATCCGGGACTGAGCTACACATGATACAAATTAGCTAATGAGCTGTGTCAGTCAGGGTTGTTGCTGTTAGCTACTTTTAGACACAACAGGCAAACCTGTGGCAAGCCGGGCAATGGGAAAGACGGAGAAGACAATGAGAAAAAGAAAGCAGAGAAAGTGTGGACTGCTGGAAGAACTGTGCCGAACTGGTGACAGAAAAGTGAAATGGCGTGCTCAAAGATAATCCTGCACATCTTGAGTATGTTTGGCTCAAACTACTGCTCAAAAAGTAAATATCGATCCAGGCTTACAAATGAGCACCTTGTGCACCTATGTGTTTGAAAATGGCTTGTTGCCATTTAAACACAGTTTTAAAAGCCTTGCAGGGCAGCGTAAAGCCCACTTCTCTAATTCAGCCATAAAAAAGAGAGAAAAAAATCAATAAATAACAAACGGTCAATTTAGGCATTTTATAAAATATTTGAATCACGTAATTGTCTTTATACCAAACTGAGCAATTTTGTTCTCTACATCAAAAAACACTTTAGATTTTAAAATGGCAGTGTTTTTTTTTTTCTTCTTTTTTTTTTTCTTTAAGTAGATTAACACCTCATTTTGTTTCAGTGCTAAATTTTGTTTAATGTAACAAATTCTAATTAAAAATGTCTCTGGACCTATACTTGTTGATTTTCTTTTTTTGGAAGCCGCTGATTTTTAATTGGTTACCCTGCTCTATAAATTCTCAAATACTAAAATGAAACAAATATAATAATACACAATGTCTTATTAGTAAAATTAGAATACTGCTAGTTAGGTCTACTTCTTCGATCACCAGAATAAAAATGGAATATTTGTGCTATCACTCTTTTTACCTCAATACAAATTAAGCCAAGATGGACAAGTTCTGGCAGAGATATTTTAATCATTATTAGAGAGCCTTTATCAGCGTATGCTTTTTGTGACTAAGTCTCAAGCATAACATTTATGTAAGCAAGTGTAGACCAAACTATAATTATTTACTAGAATTGCATAACCTTGGATGAGGAAATACTATTTGTTCTTCACAATCAATGCAATATGACAGCATAGTGTCCAAAGTATGAAGATCAGATCAAGTCAGTTAAGTATCTGCTGTGAAGCATGCACTGTACCGGTCTGTTTGGTGAAGGGAAAGCTGAGCCAAAAAGCAAAGCTCTCGATTTACCGGTCGATCTACGTTCCTACCCTCATCTATGGTCATGAGCTTTGGGTAATGATTGAAAGAACGAGATCCCGGATACAAGCGGCTGAAATGAGTTTTCTCCGTAGTGTGTCTGGGCTCTTCCTTAGAGATAGGGTGAGGAGCTCAGTCATCCGGGGAGGTCTCAGAGTAGAGCTGCTGCTCCTCCACATTGAGAGGAGCCAGTTGAGGTGGCTCAGGCATCTGATTAGGATGCCTCCTGGACGCTTCCCTGGTGAGGTGTTCCAGGCACGTCTCACTGGGAGGAGGCCCAGGGGGAGAGCCTGGAGGGACTATGTTTCCTGGCTAACCCTAACCCTAACCCTGGCTTGGGATTCCCCCGGAGGAGCTGGCGCAAGTGACTGGGGAGAGGGAACTCTTGGCCTCCCTACTGAAGCTGCTACCCCTGCGACCCCACCCCTGATAAGCGGAATAAGATGGATGGATGGATGGATGGATGGATGGATGGATGGATGGATGGATGGATGGATGGATGGATGGATCTACGTCACTAATATAAGAGGTGATCTTTTTTCTTATTAAGCTACTTTACTAATTTAATTTTATGTGTTGAGAATTAAGAAAAAATACAGTCTGTATCCAGCTAATGCTACAGTAGAAATGTAAGCTTTATGCATGAAAACATACAGTACAGATGTAGCAGTTTGTTACCTCTTTTGTTTGTGTGGATGATTGAAGCAGAAAGGTGGTTATTAACAATGCTATTTAGACATTAATAGGCTACGGATTTCAGGTAATGGTTGGATAATTTTTCAGAAATAAAGACATTTACTCAGCAGCCAGCAGGTTTCTGAACTCAGTCAACGGGTAACTATCATATATTTAAACCTATAACATTTACAACTGAGTAAAATATCACTTGCATCGACTTTTTTCCAGATTTAAAATACAACATAGAACCATATCGAACATATATATTATTATATTATATATTCTCCAGCTTTATATTCCTCTGAGAGACACACTGTAACTTATGGTTTATAGAGTGGCAAAAAAAAAGGAAATTAGTCACTGTTTGTTGCTAGTAAAATGCCACCTTGATTGTTTCATTGTTCCATTCTTTAGTATAGTTTGGTAATACTATGTCAAACTTTCATGTTTTTGTTAAGTCAAGATTTGCAAAGAATATGCATACTTCTGAATAATGATACCTTTTTATTACCTACCTTTAAAATGATTAATGGCCTACACTTTTACCCTTCACTACTTTCAGTTATTCACCCATTCACACACTAATGTTGGTAGCAAAAACTGCCCTGAGGCAGACTGAGTAAAATCTGTGATACCATCCTGTGACTGTACCCAGTGATTCCCAAACAACAGGCAAGGTGGGTGAAGTATATTTGTTTGTCCTAAAAAGAGAGGGTCACCAGTTTGATTCCCAAGTCTATCCATCACAATCATTATGTCCTTGGGTACGACACCTTAGCTGTTTACTCTACTGATGGTGATCAGAGCACCTGGCGTTAAATTTATCACTCAAAACTGGAATATTTTTCTTGCTATGTACTACTGCCTTCTTCTATAGCCAAAAACCATGAATGTTAAACTAATTGGCTACTTCTAATAACTTTGGATATTAGAATGCCTAGTTTTAGTGACATTTTTTGTCAATAAACTGGCACAACATTGGATAGACAGAATTGTTCCGGATTTTCTAATGTACGTTTATAGACACTCAAGACATTCAAGACACTCTTTAAGCAAATACTTCTTTTTGATATATGTCATGGACACCAACAATATGAAAAATAACTTAGAAAGGTTAATTCTGTTTAAAAAATATGTACTTTTTTATTCTCTGAACTGTGCCTGTCCTGCTATGCAAAGGTGTTTGCAAACACTGAGAGGTCAGTATTCTAAATGGGGTATCAATGGGAAACATCAGATTCCTTTCCCTTCCGCCAGCAACATTAGGTCAGAACTTATGATGGCAGCCGCTGAAGCACTTCAACTTTGGTACTAAAGTTCTTACAGACTTTCAGATGAACCCTTTAATTGCATAGTTACCTTGGACTTAAACTTAGACAACTTTAATTTTGTATACAAAGAGCGTATAGAAAACAAAATTTTGTTTAGTACAGCTTTTCAGATAGTAAATGACACCTTTGGAGTCAGGTGTCTGAAAGCAGAAACACGTCTAAAAGGTCGAGAATATCGGACCTTGAGACCTAAATTTGAAGATTCCTATTACTACCTAAAGGTTCAAACTTTGGTTAGATATTTGCTATTAACAGCACTGAAGTGTTTATATTTTTGTATATATTTTTTTTTACCCTTAAACTACTTTTCCTACTTTCTTTGATATTTGGGGTTATTTTTGCTGGTACATGTTGCAAGTGACTAATAAAGCACAATACATAACACTGTCAGCATATCTCTGGATAAATAAGGAAACAACCATGGATACCAAAATGTATGTTCCTGACTAAGCACTAAACTCCACATGACAAGCTCTGACTCCAACATTTCCCATGAGACTCCTTGCATACTGCTTACATACATACACCAGAAAACCGTTTATCCACCCTCAGCCATTTGGTGTTGTTGTTACAAGTTTTATTGCTTACTATGTAATAAAATAAAATGTTTAAGAAAGTTGTGCATAATTTTTTAAACATTTCTTTAAAAAGTCTGGTTTGAAAGCCTTGCATTAAAATTAATAGATGCTTTATTTGAGAAAATGTCAGCTTTGTGCAATGAAAATTGCAAGGAAATGTGACACTCTGTCAATATATATAATTAAACGAATAATTTTAATTATAATGATTATAATGACATAATAATTAAAAGTATAATAAATAATCCACTGTTCATCTAAAAAACGATGAAACAAGTCAAAAATTCACAACAGGTAACAGCAACAGAAAAGAAATCAGTCATTGAAAGATCTTTTGATTAAAATGACCACATTTTTATTTAACAGCTAAAATGAATGTATTACAAAAGTAATGAAAGGAACGAAATCTTGGTTAAGAAAATAAATGCAATTCCATTATTTGCATAAAAGGCTAACTTTCAATGAATACAAATGAAATTTTATTCAGTTTATTTATATAGCGCCAATTCACAACACGTGTCATCTCAAGGCACTTTGCAGAGACAATTCCACCAGATCATACAGTCAGATTGATTCAACGTTTTCTATCTAAGGAAAACCAGCTCATTGCACTGACTCATTGACTTGAAAGGAATCCCTCATGCCCCCGTTCACAGGAGGAAACCGTCAGTTCTCCTCTAGACTGCATCTGCATCATAGGGTGAGCGAGAAGGTGATTGTGATTGATCCTTCCTGCATTCACGCCCATGGCCACAACCAACAATCTTCCAAGCAGACATGACGCTGAATCTGCTGCGACTGCAAACCTTCTTTCTTTTTTTCTTTTTATTTATTCTTTTTAGGGCAGGCAGTAAACAGCAGTTAGGTTAATACCGTGATCAAAGAAATCTTTTTATGCAGGTCAGGCGCCTCCAGGCGCATTGCTGACCCCCTTAGGGCACTGGCCTGTACATCATTTTATGGGCATTACACTGCAGTGCGTTATGCATCAGTTAAACTGACGTTAGACATTATTTCTGGACTTATTATCAATACTCTTGTATAAGCCCAAAATTGAAAAAATACATAGAAAGGTCAGCTAATGCCAGCGTTTAGCGAGATTCTGGGATGTCTGGCATATGCTAAGTTGGCAAGGTGTGACAGGTGCCCTCACACAAAGCATGCTGGTCATACTAAAAGTGTATTAGCAAATATGGAATGTCTGACAAGTACAATTACTTTATACTGTATTATAAAGTTATTGTACTTGTCAGAGAGTGTTAAGTGAGCAGCTTATAGGGGCTGTAGAAGCCACAACAATTAATTTCCTTTTAGGATTATTAAAGTATTTCTAAAATGAATTGAAGTTTGCAGTATAAAACACGTATTGTTGATCTTGTTGCCTGTGATAGAACCTTAGTCCCAAATGCTCCCCGGTTGCCTCAAGCTGTCCAGCTCTAATTTAGGGTTCCTTATTGTTACAAATAAAAATAAAGCTGATTATTATTATTGCTCACTAGCCTCTTCTAGTTCCTTTTTGTAATACAAGTTATCTTAAGCAGCACCTTAGCTAGCGACTGATAAGCTAATAACACAATGCTATTTTTTATTGAGTTTTTTCTGGGATTGCTTGGTTATCTTTTCTTCTTTCTGTTTTAGAAATCAAAAAAACTAAAGCCAACTCACACTCTCAACTCAATTCTGGGTGGTTGCATTTACATTGATTGGTCGGTTTTCTTTTTTTATTAATTTTCCAAGTGAATGACCTACATGTCCAAATGTTATTATTCATAATTCCCTTTGAGTGCTGCAACAGGTCCCAGTCCTGTGCTGCCTTAAAAATGTGTATGAATGTATGGGACATGAGTGAGTTAGTCGGAGCATTACAGTCTGTTATTTGTACATTTTTTTTAGCTCGGTGGGAATTTAGAAGGTTTTTATATTGGTATAAAGCAAGAAATTATATTGCTTCTTTGTTTTACATGGACAGTTTTCTTGGTGATGTCTGTGCTGCTTTGCAGGTTTTCATGGGAGTGTTAATCATCCAGCTTTGGAGCGCCTAGCTATTCCTCACTGGATCTTTAAAAGACAGCTGCATGAAGCTTGCCAGGAGCTCCTTATCCCTGACTTGTGTTGTCATCCTATTTTGTGTACTTTCTATCTAGCTTTCCTCAAAATAACACTGCAGTGGTATTTCTCCAATCCACATGATAAAAACACTGATTTTATTATCGTAAGATTCCCATATGAAATGGACATGGAGTCAGATGATCTATTCAAATGAAGTTCCTTTTTATGTGTCAAGGTTCTGCTCTGTATTTGTTGAATTTACTTTTGTCTTTTCTTTCTCTAAAAGTCGGCACATTTCTATCTACCCTGAATTAGATAGGCCTAGTTGTTCAATGTCGCACAAATTTAGTAAATAATTCATAGAATATTGTGATTAATACAATATCAACACATTTTCTCTTTCTATGAAGTGTTGGATTTTAGCACGTAATGTATAGACATATGCATAGACATTTTATGATATATCCAGTCTGTGGGATGGCGCATTTAGAGTAAAAATGTCAGATAATGGAGTAAATTGAAGTGCCTTTTTATTTGTCCAGGATCAGGCTAAGGATCTGTGACCTGCAAAATACAAAATTCTTGCAATTCATTGTTTTACGAAAAAAAAAAAGAAATTCACCAAAAATGACTGCAGTAACCTGAGAAATAACATTCAGAGTGCCTGTGGCAGTTCTTTGGTTTCCACAGACAACTTTAGCTCTGGATATCAAAATTCTGAACCATCAACATTAGCTGTTAAAAAAAAACAAAAAACATTTGGTGTAAATGCTGATTGATTTTATTCTCCAAAATAACTGTTTGCTGGTTCCTTGTTGTTGTTTTGTTGCTCCATTGTTTCCTGGCTCCTCATATGTGTTTTTTTCTGATGTCCTCTAGAATTTTCCGTATTTCTGGATTTTTGCCTCAGTTGCCTGTGGAAAATTATGAAATCTGCTAGCTTATCTCTGCCTCCTCATCTCTGCATTTGAGTCCCCAAAAACCTCCCCTTAACCTTGACAGAAAGAACCAGAAAAACAGTGACTGAAGATGATGTGTATAAATGGGAGGCTGAGCAAAGACCAGGCTAATCAGCAGATTGGGAGCAGGTGTGGACAGAGGAGTCTAGAAGGAACCAGAACTCAAATGGGCAGAGTCATGACAAACCAATATGCACAGGGACACATAAGAACAGTTAATAAAATTAACACCTGCAAAATCCAAAAAGGCATAGTGCCGTACAATGATGTAATTGGCAGACGAATCTGGCATTCAGAGGATGCAGCCAGTGAATTCAAACACAGCACGGATCTCAAATTCTTGTTAAATAAGATTTAGAAATGTTTTTCCATTAATGTCCCTAATTTTGAAAATGAAAAATTTGTTTCTGTAAACCTTTTCTTTAAAAAGTATTTGGATAGATATAAGTTGGAAGTTCTTCAGTGGATTGCCAAGAATAAAAAAAAATGCACAAAAAGCTTTCGATTAGCTTTTTGCCTTGTTTTGACAAGTGTGATTTATCTTTCATGATAAGTTGAAGTATTTTTAGTTAATTTTTTAATAGCTATCACTAGTGGATGTTTCAGTGGAAGTGGTTGTAATACCCATAAAACATGCACTGTTTCATACTTCTGAAAGCAAAATAAATTCTTAACTACTGTACTAACCCCAAAATATAACAACATTAATAAAATATAGTTGATTAACTGATCAATAGTTTGTGTAAGTGTTTTTTTTTTTTTTTTTTTTTTTTTTTGCTCAGAACAGGTTTTATAAATTGGGACTAAAAAGAAGCAACAAGTCTAAGCAAAAGTATTATTAAGGTCTAAGATGAAATGAAACAAAAGATGAAAAAAATGTGAACATATTAAAAAAAATAGGCTTTATAAAACAGTTAACCAGTGATAACATGCAGTTCTAATTACATGAACCAACCTTAAAATGATTGTCTTTTAAACATATAACCACTTTGGTGTCATTCAAATTGACAGTGTAATTGGCATTCTCTTTTAAAGTACCGGTAACCCAGTGCATGAATACATTATGGAATCTGTGGGTTGCTGTCAGAGGATATAAAGATTTGCCAAGCATTAGAACTTGAACATAGATTTGAATCACCTTACATCTATGCTGCAAAGTTAGATAGCTCTGTTCATTACTGCTGTTTGTTTTCATCATTTCAGTGTTTTCTCTAAATCTGTAATATTAAACAAGAACGTACCAAATGGATATCAAGCACTGTACACACACACACAAAAAAAAACATATTACACCTAACAAAAACCACATAAACAGAGATTATTTGTCATGCTTTAGCTTAAAGCCTTTACCCACATGCAGATATACTCAGGAGACAAATTAGATTTGCACAGTTTATTCAAACACAAGAGAGGAATCGTCCAGGGCAGGAATGCTGGAAAAACAAGCAGCTTCTCATCTAAGAGTATCGGATTGTTTGGCAGAGAAACAGATTTGGAGATTTTGCTGCTCAAAGTAGACTTACAGATTGCATACAAGACAAATGATTGGAGGAAGTTATTGGGGCTTGGCTGGAGAACTGATTCCAGGGCCAGAAACCCAGAACCGATTAAAAAGGAGAGGATGGTAGTTAGCAGAACCAGAGTGCATTGGAGGTTGAGCCAGGTTCAACCTGTAGATTTACTGATGGAACAACGGACCACCACCAGCCAGAATCAGAGAGCCACAAAAGTGAAAGAACGTTTTGGTTGCAGGGTTAGAGTTTTCAGAGTTGTCATGACCGGGAACCAGATCTTTTGAAAGGGAGCACAGGACAGGTAAGCAAGATAATAACAGGGTACAGAGCTCAGGTTTCTGGTTTCTCTTGTGCTTTACCACTGCTAGAAATCACTCAGGCATTAGAGTGTTGGCTGTGGTCACCTGTTATTCTCCAGGCTAATGAGGGCTGATGAGGAGTACCTGTGTAGCTCCTCCAAGCTGCTGGCTCTCAGGCATCATCAAATGGGAAAAAAACCTAACCTACACAGAAAGAGTTCTCCAGGAAACCTAAGAATATTAACATAACTTAAAGCAAGGTTGTTCCGTTTATCACGTCACCCTTTAGTTTTTAGTAGAGTTTGTAGGTGTGGGTTCTTTTTTGAATACATTATGGGACCCATTTTCAGGAAAAATGTCAAGTTGTGTGGTTCTGCTGTTGCCTGGACCCCAAGTGGGGAACTTCTGATTTTGTGTCGGGTCACATTTAAGACTAAGGTGTGAATTGATCATGGGTTGGGGTCGGGGTTAGGCATGAACCTGTAAGGGTTACAGTATGGTTAGAATCATGGTTAGGGTGTAGAAATTAATGGAAGTCAACGGAAAGGCCCCACAAAGATAGTGTGACAAGTTTGTGTGTGTTTGTCTGTGTGTCTTTCTGTCTTTCTGTGTACAGGTTAACTTGAAAAGTTATGAAATGATTTCAATAATTTTTTTAACTAAAGGTGCATCTCAGTCCAAGGAACAATCCACTAAATTTTGGTTATAATCCAGATCACTTCCTAGCTCCAGGGTTTGTGAGATTCTGAGAGAATACAATAATTAACTTAACGTATAAGTCAGTATGTGGGGAGAAACCGGCTACTTGGCAAAGGACTGTGCTCTCTAGGGTCTGTGTTTTTCTAGTTTACCCGCTTTTTAGGCACAACCTTTTCAGGGTGTATTGTGCCTCTTGCCCATAGACTGGTGGAGATAGGCACCGGCCTATCAGATGGAAGGATGTCAGATTTCCTTTGTTGGGACACTCCATGGGGAAATGACAGTCATCCTAAGATTTAAAGGTTTAAAGACTATCGAACTATCATGGTTATCAATAGTGTTTGGAATAATGCAGTGTAAAAGAATGGTGTTAGGTAATGACCTCATTTTTTCTGTAACGGGGAAATCTAATTAATTACTTTTTCATCCGTTACAACAGCGTCAAAACTACTGAATGTTTAATGAATTACATTACTGTGCATTCATTCACTAGACTGTTCAAAAGCTTTCCTGGCTCAAAGAGAGAGGGAAAAAGATATAGAGCAAGATAGAGATAGAGGGGTGTAAATAACGAGGCAAGTGATTGGCCAAAGGTTGGGTTATGCTTGACGCACCTACAATCTGCCCAGCAAATAACCCGGAGAAGTTGCAAGGTTAGTAGCTTTTACAATCTTTGTGGCTTTGCCCCTATTGTAGCTGGCCTCATGGGGAGCATGTGTGGCAAACACAGCAATTTGACAACACTTCTCAAAGAATCAGCCAACACAACCATTTAGTAACAAGTTTTCCTGAGAGCAACAGTGACTTCTTTTCAGGGATATTTTCACAATCTTTGATAGTGGTGGTATTGATGGGCTAAATCACATGATCTCTCTATGTATTTACATTTATAAACCCTTGTCAATAGCTTTTGCTTGTTTGCTATGTTTTGCATGCATCTGTCTAGATAGTGAAAATGCTTGGTGCAGGAACTCTGTCCATGGAAGCTAAAAATGGATGTGTCAACCAGAAACCACGCTTAAGGCTGGGCATACACTGTATGGCTTTTCCTTTTTTGGCTGATTCTACAATCGTACAAGATTTTTTTGGGATTGTGCCAAATTTCAGCCTCATCATGCGTCCTGCGTTCTACAGGGGGTAACAAGGGGCAGTCAGCCTCTCATGAACACCTCCCAATCAGGAATCATAAGGTCAGGAGAGAATCAAACATGTTTGAAATTCAGTCGGCCCTCATGTGTGTGGAGCAAATCCTTCTGTAGAAGCAGAGTTACAAGCATCTACAAGCCAATTTATCAGAACCTCACACTCTGCACATGTGCAAGCAAACAAATTCTTCTTCTGCCAGACTAATGAGTCCAACCAGCGCTATCTCTCAGAGCTGAGTCCGATGTGTGGTTTTTGGACGTGCAGTGTGAGCAGGTGGATCAGAGCAGGCTGTACAGTGTAAGATATACATCATGAGCTGTGAACATTTAAATCCTGAAATTTCATCGTAAAGTTTGAGCTGTAGCTAAGAACAACTATTGAAAATATCTTACAGTGTATGTCCAGCCTAAGCTAAGGTCCTATTCTATGGGACCCAGTCAGAGCCAATGTTTACACACACACAAAGACCTGCAGCGCATCACGCAAACAGCAGCAAAAACAGAAGCAACACAGATTGCATATGAAAAATAGTTTAGGAAAAGTTGGCTTTTTCGATGTGATGATACAAGCACTATTCAGATTCATGAAAGTTAAAGCTAAGAACATGTATTGAAGATGTGCATTGAGTCCATATTGATTTTCTAAAACACAAATAGGATCATTTTTATAACCATTTCATTCCAAATGCTTATTTTATTTCTTATTTTTGTTTTTCAACCATTGACTCATGTTATATATATTATTTTGGGTCAAACTTTTTCTTTTGCATATTTAAAAAAAAAAAAGCAACAAACACATTCGTCCTCTTTGGTGAATTTAACCCTTATATTGTGTTGAAAAAAAATTACATTCATTATGTTGCAGGTCATTTTGACCCACACTGTGTAAATACATGCAAAATAGTCAAGAAAACAGGTTAAACCAATAGCCAATTTATTTTAGATTACTTAAACATTTTGTCAAGTGACAAACCATACAGTTTTAATTCACACACTTTATTTAGGTTTAAAATTTTCCCTATTCACAAATTTTGTTTTTTAAAATTTACCTTTAAAATTCGCTAGATACTAATATTTTAAACATTCAACAGTTTTAAAGTTCTCCACATGATGGGAAGAATGTAACTGCTTTCTGCAGATGGAATTCATACATTTCACACAAGATGTACTTGTTTTACTGTCCTCTCAGGAGGGACAGAGCTGGGATCTTTTCCTCTTCTCTTCACCCGTCTCCACTTTATGTTGGTTGGGTAGCGGGCAGTCTTGCCCTGACAGCCATATATTGCTGTGACTTTATCCAGTTTGTCAACTCCTCCTCTGTTTGAGTTATAATCCAGGATCATTTGTGCCTTCAAGTCCTTTCTTGTGTTCAGAGATGTATCAGCTTGCATTATACTCATATTAAGAACTTTCTGTTCCCAACATGGTAAGCTTTCTTTTCTAAAGTTCTTCTCCAAGGAGGTAGGACATAGAGGTTGTCACAAGTGATGTTATGACTTGCAGCCCTTCACTCATATGCAGCATCACACACATCCCCTGATTCTTCTAAGCTTTTCCCGCAGGTAGCTTTCCAGTATATACTTGCATATTCCATGCATAGCTGGATTTTGCACATTAGGCTGCCCATATTATGATATGGGAATTCTGAGCAATGCTGACTGAATCTCCTCAATTCATGTGATCGAAAATCTGGTAGGACCAGGAGTTTTTATCAAATTAGCTGATGATAGTCTGCATCAACTTTGGTGTGGTGATGTTGTCACTCTTGCGGAAGATGATTGCCTCATTCCTGGACTTTCATCTGTAAGGGGGATAATAGAAGACTCTTCCTCTGAATCCTTCTCATAGTAGGAGAATTGATCATGTATGTCAACTATAACTTTGTCTTCTGATTCTCAAATATCCTCTGCCTTAGAAGCCTCTTCCTTTGCATCACTGTCCCAGTACAAAACTTGTGAAAAAAACTACTCGGCTGTAATACTTCAGGAGCTCAGATTTTGGTGAGTTTTTTCATATAGATGACGTGAGAGCAGTGACAAGAACTAGTGTAAGAAAGTTTTCTCCCTTACCACACCTGGGTCTGGGTCTCAGAAGCAAATGAAAAGAGTAAAGTACACCAAAGAGCCATTTTTATTTACCTGAATGGCTACTTACCCACATTAAAGTGTCCGGGTCAAAATGACCCACAACATCATATTTGTATACATACTCTGCACAGACACTCCACTACACATCAGAGTGGCCAGATTTTCCATACATGTTCATGAGCCCAGATGAGGAAAAGTCACCTAATTTCATGAAGAAAAAAAAAAGATAACCAGTACTTTGATCAACACAAAAACTGAAATGGGTCAAATTGACCCTTAACATAATATAAGGGTTAATAAAGGACTGAATGATTAAGTTAAAATATATACTGGACAGTCAAAAGTTGTGTAAAGTAATTAATGAACCAACAAGATTACACAAAAACAACACCTCACTGAGTCTCCTAAATCTTTGAAGACAGCTGCAGAAGATCCTTGTGCATCAGGGAAAAAATACAGAGATTGGTGTTGTAAATAAATCAGTTGCAAATGCTGTGATAAATTACTTTTTATCCTGCTGAAATTATGTTACTAATTATTGGGTAAAAATAAGAAATGGAAGCAGTCTGACAAAAAGAGTAAACACCTAGATAATTTGCAAATCAAGGTACTGTGATAAACTATGTGAACAAAATGTGGGTAGAAGGTTACATGACATAAATTAGATGGTACCAGGCAGATTTTGCTTTGCTTGATCTCTACATAATATAACAGAGATAATGATGTGCTGTGGATTTCAACACATGATGAGCATAATAGTTTCTTAGAAGAGTTACAGGCTTACATTCCTAGAGATTAATTTCAAAATTAAATTATATTGTCTAAAAGTTTAGAAAGGGAAAGAAATAGTTCCCTCAGAAAAAACAAACAAACAAGTGTTTATTTTATTTAAACACTTGTTTATAGAAATAATAAACCTAAAACATTGCTAGGATTATGAAATTATGAAACAGGCCATTGTCATTTGACTTTAGCATAAATGACATCACTTCCTAAGCAAATATTGCAAACCACTTTTTTTTCTTTGTAAACTATCATTAATAAGCAAATCATATTCTGATGACCATACCACTCAAATGTATCGGTGCAGGATATACAAATGTAAAAACTTACCATGACTAAAGTAGTTAAACTTTCAAGTGATGTCACTGCAGTTTTTGCTTCTAAGTAACTGGAGTTGGCCAAAGTGCTTTACACTAAATTCAGTAATTCACCTATTCAGACTCACACAGTCACACACTGATGATGGCAAACTACATTATAGCAACAGTTGCCCAGGGGCTTACTCACAGAGGCTGCAGTGCACAGGTGCCACCAGTTCCTCAGACCCCCATCACACAATGCGGGTGAAGTTGCTTGCTCAAGGACACAAAGAAACTGAAAGCTGTAGCCGTTTCTTGAACCGACAACCCTCCGGGTGCATGGAAAACTCCATCTGAAGCCACTGTTAAATTAGTTAAAAGGTCTGATGCAAACTCTGGTGCAGAAACTTCTGAGGTCAATGTGCCAGAGGATTAGGCTTTGGTACATGACAGACCTTGTGGAAAGATTAAATCCTTTTGTTAAAATTTTGAATGTCAGACATAACAGTTATAAAATAATAGTCACCTTAGCCTTCAGCGAACAATCTTTGTAGATTTAACCCTGTCATGATGAGTGCACGGAAAGTGACCCAAATATGCAGAACACCACTAGACGGACACGGAGTAAAGTTTAACAAGTTTATTTGCACAAGCACACTGATATGGTTGGTTCAGGTCCGGGCCTGGAAACTGGTTCACCGGAGTCTGAGTGAGAGACAGTTCAGTTAGCGTTGCACCTTGGAGTTTGATTCCTTGATAGTTACTGATTGTACCTTGAGGGTTCTTGCAGACAGCTTTGAGAGGGCTACTGTTGGATCTGGAGAGGAGTTGATCAGCAGAGTCCGCAAGCTGCTTCAGCATCTTACTTCTATAACTGAGCAGACCTTGGCTTTGGGTTTTCCAGCTCTTAGTCCTGAGCTGCATGGAAGTTCACTGTGGTTCTTCAGGTTTGGCTCTGAGGGTAGGCTCGGCAGGTTAGCTCTTCCTGAGCTCCACAGGGGAGAAACTGGTTTCCTGGAAGACAGAGACAAGGGTTAGAATCCAGGCTGGATTCAAGAGTCAACAAAGATTCACTGAGTCTAGGCTTAGGCGCTGACCAACTGGATCAACACTGCGGCGTTGAGGCAAGGTCTGAAGACAGCTTAAGTAGTGGATCCTCTGATGATCTGATGGGCTGCAGCTGTGCAGAAGGCTCACTCAGGAGGATCCACGGCGGACTCTGCTGGAGAAAGGTGGAATTTCTCCACCTCCCAACAAACCCTCTCATCTGCTAACCTTTCATTCCTCTCCTCTGCAAAAAATAAAAAGAAATCTGGACCATTGTGGCAGGCCAATCCAGGAATTGAATGCAAAATCCATCTGAAATAATCCTAAGAGCATTTGTTCCTTTCATTCCTGTTCTCTCCCCCATATATGCAGCCTGTTCAAAGAAGCCCTACTCTTACCTCCTTCAACTAGAACCATCGTCGATCCAGGGAGTGATATCACTCCGTCTCCCCACATCCGTTATTGTTTCAGAATTTGCCATCCTTCTATATAATCATCCACATTTTGAATTCTATTTCAGTTTTTTTAGCATTTGTTAGCCAGATTGGTTGTTTTTGTAAATGCTCAATTTCAGTTTAGTTTTAGTCTTTTATGTAATACTACTTTAAAAAGGTAGATTGGTAATGCTGTCATGGTACTGTTCAGTTTTTAGCTACAAGTGCCAGATTATTCAAGCTGTTTGGTAGAGAGTAACTGATTCCTGGATTCTACTGGCTTACCGAACCTGGACTGTTTTTCTGACCTTGGCTTGGATTCCACCATTGGTACCTCACTGATTCTCTGATCTTCTGGTTTATGAACTTGGTTTTGTTTTGTTACGACTTTGGCTCGGATATTCCCTTCCAAAAGCTGCTCCTCAGCGTTGGCTGACATCAGCTCTGCTCATCACCCAGAGCTTGGGGGCCGGCGCCCGTCACAAGAGGAGGACAATCTCCTTCTCGGATTCATTACTACTAACCGTAGACTGCCATTGTACGGTTAGTAGTTTCAGTTAGTGTCTTGTAATGCAGACCATTTGTGAATAAATTACATTGGCATTAAGTGTAGTCTAAAATTAATTTTTTCAAAGTCACCACAGGCTCTCTCTCACAGTTCAATTCAGAGGAGAATTATGGAACAGGTTGTGAGTGTGTGAGTGTGCATCCTGCCCAGTGTTCCAGATTTAGTAAAAAAGATTTAATAAAAAGCATTGATGTCAAATCTGTTGAGGAATATTATTTTCAAAATGCATACATCTTTTTGATTATTATATCATATATATATATATATATATATATATATATATATATATATCATGTATTTTTATATATATGTTTATAAACATAGGTATATATAAAAGTTTTTATTTATTATTTTTTCTATGTACTTATTTATTTATTCTTCTTTGAAATAGTTACATTAATATAGCACCCCCTGGTGTGCCTCTGTTGTTTTTAAGTTAAGAGCACTAAACTGATTTGTGTTGTTTTGGTAAAAATTTTTATATTATTAAATATTTATATACTTACTTATATTGATATTTCTGGGCTAAGTATTATCAAAATTGTATTTTTATAAATATTTTTGCAGTTCAGCTTTTATCTTTTAAATTAATCCTCTATATTTTCTGTTGCTGTGTTTAATACTTTCTAAACAGCATATTTTCATTTGAAAAGGGCATTACACAAAACTTAATCAAAGTTAAATACTTGCTAATGACTGGTAGTGTGAAAAATTTGTATGCATTTTAATGAGTTTGTCAAAGGGTTTTTTACATTTTAAAAGACATGTAGTAAACTTTAGCATTCAACAGTCAGCTTAATTATAGTAAACATAATTTTCTAACAACAAAACGGTGGCTACTCAAAATGCTGCATTGCTAGTATCTTTGGAAAACTACTAGCCACAGTCGTCAGTGAGCGATAAAACCCTGATTGTCAAGCCCTGATTGTACATTTGATTTCATCAGAGCATTTTGTCCATGAATTTTAGCACAATTTTATTAGTAATGTTTCTTAAATTAATTTCTGATTGCAATGAATGGTTTTTGCAGAGTTCTCTGAAGTTTTGATTCTAGCTGCTTTCTCAAATATTACCGAAACTTTCTATGTATTGTTTAATTGCACCATCTTAACACACATCTCTGTTTTCTTGTGATTATTGTGTTGTAATTTTAAGAACATTTTAGGATACTCTTGCTGTAGAATAGGACTTTTACCCCCTACTAAAACAGTATATTTGATTCACTGAATTTGGCTAAAGCATCACTTTTAGATATTTCTATTTATTTTGATAGAAATCTGTAAAAGAAAAGAAAAGCCATGCTTAGTGTTTTTTTATTTATTTTTTTGTTTTATTTTTTATATTCTTACCATACCTGCTTGTAAACAATCACCTTCATGTTTTTATGATCATCTTTGCCAGTGCCAACTTCTTGAAAGATTAGAAATGTCATTATACCTCTCAAATGATTGATGGACAGCAACAATTACTCCTGTAAGAACTCTCTACACTAAATCAACATCAAGAAATGGCACAAATGGAAAGCACCCCTGCTGTGTCTCTCCACCCCTACTGTGTTTCTTCATGTCGCCAGGAGCTATAGAGGGGGAGGGAACCCCAAAAAGAAACGCTGGAGCTCAATTCTAAGGACCTCAGTCAATTTTTATTTAAACTAACTGTTTGCCAAAGGGGGCATCATCTTTGCTGTCAAAATGAAGAATGAGATACTTAATAAGGTAAGAAAAATTGGAACGTGCATGTGTACAGTTTTATTAGGTATTTTAGCTTTAAGTGCTAACAAAAAGAGGGAAAAAAGGAAATGTATTGCTCACTTAATATCTCATTAACTGCACTAAACAAACTACCAGATAAGTCTCTTTCACTGCTTTATCAGACACTATTTTTTCATTCAAATCAGGGCTTATGTCTTGCACTTTTAACTCACAGTAATTTTTTCAGATAACAAAAGTGATATATATATATTTTTATAATTCAGATATGATAATAATTGCTGGTTATATGAAGGTGACATAGTGCTATTTTTTTAACAAGCTGTTAGTTATCTATACGGATTTTAATTTTTTTGATATTTGCAGAAGCAATTATTATAACATCTCAAACTTGGTGAAATAATCTCAAAGAAACTATTTGGAAAAGATAACTCTGCATCCCTCTTCTGCATGATGGTAGAGGGCAATCATTGGGCGGGCAAAAAGTATAATTTTCAAGTGGACCATTACAAAGTATAAGAAGTATCAGGACACTGTTGTGTTTCGGTTTTGACATTAGTAGCCATTGCAAATTCTAAAGAGAGCTCAATTAAGATGTGTTGTGTTTTATTTTTTTGTTGTTGTTTTTTCCCTTAGCTTTTCGGTTTCTGACTGGTTTATTCTTTTAATTCCTAATGAGTGTCAATATATCATTGCGTATTTGCTTTTTTTTATAAGTTGTTGCTTTTTGTATTTGCATTTTATTAGGTTTAAGTTTCCATGACCTCGTAAGAGTTTACTAGCCCAGGAAGTAGAAAGCAGATATATTGATTTATCCACTTACTGCCAATGACCTCTTTTTACTCAGGTTCACCTGAAGCAACAGTAGACCATGTAGCCTATATTCAGCCTCATAAGTCTGCTTTCCTATTCCCAAATCTATTCCCAAATCTATTCCTGACCAGTATAAATTTATTGCTGAACTCAATTCAATTCTGGTTATTTATATAGCACCAATTCACAACATGTCATCTCAAGGCACTTTACAGTTCACCATATCATACAGTCAATTTGATTCAAAGTTTTACACCTAAAGAAAACCATTTGATTGCATCGACTCATTGACTAGAAGGCAATCCCTCACACTAAGCGCTCCTAGCGACAGTGAAGAGGAAAAACTCCCTTTTAACAGGAAGAAACCTCCAGCAGTACCAGGGTCAGTATGAGCGGCTATTTCCCGAGTTTGACTTGAGTTCAAGGAGACAGAAGCAGAAATACAAAAAGCAACTGTAAAAGGCGGCCCGGTCCAGGAAACACACAGCCAGGCAGACGAGCTCCAAGCCAGTTTCCATGTCAGAGAATGCAGTGAGCACAGCCAGTCAAAGTCAGAGAAACAGGACTACACAGCACATAAAAAGGTGTAGGACATTTTTAATACCTCATTGTCTTGCATCAAGTCCGAACAGATATTTTTTTTCGGGCCAATAATGAAAATTACTTTTTTAATTACAAGTTTGTTCTATGATCAATGTTATATGCTAATGTTAAACAAAGGAGCTTTAAAAACTGCAGGTTTTTTGACAATATTTAAGTTAAACACGCCCTACAGCAATTAGCCAATATATCACAATGAGAACAAGGGTTATTTATATATCATTTATATATACAGTACATCTGGGTAATCATTTCAATACAGCGGTATCACTAGAAATAGAGACCCAAGAATTGTTTTACACTACGGAGTAGAACATTTGAACAAGGGGATGTGAAGAGAGGTGATGATATCTGACTGAAACCTAGGGGCATTTTTAAACTCTATACAAGTAGTCATTAAACTGAATGAATTGGCACAAAAATTAGCTTAATTGCTATAAGTATGTTGCCCATTAATCAGCCTTTGAGCCTGCTTTTGGACACAATGTCCACTCTGGAGCAGCAGGACGTTGCCTGTCACTCCCTATATAAAGGTTCTGTTGAGGGATCCTCGTTGCATCGAATCAACTGGTGAGAACGTAGGGCCCTGATTGGTTAATATACAAAAGTCCATCACCTCCAGTGAGACCAAACCTCTTATTAGTATATGGAGCAGGGATGGGCCAGGGCAGGTGCTGAAGCTGGCTGCTCAATGTTAAGCAGAACAGGCTAAAAGATTTTTATTGACAATCGCCGACCGAGAGGAAATTTTCCTCATGAGACTTGGAAAAGAGAGGAAATAGTGATCATTCAGTCAGAACACTTATCTTCTCCTGAACTCTTGCTATGGTTTCTGGGGTTTATTGTTTCAAAGTGCTTCACATGAGCTAGTATCAGCCATTCTTGTAATGTGTTTTTTAATGCGTTTCAACATCTGTTATTGCAATACGTTGCAATTCGATTCAGTTAACACCACTGAGCCTCCTCTGTTTCAGAGACCAGCAGTATCCACTGGGTAATGGTGAAGCGTGTTTATACTATGTGTTATATATATATATATATATATATATATATATATATATATATATATATATATATATATATATATTTATGTGTGTGTGTGTGTATAAACACAGACATTTAAATCTGTGTCTGGAAATCTTTAAGAGCTTATACAAATGAATCACCAAAGACAGAAACTTCTATCAATTTCAATCCAGGTTTTCGATTTTCTTCACTTCTCCTTTAGGTTTTCTCTCATTTCAGGCTATTTTTTCCTCTATTTTATTACAGTCAAAATCTGAAATCTTTTAGGTAGGGGAGGTATTACTGATGGCAGCAAGGTTAAAATGTAATTTTGTATGTATGTGAAAGTAATTTTATCATTCCTTTACTAGCCCACTTCATCCTCATCTTTTTTTTTTTGCCATTATAATTTAGCCTCCCAAAACCTTGTTGAGGTAGCATCTAATTTTCATTCGTGTCTCTCCCTGTCTAGTTCTCCAGGGAGAGCAGGGTATGAGAATTAGGTCTCCCAGTAAATATGTTGTGGTTATTTTTGCTTCGACAGTTTGAGGCTACAGGAGGCAGTGAGAGATTCAGGCTTCTTGATATGTTTTGCTTTTTTTGTTTGTATGTGTCAGGTTTGGGACACAATACTAGTTTTTTAGGTAACACCCTCTGGCCATGAGCTTAGGATGACTACTAGTAAAAACAAAATGTACATTGATAAAACGCCTGTAATAAAAATGATGCACAATCATGTGCCTGAATTGTCAGTATACTTTAAAGACTGTACACAACTGGCAAAGTATTACACAACATCATACATAACATCATCTCGTAATTAATCAGAAATTGTTGAACTTTGGCACACAACACAAAATAACAACACAAGTGAATATGAAAGTTTATGCTACAGGTTTTGTGTCATGGTTTTGGTTATATTGTGCTTTACTTTGCTCTATGTTCCCTGGTTTTATTGGTTTAATTCCTTTTTTGTTGTAATTTCTAGATTTGTTAGTTCTCATGTTTTTCTGTTGTCCTCTGTAGCCCTCTTGTGTGTGTGTGTTCCTTTCCCCTTGGCTCCCTCGTTGTCTCCTTTCACACCTGCTCCTTGTCAGCTCGTTAGCCTTCCCTTTGTCTTTTTCAGCTATATATGGGCTCTGTTCGAAAACCTAGGACGCCTCCTTAGAAGACCAGATTCGAAGGCCGATTACGTCATAGCGCGGCGCCGAGGTCTGGTCGGATTCCAAGAGTCCTCGTTATGCGGCCTTAAAATGCGTCCTTCTTTTTGCCCGATTTGAAGGACGGGTCCGATGTATCCTCGGTATTCTTGGATATCCCAGGATTCATTGCGAGACCAAGCAAGCCGTGATCAGAGGAAAGGTTACTTGGCCCCGAACAGTGGTGAATATTGGAAGTTCAGTTTAATATAATACAACTCTGTGAATAGTTCCGTCTGAAATGAATGAAAATAGTTGTTTTAATGGTTATAGAGTCAGATATGTGGCGGTAATGTTTGGTTTATCTAAAGGTTTTAATCTGTTACTGTGTAAATGGGTTTGGCTATAATTTAAGGACAGATTCTAATAGATCTGCAGGGTGGGAACTATAAATCTGATAGGATTTTTATCTTTTTATTGCTATTTTGCACAATATGCTTAAGTTTGTATTTTTTGTTGTTGAATATTAGAGATTTTGCAGATATATTTTTTGTAAATATATTGTTTAGATTTACTTATATCTTTCTACCCCTTTTATAGAATAGAATAGAAAATCCCTTTATTTTCCCACAATGGGCAAATTTACAGCAGCAGAAAGATTATTGAAATGGTCACACAAATGTGGACCTTAGAAAAATGTATAAGAATAACATAATAGGGAAGAGTTAAAATATAAACAATAAAATACTGTAAAGTGTTTTAACAATATAAAACTGGGGAATAAATAACTAATATGCAGCTATGGACATTTTTACAGTAATGGATATTTGAAAATAGCAGCAACATCAGAGATGTGCAGAATGACAGCAGCAGGTTATTTAACTGACTAAGGTTTCTATCATTACATTTGATTTGATTTGTTCCTGCTCCCGGCTGTTGGAACATTTATTCCACTCTGGATTCTTGTGAGTGTAGTCTTCGTTCACCTCACAATAAAAAATAAATAAATAAACAGTTTTGAAAACTTCTGTATTCATTCTTTTCCTGCTTTGTGTGTCAACGTTCACGGTTGCTAAGCAACAGAGCACACGGCGGTAAAACCCGCCAAAGGGTAGACCTGGTCGAATTAAAAGCCAAAACTCTTCCGGTCTCCTTATTTTCAAGGACTTCGAAGGATCCAGTCTAGGTAGACCGCGTCCTTGGAGGACCCGTCCTAGGTTTTCGAACAAAGCCATGCTCTCCCTCTGCTCTCACTCTTTCTTGGTTCCTTGTTGTTGCTGGTCCTGTTGTCGTCGTTGTCCTCTCACCTCGTCTCTCCCTGATACGACTGATACAAAATCAAATACAAACATCTTAAAAATAAAACTCAACCTTTTAGGCGTAATCGGAGACAATGGCACATGAAGTGTGCTCCTGATGTCCAGTCTGCTCCGTAGCTTTGTTTTGGTCGCTGTAACCGCAGAAAATCCCACTTCACAAAGATAGGATGTTATAAATAGGATGAGTCTTGAACTGAATTAACCTGTGTCAAGAGGCACAGATGCACCGACTGATGTAATTGGGAGAGAATACCGCAATTTTTTATATTTTTCAAAATAAAACATCACTCACACTCTGATCGATAAATTAAATACATATATATACTTTTTTCTGTGCGGCCAGCGGTCCCCCCGGTGGTTGGGGACCGCTGCAATAGAGAATTTGTCGGCAGAGCTAAGCAGGATTGTTCAGCCAAACCTGACTTCATTATTTGGGTTCTTTGAGAAAGAAGAACTTAAAGTTAACAATCGTGAGCTTTTAACATTAACCAAAAACTGTTGACCAAAGTCAAACAGCTCAAAGGCTTTCCAAAAATTATTATGGTATACCATTTTATTTATTTTTTTTGGTAAACAGTTGAAAAACATTTATTTAAGGAATCTCTGCAGCATGTTGAATGTTCATTTCAGTTTTATGTCAAACTGTGAAAGGAAAGGTTTTTGTGTTTTTCTTTTTTTTCTTTTTTTTTTTTTGCTGTAAGGTATAGGCTATTCTTGTGTGCATCTTTCAGGGGCTGCATGTTGATGCAACTAGCAGCGCTGTTGCCTTTAAACAGGAAGATTCTTATTTTTCTGTCTGCTCTGAGTTTATTCTCCCTGTGCAGGCGTGTATTCTCTCTGGAAACTACAGCTTCCTTCCACAGTGCCAAATAATTATTAGGTTCAATGGTGTGTCTAATTTCCCCTTAAGTGTGAGTGTATGGTTGGATGTCTATTTGTTGCCCTGCGATGGACTGGCAAATCGTCTGACATGTACCCCATCTTAGATTGCTATAAAAAGGCTCCAGCCTCCTTTGACTCTAACCACCAAGGGATAGAAGATGGATGGATCTCATCTCATCATCTTATCTTTAATATCAACTATAAGCTGGAAGCCTGAAACCACAAGAGTGATTCATATACTAACCATTCCAGCTTGCATACTTGAATGTATCCGTCAGGTGTAAGTGTCCACTGCCCGCATAAATGTGTTTTTTTAATTATCAATCAGAAAACATTTGTGGAAAGGCTTATATAGTTACTTCACCAGAGGAACATGAAAAACCCGATAAAAAGACAAATTAAATTTTTTTTGAAACTGGCAAATATCACAGCGTGTGCACAATTCATTTTCTCATTTATTTTCTCATCTTTTAAGATGCTTAAGCAGCTGGCTATTACTACCCTTGTTAATTCCCTGAATACATTTAGGCAGTATAAATTTTTCACTAATGTTAAGCCTTTCTCAAATTATATTTACTGTCTACAAATATCTTGGTTTATTGTAATTCAAAATGCAACATGCAACTGTCATTTATTTTGATAGGTTGTTAAGCAGGGAACAAAGTAACAATGAAAAATATTTCATTATGCAGGGGATGTAAACAGAGTTTGCCCATCTACTAATCAAGGCAGTGACCTAACAGGAAAATTCTTACTCTGGGTGGACAACATATATGTTTTAGGTTAATCAAAAAATTAGTAATGTCACAAAGTGGTTATAGAATTCTTTTTTCCATACCAATCTTAATGTATTGTATGTATTATTTAGATTAGAAACTGACAATAGCTACGTTTACATGGACACAAATAATCGGATTGAAGGCCTGATCAGATCAAAAATGTTTCATGTAAACATGTCAGACTGAAGATTCTAATCCGATTCGGTCCGATCGGAAATAAATTTAATTCCGAAAGAGAGAGGTGGTTTTTGCCGATCGCCATTCTGATTGGCGTCCATGTAAACACCCATTCGGATCTTAAGAGTAAAATAATCTTCACTGCGCATGTGTGCGATGTCAGCGTGACGATTTTTCAGCCTTGTCAACAACAGGAAACCACCGGTCGCTCTTGTTGTGAACAACATGGCGGGAGGAAAGTCGAAGTGGTCTGTCACCGACACCTGTTTCTTGCTTGAAACCTTAAGGGAGCTCAACATAATTGAACGCCTTGATGGCAGAAAGTCTAGGAACGCCGACTTATACACTCAAGTTCATTTAAAGCTGCAGGAAGCAGGAATTGACAGAAGTATCGACCAGATAAAAAATCGATGGAAGAGTTTGAAAGCGGCCTATTACAAAGCCAAAACTCAAAACTGCAAAAGTGGGTCTGACCCAGCCTGCTTTGAGTTCTATGATCAAATGGATGAAATGATGGGAAATAGGCCGTTGTCAAATTTGTCCTCCAACGGCGTGGATGTTGGCTTGTAGAATGAAGAGGACTACAACTCGGACATTCCTCAAGAAGATGGCAGCATCACGGGTAAGCAAGCAAGTACTAGTTTGTTTACAAAAAGCCGGTTTCTTCTTCTACTATTAAAGCGGAAGTACACAGTTCTGTGCATGCTTAAAAGATTTAATCTGATCCAACACTTGGTACATGTATACACACGTCATGATCGGATCATTTCATTTAGTGTCCATGTAAACGGAGATTTTGAATTTCCGATCAACCAAGGTTTGGATCGGATCGGGGAAATTTTGCGCATGTAAACGTAGCTACTGCTATGTTTACATTGGTCAGTAAGATGGCCAGACAACCACTTCTATGTACTGGATAACAAAATTTCAATATTTAAAGGAATAGTATATAATTGTATAAGCAATACTTGACAATCACAAACCTTCAATTAAAATATTGGATTGATCTTTGTTGTACTTACCACTGTAGCTGTGTAACAAGGTAGACACAGGTGCAACCAATCACACTTCAGGAATTTATAGATATAATTTAGACTAAAATCATGGTCATATTTTGATCACATGGCTTTCTGCAATACACCGCTACAAAGCTAATGGGCATTACTGCCATTCGTAAGGTTATGGCAATAATGTCCATTAGCTCAATAAGAAATAGTTCTGTAATGGAGTTTTCAATGTCATAATTCCAGACGGGGAGATTTGTCAGACTATGTGTGTGGAAGAGAAAGGAGAGAGAACACCTGTCTCTGTTTTATATTTGGATGTTCCTTTGTTATGAACTTCATTTACACTGTCTGTCCAATCACAGACGTGACTAGATTAGTAAGTGACACTGAGACATGTCTGCCAACAAATGGAAAATCCTGAAACACTTGCATACCTACACACAGAAGTGTCACACTATCATTGTGGGGACTTTCCATTGACTTCCATTTATTTCCCACTATGGTCTAACCCAGAGCCTTACTCTAACACTAACCATTATCCATACATACCTAACCCTAAACCTCACCTAAACTCAATTCATACCTTAGACATAAACTTAAACCCTGCCCAAAAGGAGAACCTGTCCTTATGGGGACTAATCGTTGGTCCCTACAAGTACCTATGAGTCCCCAAAATGTAGCATATTTCTGGGATATTTTCAACATAAGGTAACAAAAACATGGCCACAAATACAAAAAGCGGTACATGCATATATATGCAAGCCCCATTAAAAAGAGAAATTTATGGAGAAATTATCAAAAAAGCAGTTGTTTATGATTTAATGGCATTGTTTTTCGTTTAAATTTCTGGATTATCAAAAACAAAAGTACAAAAAAAAAGTCATTTGAATATAACTGGTAATGTAGAATTAGAACCTGTTTTTCTCAATAAACCTGGATACACCAGCTTCAGCCTTGACATCCTCTTCGTCTGCTTAAGGGAGGGATGGCTAAATAATGAAATATTCATGACTTCTTTCTTTCCACTAACGGTTTGAAGTGACAGAATTACAACTCTACCACTGTTACAATCATCAGGGGTCTTCCATTCACATGATTTGTTTTCCTCTTTGGTCACTTTTACACTTTAGGTCCCACTTGCTCTGACTTTTTTGTTTTCTCCTTTAAGGATGTTTATCTGTATATGATGTGGATTTATCTCTACATTACCTGGTGCAGCTATGCTGTTGTGTTTACATACCTATGGACATACTGGAGGGGCAGCTGCAAAAGCTCTGCCCCTTGTTCTGCAATTGGCAGAGATGAGCTGTACCAAGTGCCTTTGTGTTCCTATTAGAAAAGGCCTGGCCCTGCTCGATCAATTAGTCAGTTTGAAATGATTGTCTTTTAACTTAAAAAAAAAAAAAAATATATATATATATATATATATAAAGAACTAGGCAATATATATATATATATATATATATATATATATATATATATATATATATATATATATATATATATATATATATATATATATATATATATATATATATATATATATATATATATATATATATATATATATATATATATAAAGAACCAGGCAATATATATATATATATATATATATATAAAGAACCAGGCAATATATATATAAAATGAACCAGGCAAAATAATATTCAGGCATTTTCTATTGGAAAACAAATTGCACAAACAAACAAAAAAAACAACAACAAATCTCTTTTTAATGTAAACAAACTTATCTGTGAATAGAATATGTTTCCCTGCTCCTTTTAAAAACTATACTTGCAAAGAAAGCCCATACAATGGTACATTCTTACCCTAAACAGTTATTGTAATTTCCAAGTCTGGGCTATGAAGAACAAAAAGCTACCTTTACAGTGAATCCAGGTATTCTTTCCTTATTCTCACTTTGTCTTCTGCATAACTTCATCCAGAGCTGTTTTATAAAGCCTGTCAGTCATCAACTTTATACAGTAGTTATGATATATATATTCAGTAAAACGTTGAATACATGATCAAAATCTGACCTCAAATAAAGCAGTTGATTAGTTTTCTTTGCAGGACCGCTTCTTTATTTAGAAGCATACATTTGAAATAAATTTTACAAGCATTATTTTTGTCCTTAAGTATAAAAATCTTACACTTCAGTACCTACTTTGCATGGTTGGATGTGTTTATACTGGTTAAAAATAAGCTAATAAAGATGATGACTCAACCATGTGCTAACCACAGTGGATTGCTGTATGACAGCTTGGTGTACTGAAAGCTTTATGGACAGATACACTGGCACAGAGACAGCCAGACATGAAAGCAAGCAGGAGGTCCGTCACAAAAGCAGGCAGAAAAGACTGGTAGCCAGTAGGTGGTCTGACTGGTGGGCAGCCAGGTGGAGATGTAAGTAAGTGGAAAGCAACAGCGACAGGCAAGGTGACACATTGGTTACACTGACTCAAGTAGTCAGGCAAAGTGACAGGATTTAAGACATGGGGACAGACAGACAGACCAACAGCCCGGGAATTACTTGACTGTGCCCTCAATGTCCCTTGAGGTCCACTAAGGGCTGGAGCGGGTGGCATGTGGTATGTCACTGAAACTATCTGATGACAAGAAGAGAAGCAGTAATGGAATACTTTCAAGAGGACAGCTGAAGAGTGGAAAGTTTGTATTAAAAAAACTTTCCATGCTTCAGATTTATATTAGATTATAAACAGCTGCATTATTAAAGACTAAGATGATTTAAGGAACAAAACATGTTGAACTCATTGTCAGCTGGTGGTAAACCCTCATTACCACCATCTGACACCAAGGCAAATACTTTGCTCTGCAACATTGAGGATTTATTCAGAAATATAATCTCATTTTTATAAAATTTTTTTTTTCAGAAATAGACATTTTCACATTAATAGAAATCTTCACCTTTCATATTAAGATAAACATCCCCTTCCATTTTTTAAAATATGTAAAGTATTAAATATATTTTACAATTAACATCGATTAAAGCACAAAAATAAACATAATGTAAAAAAAATTATATTTCTTTTACCTTCTCTGTATAACTAAATGTTTGACTCTTAATCTCTTTTATCTTAAAATGTGGTTAAGCCTAGCACATATTTTATATGAGCTAGGCTTAACCTCAATGATTAGTCACAAAATATTTTATATTGCAACTTCAACCATTTTTATGTGACTCATCTCATTGGAGGTTAGCTTTTTTTTATGATATTCTGAAAGTAAATTCATTGCCTTTGGCATAAAGATAATAGAGATAGTTTGCATCATTGCTAACTGTGCTCTCGTCTAATTTAGCTCAAACTTTGTATTACTAATATTGCAATACATGTTGTGCTATTACTTATGTTGTGTGTGTTTTTGCTTCAGAATATCTTTGCTTTTGATCTTGCACTTTTCATGGCTTAAAAATCAGCAGCATGTTTGTTATAGCCATTGTCTAGCTCAACAAAGCAACATGTCCTTTTACAATTGTTTTAATAATAAGGAGATAAACAAAAATGTACCATTAGTTGTACGAGCGGCTAACATATTATACATAAAGGGTTACCTAAAACCAGCCTAAAACCTTTTTTAGGCACAAAGGACAATCTGATAATAAACACCTGTGTGAGTAGTCAATACTACTACTCTAGCATTTCATGAGCTTTTTGTACATTGATGGCTCATTTTCAAGAAAGGGTACCCTAAAACCCCTAAGTTTCTTACTGTGTTATGTCATTACAGAAAGAAAAAGACAATTAGAAGTATTTGATTGATACAATTACTTTAGGCTTTGCACTCAGACCTCAGCAAGAAACATTAGCGCTACATTTTGCTTTGATATGCATAAACGGGGTTAAAAATAGGGATGTATCCCCCCCAGGCCTGAAACTGGTGATGGAGTGGAGATGGATGAAGTTGGTTTAATCCATAGACTGCTGGTTGGTGAGATGTTGTGCTTCAGCTGTATTGAGAGATCCAGTGGGATGCATGGACAGGTTTATGGACAGGTGTATGACGCAGGTGTCATAAACCTGTCCATGATAAGCAAGCATGAAGCGGCAGTGGAGAGGAAAAACTCCCCTTTGGGAAGAAACTTCTGTCAGAACCAGGCTCAACATGGCGGTCTTATGCTGGACTGGTTGAGATGAGACATGGAATACAGTAAGAGTCCGGGAGGAATGGCACTCTGATAAAGCTTTAGCTACGATAGTGGAGGAGGGGATGGAGGTGGGTTGAATCGGGGTAATCTGAATCAAAGTCTGACCGACCACTGCCCGAGTTTTGGGTAGCAGACTGAGATGTGAATTTGGAGAAATTTTAAGATGAACTATGGATGCTGATTGGCTTTCGTGGAGGTATGGTTCAAAACTGATTGACCTGTGATGGAGGCAGACAAGTAATCGTTTCTTCAGTTGATCTTCTGCCTAGGCTTCATGACTCCAAATATGCCAGTGGAAAGGAAACTATTATTTTATAATAGCACTTTAATATTATTTTAAACCAGCATCTGTATTTCCTGTGGGCAGGGTTTAAGTATAATATATTTTTAACAAACCACTCCATGTTTCATAATTGTGTTTATCAAATCAGCTCAAACCAAAACTTATTTAATTAATTAATTAATTGTTCTTGGCTCATTATTTTTCTTATTGCATTTATTGTGTGCTTATTGTGTATATGACCACTATAGCAAGCTTTTGCTAGGTAGTGGTGGAAAGTAACAAAGTAAATTTAGTTGATTACCATACTTAAGTACTCCATGATGTTTAGTCCATAATTGCTCTTTTCTTTTTTGAAAACCAATTTCAACATGCAAGGTAGCATCCATTAGGACAAAATTTGCATGACCTTCCACAAATGCGAGAAACTCAGGGCAGATATTATGTGTAGTTTATAAATGTCATCAAGCTGTTGGTTGTTGCCTTGTGGCCAAGTTATTTGGTAGGATCAGTTCTCAAATCAAGGTTTGCTGTTTCTTTGTGATAATAGATTCAACCTTAAACCTCTATTACATAGCGAAGGTGTTAGGAGAATCAAGACAATCCTGTATTCTTTTTTTATTTTTAAATAAATAATAATTATCACAATAGCTGTAATTTTTTGTGGCTTTTTTATGCTAAAGTTCTTTACAAGTGGTGTAAAATCTGTAGCAGGTGGTTCTACGCATCAATATCTCTGGTGGTTTCTGAAATTTACAAGGTTCTCTAAACTGACTCTGAAATTAGATCTTAGAAAAGTTAATTTCTATTTTTGAATACTTGAATACTTTTAAATGCATGCACTTTTGAGTGACTACTTCAATACTTTAACTTGAGTAGATGTTTGACTGAGTAACTTTTACGTGTAGTCGAGTAAGATTTGACTCTGAGTATCGATACTTTCACTCAAGTACTACTTTTGAGTACTTTGTTCATCACCGGTGCTAGGTGCCATTAGCTAAGCCTGATATGTCTTCTAGCATGTACCTTTTGGTTTGATAACCCTTTATGGATCCCAACCCTGCCCTGTACTTATCTACTGTTTCCTTGTGCCCCTAGAAGCATTTTTTTAGACTTTGCCCTTTAACTTTGAGTCTGATGAAAATAAAGTCATTTACTGAGCAGTATGTTTACCATTGCTTCTATAACCTCCATTGTTACATTGTAGTTGTGTGATTTACAAATCACATCATCTTAGTTCAGTGAATTCTCATTATTAGTTCGTATGAAATCGTATGAAAAGTAATGCTCCGTAATTTTGTACGTTTTAGACGTTTTTTTCGTCGCATTTCATCTTATTTTTACATCTTGCCTCGAGACAAGATATCCTTGCGCATGCGCATGTTACGCACCATTAAATAACATAGAATTTAACATACAATTAACCCTAACCCTAAGATACAAAACAGCAAGCAACCTAGTTAGAGACCTGAAGAAGTGATCATTGCACTGTTTTTCCCAGTTTTACATCCTTCCGAGGATCTGCTTTTTTCGTCTGTCTGGTTGCGCATGCGCACTGATCTGTTTTTTCGTGGAAAAACATCAAAAACGTACAAAATACTGTGCATAACTTTTCGTACGATTTCATAAGAACTGATAATGAGAATATGTTGCTTAGTTTTCTGGCTCTGGAGGTGACTTAATCTTACAACTACACCCGTTTTGAGGTGCAACTTTATTGCGATGGAAAAAGACCAGAAAAATATAGGGCAGAGTCAATTCAAGTTGAGCTGAGCCGTAACATTATCAATGACCCCTCACCCCCCACCATGGACAGTTCTCCCAGCTGCCCTCTAGGAAGGGGCTTCAAAGCATCAGATGCAGGTCCAGCAGATTCCAAAACAGCTTTTTCCCCACTGCCATTAGACTGCTGAATGTTAAAAAAAAAAAAAGAAAACAAAATGGAAAAACTGTAAATCATATTTCGGTCTTATGTTTACATTTGATCATTACATATGATCATACGTAAACATTACATATCACTGCTACATTTCAAGAAATAGAAATATCTTGAGAGCTGTACTCAATTAAATGTTGTTTTCTATATACCCTGTGTGTACAAAATGACAATAAAGTCTGTCTAAGTCTAAGTTTAGCAAAGGAAAAGGGTCACTGTCAAACATTCCTCCCTCATAGCTAAAGAGCTGTTTGCTTTCTTTGACAGAGTTGTCCTTCATGTTATGTAGTGATGACATTAAAATGTTACAAATGGCTGGTTTGACTTTAATGTCTATTACCATATCGACACAACATAATCAGTTATTTTGACTTTGAAGCTAACATAACAGCAGCAAATTTGAACAACTTAACTTTCACTCCATATCCCCATTAAGTTAAACCAATAATTAAAATATTGTTTTATATTTCAGTATAAGAACCACTCTTAAAAGATTATTTCTTTTAAATGTAATCAATCTATAGTAACTCTCAAACATATTAATACTCCATGAATTTTTCCACTTATTGTGTTGTAAAACAACAAACCTCTATGTATTTTATGGGTTTATTATTATGAGATAGACTAACTGGAAAAAAAATTCTAAACTACAAGGAAATGTAAAAGGAAATTTAATTTCTTTCAGAAATCTGAAAAACTACAAGAGCATATTTAAATTTTGGGGGTTGCACAGTGGCAGTTTGTAGCACTGTTCTCTTGCAGCAAGAAAGTCCTGGGTTTGATTCCCAGCTTAGGGTCTTTCTGCATGGAGTTTGTATGTTTTCTTCAGGTACTCTGGTAAGTTTAATTGCTTTATGTCTCTGTGTTACACTGTGATACACTGCTCTTAATAATGGGGAAAAGGAAGCTGTGTTATATTTGTCAGACACAATGTCCCATGTGCCATCAATGTCCTCTGTATTTTCTGACTGGCAAACTCATTAGCCCAGATTTGTACTTTTTATTACATTTAAGCACGCTACAACTCAAAATCATTGCAGCCCATGTCCTGTGACAGAATGAAGGTTTTGCCTCATGTCAGCCAGTGAGACAGTAGCTGACACACTGACGCAGTGAATGATGGCTTTTCATGAAGAGGAATGGCAGCCTTACAGACCACAAGCTGCTCTCAAATGTTCCTGTCTGACCTATCTGCACTGTGTATTTGTATGCAGGCACAGGATGTGTTTCTTAAACCATTTATTGACCAAGGCCTCCACTTATTTCCTGGAGTGGCACAATGTAGGAAAGGGGCTTCTTTCAGTAAAGTAAACTATCCTTTCACAAATCATGTCTGTTATAAAAATGGAGATGCCGTCTATTTATTCATATATATATTAATTTGAGCTGTTTTAATTTTAGGGTAATGTTAGTCACTTAATGTAGTTAGTCTGTGTAAATTGTAAATGGTAAAAAAAATCTGTCTCAAGCTATGTATTATGGGGAAAAGCCTTCTAAACATATCACATCGTCTGAGCTCCTTGAAGCAACTTTTAGGGTTATAACCACAGTGAACATTATTTAATGTCATATATCCTCTGCACATGATAATGTCTCCTGAGCTCAATCATTTAATCCACAATGATGCGTAAAGTGGCAAATCTCAGCAGGGATTACAAATAGGATATTTGCTCACTTGCCTTATACCTCAGCAGATTAATTTAAAAAGTATTTAATACATTTGACAGGAAAAGTTCTCTAGAATATGCACAGTCGACAGTTTTTAACTAACTAAAAAGTAATTTTTGGATACTATCAACCACATAACTACACATTCTTTGAAAAACCTCTCACAACATCCTCAAATTAATTTATATAACAATTTTTATTTAGTTATTTCACTTTATTGCCTAATATACTCCTAGAAGACTGCTGTCATAAATCCAATTAAAACCAAAACAATCTATTCTATTAGTAAATAAAATAAAAAGGGAAATGATTTATTAAAAAGTTACATACAGTATGTTAATCACAAATACAGATAAATTATAACATTAACCCAATAAAAGCATAGATTCATTGTTGAAAATTCAACATTTTCACTAATTTAACAGATAATGTTTTTTTTTACATAATTGTTATTCCCATTTTTTATGTAGCATTCAGCAGTGCAGTTGTATATGGGTTATATGATGAACATATATATCAATTCAGTAGAAGTTAAAAACTATTATGAGAATTGTACTTAAAAGTGTTTGATTAATTTGATTAATGATATTGCTGTTGCATAAGTCAAACTTGCAGGTGTAGATCATTTTAGATGTGTTTGACTAAAAAAGTTTGAAGTCTTACCATTATACAATAGTTAAAATGGAGCACTAACAAACTTCTTATTCAATGTTACCCTTTAACAGTGTCAAAAAAAAAGGAAAAAAAAGTGCACCATAATAATATTTCAGGGATCATTGACATTTTTAGTCTCCAAAAAATTTTTTTTTTTATAAAATGAAAGCATACCTCTCCTTAAATATAACAATTTAAATCTAAACGTTGTTATGTTAACGTCGTAAAGAGCCTAGAGTAAGTGCATCTATCATCGACTAGGCTGTAAGATCAGCCTCTTCTGTGTTAAACTACTAAAAGGAGGATCTCTTCCTCACAACGTGGGCTTGTGTTGCCCGCTGGAGGCGAGATTGGGAAGCACATGGGATAGAAAGAAGAAAGGCACCATATTTCCTTTTCCCTGCTCTGTTACTCATAGGCAGTTGCGGCCACCGTCGGACTTCTCAGCACGGGGGAAGATTTCGGTAAAGCAGGGTGCAAACTTCAACCGGCCAAAACTGTGTCTATGTTCAGTGGCGAAGAATAGAGTGAAGGGACAGAGAGAGAGAGAGACATATAGGGAGCAATGTTAACTCAGGTCTATTCCAATTAAATAAGTAATTAAAATGATAATACGGGGACACTCAAAGAGAGTAAGGGCGACTTGCATCCAAACTGGAATCCACAGGTCTTGCGCGCAAACGGATTCTTAATTATTTTCTACAGACGCGCGCTCCCATCGCCGCAGCTAGAGCGCTTCTTCTCTCCTCTCTTCACTACTTCCTTTCCTCCTCTCGACAGCATCCAGAACTATAGAGCAACCGTCCCCCATCACTCGTGTTGCCCCCCCAACCCACCCTCCCTCACTTCTCTCACTGCCAGATTTCTCTCCTCTACTTCTCCCATATCTTCGCAACCCTCTCTCTAGTTCAGTCCGTCACTTTCTGTGACGCACGACAGGGGGAAAAACCAAGTCGAGGCCGCTATGATCCGCATACTCGTAGCCTACCACTGTCAGTGTGCTGACAGAGATGGGCTCCTCCTGAAGCCGATTGGAGAACTCTCTCACCCGGGGTTGTTTTAGCGATCGCCCGAGAGGCGGTTCGGGAGGAGGAGGCGGTGGTGGAAAGGGGAGGAAAGGAAGAGGATGGGCAGAAGTAGAGGACTTGCATTTTAAACAAACTACTTAGAAAAAAAGAGAAGAGAGAGAGGGTCAGTATCACCGGAGTGCAAGAGAGAGAGGGAGAGAGAGAGATAGGGGGGAGAGATCGCATTCTTATCACGTCTACGTTTCTCTTCTCTCCTCTCTTTCGCTACAGCCACTAAGAGAGAGTGAGGACAGGGGGGAAGAGAAAGAGAGAGAGTGCGAAAAAAGGAAGAGAAGAGGAAAACGAGAGAATTACCAAATTGAAACTACTGATCTTTTTTTCCCAGATGCTTTCCAATTGCATAAGAAAATCAAGGTGAGCAGAACTATTTCGTGTGGATTATGGAGAAGTATTTTTATTTTTTTATTTTTTCGTTTGATTTTTGTGTGTGGGTTTCCGAGCTTTTACTGATGTCTGCATAGCGCTGGACTTTAAACATGGAGACAGCGAGCAAGGATAACGGAGAGCACCTCCTACTAATCAATACACATTTTGCTCTAGCTTTTAGTCCACATTTTCATGGCCAATGTCAACGCGAAAGCCTGCATTATGCTTGGCATTTATTCCAACACGCGCTCTGCTGCTCCTTTTTTTTTTTTTTTTGAGTGAGAGTGGGTGTGGGGGGTGTCTTAGGTTGGCACCAAATCAGAGACCGTTCCTTCTAGACCGGAACTTGTTCATCATCATTTTTCCCACACTAACTGCGAAGATGTGTGTTGAAAGACACTCGTCCTTTTAATGGAACCTGGTTGAAATTGACCAATTCCTGACAAGCAGTACCTCTTTTTTTAATTCATCCGGGGCTCATTCTCATGCGCATCTCCTCCTCATCTTACTCCCCCCCCCCACCCCCTCAGTGCCCCGCTGTCTCTGTCCATGTCCTTCTTTGTGTTTTCCCCGTTCAGACGGCTCAGCCACCCTCCTCATTTTTTTTTCGTTCTCTCCCTCCTCCCTTACAGCCCGGCATCGGACCGTGAGACGCGGGACGCACCGGGCCACGACAGAACAAATCATCGCAGAAGGAGGATATGTGAAGTTGGAATTCCACTAAACTAAGTATGTATACCACTCGATACGATGCAGCAAATGGGAAAATGTTATGGTCCACAATTCGCTCCGTCTCATGAAATGTTTTCTTACTTTTTGACACCCCATCTGGCTTTGTGATCTCAATAACATGGAGGTGGAATCAAATCCTGTTGGATGACTCATGGAATGGGGAGTAAAACTTAAATAAAAATAACTCTTTTTATTTTATTTTTTTTTTTTTTTTTTGCCATCAGGTTCACTTGTCACATTTTTTTGGTGGGATTACTGCATTTGTCCTTCCTATTACAGTACCGCGTTGTTGCCTTCAGCACCACGGACAGCGATTTTACCTGCGCCAATGGATGCGCTTCTCTGTATTTTTTTGAAACAGCGAAGTGAATACATGAGTTTCCATAACAGCAAAAATTTCAAACGTTTTGCTACTGTGAATGTTTTTTTTTTGTTTGTTTGTTTTTTTTTTTAAGAGATGAGGAGGCATACAGACAGTGAGATTGACAATAATAGAAATATATGCATTTATTTAGCCAAAGCATAATTCAATTCATATGAGACATTTTTATTTTTCATTTTTTAGGCAGTGGTAAATTTTTTGTTGTTAATTCATTGCTTGTAGTTTTTACTGTTTCACTCTTAGCGTAAGGTTGTCGGGCTCTGGAAAAAAGCTTTCCCCACAGCTGGGTTTCTCAAAGCAGAAGTGTCCACTGCTCTTTTCACTTGTACAATAATTTCTATTACCCTAAAATAGCTGGAGAGATTATTAAACATACAATATTAGTGTTGAAACAGCAATAAATAAATTATTGGAATAAAATATATTTCCTGGCATAAGGCATAAGGTTTAAAGAAGTGAAAACACAAGAAGCAAAGTACTGTTTTCTAATTTTTTCTGAATATCTGACTACTTTTTTGTCACTTTCACTTTAAAATTTTACATGCAACACTGTAAAATGTACCTTAGCAGCTTTAAATAAGTCTTAGAGAAATACATACACCGTCAGACTGGCTTAAATACAAAAAAAATTATATTGTAGCACTAACTTTTTCTTCCAGGTTAACATTTTTGAATGCTTCTGTAGCAGCACAATAACATTCATATTTTAAGAGATGGTTATTAGGTTCTTGTTATGCATTAAACAAAGCGAGGGGCAGTGTCTCTTCAACGCTACTCCTCCTCACCCACTTTTCTCTTCGTTTATTCATAGCGATAAGCATCTCCGCTGTGATTTATTGCGACCTTAACAGCACATCTGCTGTATAATAAATGGCATTTCAGGCTTTATAGTGAAGTGTGATGCCTGATTGCAGAAAGCTATTTGTATTCTCAGGTATCATATTATCAATTTAAAAGTATAGAGTTTTATATATAGAAGGAAAGTAATATTGCAGACTGTGTCCAGCATCCTTCTATTATTCATAGGTATTCATTTCAAAGCTGCCATTGATTCTGCTGCAACTAATGCGCTCTTTCTCATATATATAGCATATATATATATATATTTAATTTATTTATTGTCTCTCCACCTCAAACTTATCTTTGTTATGATGTGCATTTGTGTGTGTAACAATTAACCCTATACCTTCACTCTGATTTAATCTAACCATGTGTTTACTGTTCTCTGTTGCAGTGCTGTGAAGTGGCTCTGTCCCTAGAGCTGAAACTTCATTGCCGTGGTGTCAGCGAGGATGCTCTGGGTTACCTTGCTGAGCACCATAGCCTTAGGATGGACCACTCCAATTCCACTGCTGGAGGACTCAGAGGAGATCGACGAGCCCTGCTTCGAGCCGTGCGACTGCGAGGTCAAAGAAGGCATCTTCCATGTCCACTGTGACAGTAAAGGATTTACAAATGTCAGCCAAATCTCTCAAATTTGGAGCCGGCCCTTTAAGCTCAACCTGCAGAGGAACTCAATGAGGAAGCTCTACTTCAACAGCTTCCTCCATCTTAACAATGCTATATCCATCAATCTCGGTAATAATGCCTTGCAAGACATACATGCTGGGGCATTCAATGGCTTGGGAATACTCAAACGGCTTTTTCTCCATGAGAACAAGTTAGAAGTTTTCCGAAATGACACATTTCTGGGGTTGGATAGTCTAGAATATCTCCAGGCAGATTATAATGTCATTAAAAGGATTGAAAGTGGTGCATTTAGGCACCTTCACAAATTAAGAGTCTTAATATTAAATGACAATCTCATACCCGTGCTGCCAAACTATCTTTTTCGGTCTGTGTCCCTTACACATCTGGACTTGAGGGGTAACAGACTAAAGACATTGCAGTATAAAGGCACACTGGAGTATGTTGGGCGGAGCTTGATGGAAATCCAGCTAGAGGAAAATCCTTGGAACTGTGTGTGTGAGATTGTTCAGTTAAAAACATGGCTGGAGAGAATTCCCTACACAGCATTGGTGGGAGAGATCACATGTGAGTACCCATTCCACCTACATGGAAAAGACCTGCGGGAAATTAAACGCAACGAGCTCTGTCCTCTGCTCTCTGATGCAGAGATTGAGGCCAAGCTGGGAATTCCCCGGGTGCCATTCAACAACGAGAACACTCAGCCTACAAAACCTTCCCCCATGATCTCCTCCGTTCACAACACAGCCTCTTCTGTGGAGTACAAGGAAAGACCTGTGAAGCCTACCAAACGACCCCGGCCGACAAAGAACCCCCCTACCCCTCGTAGCATCTACCCAGGCCTCAACCAACCGCCAATTGCTGGTTACCAAACAAGACCACCCATTCCAATAATTTGTCCAGCTAGTTGTATTTGCAACCTTCACATCAATGATCTGGGATTAACAGTAAACTGTAAAGACAAAGGCTTTCACAACATTTCGGAGCTTCTGCCAAGACCCCTAAATGCTAAAAAGTTGTATCTTAGCGGGAACCTAATACAGAAGATCTACCGATCAGATTTCTGGAACTTCTCAAGTTTGGATTTATTGCATTTAGGTAACAACCGGATATCCTATGTTCAAGAGGGTGCGTTTATTAACTTACCAAACTTAAAAAGTTTATATCTGAATGGTAATGACATTGAGTGGCTCTCTCCTGAAATGTTCCGTGGGCTTCAGATGCTAAGTTATCTTTACTTTGAATACAATGTCATCCGTGAGATCCAGCCTAATTCATTTTCCTTAATGCCCAATCTGCAGCTGGTTTTTCTCAATAATAACTTATTAAGGTCACTCCCTGATGAGGCTTTTGCTGGCACCAACCTTGCACGTCTTAATCTCCGTAGCAATTACTTTGTTTCTCTGCCTGTTCATGGTGTCCTAGAGCATCTCACTTCCATTGTGCAGATTGATCTTCATCAGAACCCCTGGGACTGCTCTTGTGATATTATCCCTCTCAAACAATGGCTAGAAAAGCTCTCCTCTGTCATTGTAGTGGGAGATGTGATCTGCAAGACACCTGAGTATGCTTCTGGAAAGGACCTGCGCTTGCTTGAGGTGGAGGTCATCTGCCCAGAGCTGAAGCTTTACTCAGGTCCCTCTCCAGCTCTACCTAGTGGTTATGACCTAACCACAGGAAGCTCCAAAATGGGTAAAGCTGGTGGGAGAGGAGCTGTCCCGCTGTCAGTGCTCATCCTCAGCCTACTTATCCTCTTGATTTCAGCTGTCTTTGTGACTGCTGGGCTCTTTGCCTTTGTCCTGCGTCGCAGGAAGAAGCTACCTTTCCGGAAGCGTTCAGAGGTGGACCTAACAGGGATTCAGATGCAATGTAGGATTTTTGAGGATCCACCAAGGCAAAACAGTGCTGGGAACACTGGCACACCAGAGAAACCAGCGCCCAATTTGCACACACACTCACAAACTACTCACACACATGCCCATGGCCATGTTTATGATTACATCCCCCATCCTGTTACTCAAATGTGTAACAACCCTATCTATAAACCTAGAGAAGGAGAGATTGCAGAGGAGGAGAGGGCACAGTTTGCAGAAAAGAAAGACAATGGCAGTAGTAGCAACAGTAACTACAGAACCTTGTTGGAAAAAGAGAGAGAGTGGACCTTGGCGGTCTCCAACTCTCAGCTTAATACCATTGTTACAGTCAACCACACCACAGCGGACATGTCAGGATTTCATGAAAATGGAGGGCTCTGCCCTACAGTTATTGACAGTCAAAGGCCCACACCAACAGTGGGCTTTGTAGACTGTTTGTATGGAACAGTACCGAAATTAAAGGACATGCATGTTGCACATGCACATCCACCAGGCATGCAGTACCCAGATCTACAGCAAGATGCACGTCTGAAGGAGACATTGCTTTTTACAGCTGGGAAAGGCTGCTACCATGATCCCTCCCAAAGTGATTACCTTGAGTTAAGGGCAAAACTTCAAACCAAGCCAGATTACCTAGAAGTCTTGGAAAAATCCTACCGATTTTAATGACTCTTTATCCTCCGGAGAAGAACAAAAAAATACAGAAATTTTTCATATGCGCTTTGCCACCGTCCAAAAAAGTCACTCAAATCAATATTAAAAGAAAATGTGTGGAGGCAGCATGAAATGAAAATGTTTTTTAAGGAGATGATGCCCCCACTCCCACGTAAAAATCTCCATGGAGAAAAAGGTCATTCTCAGATGTTTAAATTAAGTGCCTTTTTTTCAGAGTAGCCAGCAATGTCAACCATTATTTTTATAATATAAGAATATCTCTATATGCCCTCAAGAAAGCAAACGAGGAAAAAAAATGGGCTCTGGGAAATAAAACATACAAACCATGTTACGTCTGTCTCTAAAATCCATTTGAATGGAGTTAACACAATGTGCTACTAGTAACCATGTGGACGAACGGGAGCTGGACGTCTCCCTTACTTTTTGCTTTTTTTTCTTTGTTTTTCCTGTCTTTTACCCCTCACCTAGGATGTACAAACACCAGGAATCTGTGCACATTTTTTTGTAGGACATTATCAAAAGAGTCTAAAAAGTACTTATATTCAAACTGAACTGCAGTTTGCTGCATGCACTCGCTTCAGTGCAGGAAGTGAGAGGATTACTATCACATCACTCTATGAACTCTATACAGCAACACATTTAAGGTTCAGTGTTGTATTTGATTTTCTTTTATATCTTAATATGGTTATTACTATTAATGAAGACTTATGTCTATATCAGGGTGCTTCTTGTAAAGAAAAGGAAGTCCCGGGGTAGGAATGGTAACCCAATTGTGAATATTATTACATGACCATACTGAGGTTTTTTTGGGATTATTTCAAACTCTGTTAAAGCCCTGCCCCCTTTTCCCTTTCAATGCTTCTGGATTTCCCCTTCGCAGTCCACTAACAGCTTTGTAGTAAGCACTTTTAATGTTTTCTCTTTCACAAAGATTTGAAGAAAAATGTGCATATATTTATTCTGTAATTTCAGTGAAGAATTTTATTGTAAAGATAATGTTAAATCAATGTATAGTGATTATGCGTCTGGTATAGCCTTCTTAATAAAAACAAACACTTTAATCTAATTGATGAAGGTGTCAATGCAAATACCAATACCAGTGCAAGATGTATGGAGTGGAGACTAAAAGGTTGTGTATTTAGTGTAGGATGTTGACAGCTATTAGGTTTTGTTATGCAAAAATGCATGCCAGACCAAGAAACACTAAAAGGTAAGAAACAACCGATCATAACCCAAACTTGTTAATATCCACATTACAAGATTTGCATCCAATTTATCTGAGCTACATGAAAAACACAAATATAAAATGCTGATTAATGTTTGCTCAAATTAGGGTCTCTTTATCGTATATTAATGCACAGTTTGTTTGTTTTTTCCTTTTGTTTAGTAAATTGCAGAGATTAGCTGTGTATATCCTAAAGCCAAAGTAAATCAGTTCATATGTTGGGTAAAGGCTGGTTTGGTGAAGATATTTTAAAAGGAAATAAGTAAGGTTGTGAGAGAGTTGTCATTATCTGAACATATATCATTGATGTACGAAATTATTTAAAAAATTAACTGCGAGGATTAGTGATAGGTATTTTTTTTTACATTTGCTCATATCATTTTTTTTTGGTTCCTGCTTTCTGTTTGCTATGTGATTTTATTCCACTGGAGGGCGATACAAATGTTATTACAGAGTCACACCAGAGATTTGATGCATTTATGTTACTACATCAATCAAAATCACTTAAAAAAAAATCTTTAAAAGACAAGTTTATACATGAATACTCTATATTGAATGCATAGTTTTCTCTATAGCAATCACTATTTAAATAACACAGCTTTTTACTGTAAAAAAATAGCAAACCCTTTTTAAGCCTATTTCATCCTACAAACAATACAAATAGAATTTAAATTAAGAAACTTAAGGAAGGCAGCAACAATGGATTAATATACCACAGAAATCAACATTCCTACCAATTTATCTATTGTTTCTAATAGTATAATCTTATTTTGGGTGAAAACGCAATTCAGGTTTTAATGTTTTAAAATTTGTAGTAGCTATGGTGACTGTAAAAAGTTTACACATTCATGATAAAATAACTCATTTGAGAACCTTTTCCAACTTTAGTTTCACCTACAACCTGTACAATTTTTTTCTACTGCTCACAGGCTTTTGGGGAAGGAATTATCTGCATGGAACAACTTGACTTGGCAACATTTTCTCACTCTTTTTTTAACCATGCATATTGTGACAGCACCATCATCTTATATTGCCTCACAGAACTTTAATGAGAATTGAGGCTGGGCTCTTGCAATACCACTCTATAAAAACTATTACAGTCTTCTGGTGAACACACACTTTTAACATTTTGATGTATACCTGAATGTTTTCTCAAACTAAAGATGACTTCAGCATTGAAGCACATGTCTGATATTTGGTGCAAACATTGACTTTGAAATTAATCAGGATTTCCACTACATTAAATCCCCAACTCCAGCTAGTGCTGTTCTTGTCCCAAACAAACATTTCTAATTATGGCCTAAAAATCATTACCCATATTTTAAAACCATAACACATTACCAGACATGGCTTTGAAAGATTAAGCCAGGTAAAATATTTTTCTTTTCCTTCTTTTATTGAAGAAAACCCTAGCATCATTTTCATTTTACCATTGTATCTCAAAGTCTAGGCATACAAGGATCACATTCAGTAACTATAAGAAGCTCATTCAGCACCAGTATTTTTTTGTTATTTCCCTGGTTGTGGGGGAAAATACAGTTCTCTGCATTATATTTCCTACTCTTGATGTTTATTTCTTATGGTATTTATAATGGCTCAAAAAATCCTTTTGTGAACTTTCCCTGATTTGTAGCTTGGGTCTTTGTAAGATTCTTCCAATGCATAAACTGTTCAAATTATGGCCTTTGCTGTTAGATGCAACAAAAATAAATGTTAAAAAAGAAAGAAAAAAAAAAGAAGAAAGAAATCATGCTAATGGTGGCAGGTATATCATTATTGATTTTTAATATGAGCATGAATGGGGTGGCCAGCACAATTGCTGGTTAAAAAAATGAGTGTGTCCACACTTTCATTTGGGTTGTACAGCTCATAGGTAATATGAAACTATTTTTAAAAAATTCTGAAATGATTTGTCTGGCTCTCAATTCATTTAAAGCCCAAAACGGACATTTTAAAAAGGAATCTGTAGTTTTTTTAATTTTCACTAGAATTTGTAGATTAATTAATTTTACCCAATGACCCCTTTGCTTTGTTTCTAATGCATTTAACAGAAGGTATGACGCTCACTTTAAATACAGTGCTATTATTCCTGATATGTGTCAACTTACAGTAATTAAAATGTAGCAAACCAACCTTTCTTTTCTGAAATATGTTCAGATATTGTTGATGAGTCATCTCCAGTATTGATTATCAGTGATCCAGTATACAAGCTTGCATTAAATTGAACATTTTATCTTGTGTTGCCTTCAATGTTCATTTATTTTTGGCAATTATTGCTGCCCAGACAAGCAAAGGACCCCTTCATATGAATCATTTAAAAGTGATTATATGAAGTGTGAAGGCTTTCTCGTTTCTACAGCTTTTGGAAAGTTTTACAGTGTTGAAAATCTTGTGCTCTGCTCTGTCCAATTAGTCTTCCTCCCCTCTGGTACATATACACATTCACACACAGAGAAATACACAAAACCTTAGTTTCCATGAATACAAGGTCAAATAATAATGTCAGCAGTTTTAGTATGCACTTAGTTTGATTAAAAGCATGATATATTACTCTATTAATCTAAACCTTTACCCTCCAAAACCCGCTCTAAAATTAATAGATTAAGTTGATAATTTTTGTTTTGCTTAGTGTCTTGGTAAACTTTTGTTTTTATATTCTCCATTGTTTAATTTATATAATTAGATTCCACAGATAAACATTAAGCTTTCTGTCAAAATAGTTTTTTAGGATATTGTTTTTGTCATCCCCCCAATGATCTGCAGGATACTTCATGATGAACGTTGAATCTATACTAAGTCAGAGATTTACTAAATACTTTAACACATGTGCTGATGTTTCTCTACTACTTCTGCACAATCAGTGCAAGGTAACATTTTCATTACAATTGAATTAGTTTTTTGTCAACAGTTCTGCGTCTTTGCCCTATTTATGTTCTGTATTTTAGTTTGTTTTTATTTTTAGTTTAGATAAAAGACAACAACATGGTATAACCATCAATCTTACACTGGATAATGATTGCATATTACATAAATGTTGATTACAAGTTCATTTTTCATTTTCTTAAGATTTTGTTTGACCCTATTCTTGACTTAAGAAGCTTCATAAACAAAAGTAGAAAGAGAACACTATGCAGGTGTTATGTAAGGGAAAGAATTTGGAAAACAGTTTTAGATAAAGATTATTATTCTATTATTTGCAAAAGTATTGTTATTTTAACAATGCATGCTCACCAATACTTTTCTTGACAAGCAATTCTTTATCTGCTGTGCGAGATGGTATTGTTATGACACTGGTTTTGTTAATTCTTTGGGAAATATGAGGTGCCCTAAGCCTATTATTAGAGCTTCTCTGGGCTCCTGCGACAACTGTTAACTCAGAACAGTCATTAATTTTCTGTAACTGTGCTGAGGAAATTTTTGGAGCAAAATTGATAATGGGACAATCTAAAAGTGGAAACGTCTCACAAGCTTGGTGTAGTGTGATGTTTTCCTCCTCCTTTCTTATGTTTTTCTTCTTTGCATCTGATGTGTTATGGCCTCTGGTTGTTGTTTGGCTGGTATTTCACTGCACTGCACATTGGAGGAAAAATGCTGTCATTGCACAGCTATGTGTGTTTGTGTGCACATGTGTGTATGTGACTGATTGTGTGTCATTTTCTTCCCCTCACTTCTGTTCCACTGGTTGTTTGCTAATTTGTTTTGTGGTTATTTTAGAGAGAAAATTGGCTTAGACCTTGATTTGGAATGGCAAGAGGGATTCTCTTTTTGAGTGCACTATTAGAGGTTTGGGCACAGAAAGATAAATAGCTGAGTAAGTCTGACAGAATGTTTCCTCAACAAAAGGAGGTTTGTAAATGTGTGTTTTAAAGAAATATAGAATATTGTTTAGTTACCTAAAAATTTGTATTAATAGAAACATTGGAAATGTAGTGACGCTGTATTTTGTTTGTATTTTTGTTCATGTGATTTCCCTTTATTAGAGTGAAATTGAAAAAGGGCTTCAGTTTGCAAAAAATGAAAAACAAAAGCTACGTTCTATCACAGTCCTAAGTATAGCAGTTTGGTATTTGTCCTACATAGAGAATGAATGTTCTAATTCTCGTAAATTAATATTTGATAGTAGGTCTAGGGTAATACAGTGAAACTTTTTGTTTTGCCTCTATATTTGTCTGGCTGCTATGAAAGTGCTGTGATACTCACTCTTGTTTCTACTTCAAGACATGGTGTGCACAATATTATTTATCAATCTTGTTGTGTTTTAAAAGTGGAGGTTTAAAAGTCCCCTTCTGGTCTCATCAATGCAGATCACCTTTTGACATCTATAATAAACAACGGTGGATTTATAGATTTAATTCAACATTCCACAAAGAACACTTTTTTCGTGTGGCTTATAGTTTTCTTGTTAATGAATTTTGCCAACTGAACTATAGCATTCTGTTGCTAATCCGCAGGAGTTCTTAGTCCTTTCCCTTAACTATGTTCTTGTCATCTGGTTGGTTAGGTAGCATGAAGGACCATTTCTTGATAGGATTACAGTTGTTCCATACCTTTGATCGATTGTTGCAGTGAAGAGAACCTCTTTGAATCGACCTTAATTTATAATCTAACGCTGTTTTAAACTTCTTAACAGCTTTATCTGTGATCCGTCTGCTGTTTCTTCATTTTAAAGAACCTGGTTTTTCATTGTTGCTTTCTAACATCTCTTAGCCTTTACGGAACAGTTTAAATTGTACTGAGACCTCATTAATTTTTATTGATAAAGGTGACCTAAGAAGGCTGCTGGATTAAAAAAAAAATTCCGGTGGGAATTGGAGTACATTTGGGCTACATAATCATTTATGCCAGAATACACTGAATTGCATTTTATATTTATTGTGACACAGTGTCAAAAATGTAAGGGTTATGAATACTGTCACAAGTTAGTGCTTTAAATCTTAGAATTATCCAACTGTATGTGTGATATAGCATAAGCTTTTCCATACATTGCTACATGAACAGAGAAGTGAAAGACATTTGGGAAATCCATTACATGCAGTGGTCTATGTCCTTAGATCATAAAAAAAAAGAAAAATTAACCAATTTAGTTGACTGTGCTGCAGTGCAAGAGCACAACTGACCCAGTAAAGCAAGGGAGAGTTTGACGAGTAGTAAAAAGAAATGGTAGCAGGCAGGACTAGAGTGACAAATAGGGAAGCAGGGTGATTCTCAACCCTACCCCCTCTGCTGCCATGTGTGTTATAAAGCTTTGCAGTTGTATTGTTTGGCTTGTGAGTTCTGGTTCCCTTGAGACTGTGGTTCTCTCTCCTGTATGGGAAAAAATACTGCAAGTTTGGAGAAAGTAGCAGCTGTTTGTGCTGCTCAGCAGAGTACTACAGCCGCAGCTTTTGTGCATGAAACAGATTAAGAAATCTATGTGCTTATCACTCTTCCCAGGGAGAGAGGGAGAGGAGAAATACATTTATAAAAAAAGAATGGAGCATGGTGTCCCTAGCTGGTGTGAGGAACAGTCCATTTCTCTCTTTGTTCTGCAGTGTGGGGCCTACTTTGTGTTTTTAAATGGCCTGTAATGAAATTCTATGGACTACTGCAGTGGACCTCTTCTCATATCCCTCCTCTTTCTAATGAGGTGACATTTGCACACTCATTCATCTTAATGGCTCTAAGATGTCACGAGGTGTAAAAATGTTCACTTGATTTGAACTCTGCAGGAACTTTTTTCCGTTTTCCCCACACTATTACAGAGTTGGTAAATGCTCATATATCCCCTTTCCGAATTGCTCTACTTTTGCATCTTTGTCAGTATTAAAAGTTTCAGATGATCAAACTAATTGTAAAGTTTGATATTGCATGACTCGCAAATAAGGTCATGCCACTACATCTTTATTGAAGTTGAGAAAAGAATTTAACAAGACAACTCCAAACTCTTGATGAAATTCATGATTCGATGGTCAGGCATAACCATTCAGGATTTACTGCTAGAGAGCAAAGACTCAATCTGCTAACTAGCAGTAAATCCATTCAATCATAATTAATTATTGCAAGAGTTGTTTCTAGGTCTTAAAACAGTTAAATTATCACACTATCACCACCATGTGTGGTTGTTGGAATCTTTTTCTGAAAGTGTGTCTGGACGTAACCATCTAAAAGGTTCCACTTTTATGTCATCAGTCTACAAAATAATGTTTCTTTATATCACTTTCATAGGGAATGTGAGATGAGTCTTTTAATTTGGTCAACTTTAGACTTTGGCTTTAAAACTCTCCCATCTGTATCATTTTAATCTTATTGTTATATCATGAAAACTGAAGTTACTGCAAGTCCGATAAGTGAAGTCCATTGTGCTTTAGCTTCTTTCACGACCTCTTGAGGGAATTGTTGGTAAGAGTTATTGATTAATCATGTTTGTCTGCTTACAACTTTGAAGTGGCTTTTTAACAATTCCATACTATTAGAAACCAAAAATTTGATTCTTAAAATATTGCGCTACACTGTGGATTTGTCTAAGGTTTCTCCTTTTATAAGAGGTTTGGTAAAAGCAGGGATTCTTCCTTCCCAGTAGCTCAATTTTAAAGACACTCTTGACATTCTCAGAGGGATCCCCTCCCCAGATTCAATACAAAAAAACTTTCTAAGCCCATATCTGCCAGGTTATCAGTTTCATACCACTCACCTGTTTCACATGCTATTAAGCACATGATTTTTACTTGATCTCGGCTTAATTACTCCGATTGCCTGCTCATTGCCATGATTTTTCTGTTGTTCTGCCTATGATCCATGTTTATGGTTGTCCCGTGGCTTTCTATTTTCTTAGTAAACAAAAACAAAAAAACCCCACTCATCTATCTTTCCTTTTTATGCGTTGGTCCTGCTGAAAAACCACATATTTTTCAAATCAAAAATACTTAATAAAATAAAAAAATAAATACTCTGAACTTTATTGATCTCACAAGGGAGAAATTAACTCCCTACATTTAACCCATCCCCTCTGGGAAGCAATGGGCTGCCACTGTGCAGCACCTGGGGAGCAATCAGGGGTTAAGGATCTTGCTCAGAGAGCCAGAGAGGCAGTCTGTGGGAGTGTGTTTCAAACTCACAACCTCAGGATTCCAAGCCCTATGCCCTAACTACTAGCCCACCACTCCAGTTTTTTATTATTATTATTACTCCTAAAGGGATATTGAATGTTGAAATAACTGGTCTGCCTTTGTTAAAGGAGTTGTTGTTGATGTGGATATCTCCAGGAATGGACTGAAGACACTGTTAGTGATTGAGACATAGCTATGGTGTTTCTGACATATTTTTACCATTTTCAGTTTGTCAGAAAGGTTATATTTATCTACTAAGTATACGTTTCTGGTATCTTCTATGTCGCTTTTATTAGGTTTAAGTATTGTTCGTTAATTTGCTCTTAGCAATGTAAAAATACGGCAAATCATATTTTATTTTGCCGTTAATTGTTTTTACATAATATCATGTTAAAAGGGACATACTTTTAGTATTATGAATGGCATTTTATTTTAATAATTATGTCTTTGAATAGGAAATTCATCTGATGGTTTACCACTGAAAAGGGTTATCATTAAAGGCTCAAATACTCTCTTGCAGCACTGTATTCAACCCTATACATAGCCATCCATGTATCTTGTGCTCATATGGGTAAAGAGCTTGCTGCTGAACTACAGCTGTTCCTACTTCTGAGTAGGAGGTATATAGATAATGTTCCTATGACACCTTTCCATCATGTAGTCTGTGCTCTACTTTAGCTGTAGTGCTTCATTTAGACCTGATCTCAGGAGAAGGTGCTGTATGTTTGAGTTGTTCCATCGGTGTGTAACTTTCTCTCCTGTCATTTGCATCACTTCCTTTCAAGTGGATTCCTATTTTAGATTACATGAATTTTAGTGGAGACAGAGACCAAAGATTTTAACTTTAAATGAAGGCTGATGAACATCCCTGTATTTTATGTTTCAGTGTTTAAAAATGTAGCCTCTCCTCTCACATATAAATGGCTTAGTCATTCAAGGCCTCATGTTGATTGTTTGATGGCTGATGCACTTGTTTGTTCAAACTATAATCCTTCTTGTGTTAAAGTAACCTTCAGGGGGGTTTATAGCTGCTGTAAATTTTTAAAATTTCAGCAATCTGATAAAAGCAAAACAATGCCTCCATACAAAAACATCAAAGCATGCATGAAATCAGTTGCAGTAAAACCAGATGGGAATAATGTAATGCTGATGATCCTGCCAGCACTCTCTATTTTAAGTATCACTAGGCTTGAGGATCAATATGACAAAAAATAAAAGATGGGTGGAGATGGAAACTATAAAGAATAGAATAGCAGATTATATAACACTTATATTGAACATTTACACCTTATAGTGTGTAACATGCAAGTTTAATTTAACAAGGTACAGCAGAAAATATATAACAGTGAGTTTTTTTTATTTTATTTCAATAATTAATGTTTTCATGATGGTTCCTATTATGCAATGATACTTAATCATAATGTCAAATCCTATAGAGTTTTGTAGGGAAAAAAAATTAACATGCGCTATTTACTTACTCATCAGCTATAAAACTTATCAACGGATGGAACAATGAATTAGAAAAAAAATACCTGATGGATATTCTGATAATTTTAATCCTGCAGAGACACAATGACATGACATTTGGAATGATATTTACTTGAGAAGAGTTCTATCACTCAGAAATTATTTATAAAATTTACCAAATAAAATCAAAGTTAATTATACTCACTAGGAAGAGTTGATTTCACAAACAAACTCAAATAAATGTTACTACCAAATTTTTGTTGGACAATTTTACTCAAATATTTTATTCAATTTCAAAACTTCAGTAGAAAGTTATGATTTTTCTTTCTTTCTCTTATTTATAATTAATATTTGTAATTAATGAACTAATTTAAATCTCAACTGTATACTTTTTTTTTTTGCTATCTACAACTCGTTAAATAACTTGAAAAGCTATCTGGTCATATTCAGACAGCTACTGTGCATTTTCTGATTAAGACAAATAAACATCCGTCCATCTTCTTATTCCGTCAGGATCACAGCGGGGTCTATGGGCGAGAAATGGGGTACAGCCTAGACAGGTTGCAAGTCTGTCACAGGACAACACAGACACTTACAACCATGCACACACAAGGAGTATGTCTAGAGAAGAAATAATTTTTTTGCACTGTGAGAGCAAGGCAGAGTATCCAACGAGAACCCATGCATGCACAGGGAAAGGATGCAAAAAGAACCTAGACTCTGGATTGAACCTAGAACCTTCTTGTGGCAAGGCAGCTCTACAAATTACACCACCATGCAACCAATATGTAAATAATATTTTTTATTTCTGACATGGTCAGGCAAGGAAAAAAGTGAACTCCTAATATCCAAGTTCTTTTTGAATGCATCTGTTAAACTGGAAACTTACTTCAATTGTTTTGTTAATACTATTTGGTAAGATGAATTCAATGTTCTTGTCTTTTGATGGATACGGATTTAAAGATTAATTCTAAGTGTATTTTAAGTAACATAGTAAATGAAATATGTCATTTTGAAGTAAAGGCAATTTACAGTAAAATCAAGATAATATGGACAGGACCAAAAAGTCCCCTTTTTCAGTGCAGTCAACCAACCCAGCAGATGATAAGTCAAGCAAATGGTGTTGAAGTCAAGATGGCATAAAAATAACTAAAGTCATATGTCTCGTCTATATTCCTAAAGATTGTGAAACCTTAATTTCTGAATGTATTGTAAACTTTAGTTTCCATTGAAAACAGTTTTTTTTTTCTTTTGAGCTTGGGTAAGACGCCTCAGACATCATCTCTTGTTCAAGAGTGGCATGTGTAAGCTTTCCTTGTCTCGTCTTCACTAGTTGGCTCTGCAAGAATGGACCTCTAAGGTCTTGTAATTTAATGTCAAAGACAGCTTGCATCTCACTTCATAATGCTGTGCTTATCCCTTTAGTTTTTGCATCTTATTTTACCATACCTTTTTTCCAATTAACTTTCTACAAATATGCCTGGAGATAGCCCAAACATACTTGAAGGGAGGGAGGGCTAAAATAGCCCTTGATAAGAAAAATAATTTTATTGGTGCCAAGTCAATAGTATTTTCCATTGGAGAAGGCCCATCATTCAGGAAGGCAATATCACATTCATGACATCACATTTCTATTGTAAACATAATTTTTTGAATTGTCTGTTATACTTTCTGAATTTCTGAAATACTGAAGTCATCAATATAATCAGAAGTGGAACCTTAAAATACTGTACAGTAATTACCTCTGTGTGGAATTATTTACTTTTCAATTACAGTAAAATTAAATGAACTAACTTTGTTTAAAGCTCAAATTTACCAAGATGCATATTTAATATGGAAATGTAAGTTTCCATGATCTAACAACAGATACTGCTTAGGGATCCTGGTGGTATGAGAGAAAAAATAAAATAGTACAAGATATTATAAAAAATGTAAAGTAGTAAAATTAATTGAATAGGATATTTTATATTTTATCAATTTGATCTACTTGTAGTTGGTTGTTCTTCTGTTCAGTTATTTAAAATGTATGTGAGTCTGTGAGTTCTAGAAAAAACAGGCAATTTTTTCATTCTTAAATATTTTATGTTTTATAATTCTTTTTATGGTTTACGGAGCAATCAAAATTGATCAAAACGAACATTAATTAAAACCATTACACAAATAACATCACAATTATTCCAAGCATTATGTAGCAATTTGTACAGGATTAGTGGTAAATATGGGTTTTTCTGACTGTAGCCGACATAAGTTTCAGAATGGTGCAGCTTGTCATCAGAGATCAGTTTCATCTTCACTTTTACTGGTCCTAATATTAACCAGAAGATGTCTGTTTTAAGAAAATAATGTAACTCATGTAATACATGAGTATGTTATTGACTCTGAATCTATGTGTGTGTGATAATAAACATCTAATGTGGGGTGGGAAAACTATTAAAGTGAAGAGGAGTGATTTGTGAAGCATTTTGCCATTTTTAGGAAGGATCACTTACATCTCTCACTTTAGATCAGCATTATAGGAGGTAGCTTAATTAAAGCCTGTGAAATATCAGAGGAATCAGCAATTTACCTCACCTCCATGCACCCACACACATCTCAACATTTCTGTGTCATAATGGTGTCAATGCTAAGATCCATTGTTTCTACCAGGACACTTTTTTCAGGCAGAAGTGATACTGTACTTTTAGTTGTATTTTTCGATTAGAATAACCCAAAATACATGTAAATACTTGCAGACAAGTCACAAAGTTGACTTATGAAAACTATGTCTGATACTGTACATGTCAATGTTGTTTGACTAAAATTTATTATTTTAGAAAAAGAAGGTTCTGGTGTTCTCTAATTCTATATTTTAAACAAATGAAATAAAATGAAAAATGCTGCAATACATACAAGATGGTTTTGTTGGAATGAACACTACATCAAACCCTTAAGCACAAACCTATGTATGGTATATTCCATCTAAACACTGGTTCAAAACCCTTAATCTAGGAGAACCCTTTGTTGCTTCCTGTGGAAGAAAGGCTATTGTGTAATGGTCAAGAAAATGTGAAAGCAGTCTCAGCAAAAGGCAGAAAATGAACGTTAGCGCTTACATTTTTTGCTGATGTCGGTTAAGTGCTTGTGCTACCGTTCACATGTCAGTGTGAGTGTCATGTTTTTGTTTGTTTGCTGTGACTGGAAGGCATACAAGTTTTGGAGAGTATTCATTATGCAGCCCTAAATTTCAAGCAGTAGGCTGAACTTTGGACATGAAATCATTCATGTCTCTATTTTCATTTTTATGTCTGCTTCAGCTGCAAATGTGAATCATGTTTTTTCCTGCAAATTTTATCTTTTATTGTTGTGTAGCCTTATGCCAATATAGCCAGATATTCAAGGCATTTTTGGATGCTGTATGTCTGTAAAATACAGTAGAGGTCTGTTGCACAAGTTTTAAAGGTAATTTTTTCATTGTATTACACTTATGCCCTTACAATCGCCCGAAAAGCTTTCCCCTATATACCACAGTTGTTTCTATAGGCTCCATTACTCAGTTCATGGGAGAGTGATTGGCCAAATTCTCCGGGTGAGTGTTACACACTGCTTTCATTCAGCTGGCTACTTTTTGAGTCTCCAACGCAGCGAGAGAACAGGGATGACGGTTTGTGAAGATGGATCACAAAAGACCAGCCACCAGTGCACCTCAAATGCCATCACACACTCTACACAAGAGTAAGAAATCTTTTGTCTAGTGCTATGATAAGGGCCGAATTGGGGTCTAATCGGTCACAGAATGAGATGAGAGTAAAGGAGAAGCTTTTAACAGGGAAAAGCACAGATATGCTCTGGAAACAAAAGACCCACACGGATGCAGTGGCAGACTGCAGTGATTTTTCTTTTCTCTTATATATATGTATGTGTGCACAACCCTGGTATAATTTCAACTTGGACAGCAAACAGGGCAAATGCCTACAAAAACTGCAATTTGTGCTATGCTCTTTTAAACACATTAACACTATTCTAAATACAATTTAAAATGCATGGCCTTTACTTACTGTGAGTGTATTTTTTTTAATAGCTCAGGAAGTGAAGTTCACTAACATTCAGGACCAGTTATTATTTTCCTTAGGTTCTGACTGATGGACTCATGGATGGATGGATAATGCAATAATGTGATAATAGTTAAGTAAGTAAGTAAGTAAGTAAGTAAGTAAGTAAGGAAGGAAGGAAGGAAGGAAGGAAGGAAGGAAGGAAGGAACGAACGAACGAAGGAACGAACAAACGAAGGAAGGAACGAAGGACTTAATGCTTTTTTGAGATAATTATTCTAAAATTAATTAGGTCCTAAAAAAATCAGAAGAATCTAAATGATAGTCAGATGATTATTTACAGACTTTAAAAGAAATGGAACTGTGCTAAACCATGCTAAGTGTTTGGTTCTGTATTGTTTTTGTTTTTTTAACCTTTCAAGAAAAGTGATAAGGATACTTGCCCATGATAGCCCATGAAACTGAAAACTACACCAAAAATGCCACCTCAGGGTCATCACATTTACTTAATAGCTATTTATCTAAAGCTTGGTACACAAGTTCAATAATTCGGCCAAGGGACAAATTGAAAAAGAAAAGTCAAGCTGGGATTTTTTTCAAAAACTGAGGCCACCAAAAACTCAATTAACACAAACCAATTATAAAACTGAAATTAGCATTCTAAACATTTTATATTTGGAAGTTATTGATTAATGAATCTGTCTAGAGTTAAGTGATCCTGGTGACTGATTAAAAAGTAAGTAATTAACAGCAATGCTCTTACTGACCTGAATTTTCTCTTGTGCCACAAGAACTTTTCATAACATGAATTACAAATTATTTATGAATATTAGTTTAAAAAAATGCGTAATTATATTTGATAATTTATTGTGCCAGCTGTATTAAATACTGACACAAAGACTTTCAATATTTTCCTACACATTATTAAACTTCATAAAAGTAAAATCTGAATATGTGTAACATAGGTTCCCACAGAGGTTTGAAAACTACCATTGAAATACGGTATAGTGTTACAGTCATCTTTATGTTACTTCTTCAGTGTTTGCCTGCTTGCTCCATGCCAACCAACCCAGCTGTCAGTTTGTTTTGCAAAATGAAGCCTAGTCGGGAGTTCAACTGAAGAAACTAAATTACTTACCCTCATCTGCCTCTGACAAGCCAGTAAGGTTTTAACCACACCCCCACGAAGCCCAATCAGCATCCAGATTTCATCTTCAAAGGTCTCCCAATCCACAACTCAGTCTGCTACCCAGTCAAAGTGGCAGTGGTTGCGTTACATGTCTGACTTGATTCAGATGACCCGGATTGAACCCACCTCCATCCCCTTCCCAACCATCGTTGTGAAAGCTTCATCTGACTTTTCTGTGGTGATTCTTCTACTTTGTCCCCATCAGAGTGTAATTCTTCCTGGATTCTTACTGTCTCATTTCAACCAGTCCGGCAGAATACTGCCATGTTGAGCCTGGTTCTACAAGAGGTTTCTTCCCAAAGACGATTTTTTTTCTCTCTCCACTCTCGCTTCAAGCTTGCTCACCATGGGCGGGTTCATGCAACCTGTGTTTATCCAAGTTGGACTTCATCTTCCCAGGTCCCTGAGTGAGGAACTAGTATCTGCTCACGCAGTCCACTGGATCCCCCCAGTACAGCTCAAGCAGATCTTCTCGCCTGCCAGCAGTCTATGGACTGAATCTACTTCATCTATATCCACTCCACCACCAGATTCAGGCCTGGGGGGAAACATCCCTGTTCTTATACTCTTGCTTATGCATATAAAAGCAAAATTTAGCGCTGTTTCCGGCTGAGCTCTGAGCACCAAATAATTTTAACAATAAAATTCTTCTAGTTATGTTTTTTTTTTTTTTCAGTTTTTCATTAAAAAATAATCTTAATAATATTGTAAGTCCTGCTCTGCTATGGTTTTCTGAATATTGGTCCAAACACCCATAACCGCAGCTTGATAGAAAACAAAATGAACCAAGTGAGGGGTATGTTTGCTTTCTTTTAATTGCTTATCTCAGTCTTTAAAGGTTTCTGCAAGGCAGAACATCACTAATTATTTTTTTTGGAAAAATTAAGCATCACCAGAAAAGAGCGATTGATTCCCCTGATCTGCAATCATTAGGGGGGCAGTGAGCAGCCTGTCCACCTCTCCCAATAGCAAATCCTCACTTCACTGGGCCGATATTGCACACTGAACCCATTTCAAGTGTCAAAGAGGCATCCAACTCCTCAGCTTGTGCTCATCTAAATTATATGTGCATCAAAGGCATTTTTGAAGCATTAATGTGAGTTGAGGAAAGTGTGTGCACATGCTGCAGATTGATTTTGACAATCTCTTATATACAACGACAGATGTAAATAACATAGTGACTTGCCTTATTTGCTGCAATAACTGTTTTTAAGCGAGAAAGTACACCTCCTAAGGGACGACAGAGAGGTACTCTAAAGGGCAAGGACTATTTTCAAAATGACTGACGTATGATCTTTCTTAACTGCTTTCAATGATACATTTCCGAGCCTTTATGACAAATTTTCAATGACAATGAAGTAGTGACAGGAAAGGAAGATGGAGGTGATGGACAAGCATGCAAGGAAAGAGAAAAGGTAAGCTACATTTCTGCTGGAAATATAATTCAGTCTTCTACTTAAGACATACGTTTTCTATCACAGTTTTCTCGCATAATTACAAATTATTTTCTGTTCTTTTTATCAGACTTTCAGTTCATCAAAATCAGGCAAAGATGACTAGAGTAACTGAACCTGTAACTTCGAACGGCCGTTGCACCACAGTGACACTCCAGCTTGTGTCGTGACCGTGGGCGTTCTGCATTGCTGCTTTGAGGCAGTCTGCATCCTATTTCTGCATGTTGCCATTAGGCAGTACCATGTACAAGCCCTGATATTACCTTCAAATAAGCTGTGCTGATTTCTTTAAAATAGAGCAATCCTTCTGGGGGAAGTTGTGATTAACGTTCACTATTTAACATTATAAAACAAAAAATATGGTTAACACAGAGCTCTACGTCTTTTATTTTCCCTCAAATATCATTTGATGATCCCTCACACCTTTTCAAAAATATTTAGTGAATTCATGAGATAGAAGTTACATTTCTTTATATCTGTCAATGAAATTATATTAGTATACAACTGTAAAACTAAGAGTAGAACATGGTAGTGGCAGCATATAGGTTTGGGATAGCTTTTATAACCGTAGGGACCTGTTATACTTCATCCATACAATTAGATTAGATGAGATGAGCTTTATTGATCTCACAGCGGAGAAATTCACTCGTCACATAATGGCATAGTAATTAAAGAAGGTGCAAACAAGGAGGAAAAAGGTGCATTAAGAAGAATAAACAATAAATAAATAAATAAATATATATATATATATATATATATATATATATATATATATATATATATATATATATATATATATATATATATATATATCTCGCCCGGGTTAACAAGGTCCGCGTCAGTTGCTAGGGAACCATGGCAACTTGATGACAAATTGGCTACTGGAACAAGACACAGATGGACTAGAGCAGAAAACTTGGTACTGATGAAATGCTACTATACAAGCATGCCCAGTGAGAGAGGTTACATGCAGAGACTATGGGAATTATGGCAGCTCCAACAACCATTGTCATCATTGACAAAGAAACAACTACTAAAACAGTGTTCCAACATCCGCAAACGGCAGCTCCTTTCACAGCTAGAAATTGACGAGGTACAACTGACATGCTGCGGCAAGGGGGGACAACAGCTCAGTAAGGAAATATCATCATCATCCCAACACACAGAGATTGGGTCCCCAGCATAGATATCCATAATAAAGGCTAGATGTCTTACGGCGGAGTCTCAAATGTCATCACCGGCGGCCATCTTACCTCAGGCGGGCTTTCTGTTGTGCTCTGTGGTACCTAATGTAAGGTGAGTGATCAGCACGAACACAAATACTCTTATCTCACTGAATTCTTGACGGATTTACAAACAGTTTGGTTTCTTACAAACATTAAGAACGTGGCTATAATTCTAGATGCTTGAACATGTCGAAACTGCAGATTTTCTTGTCGAAAAATGACTTAATCATGCAGCATAGTTGTGCATCACGGCTACTTGCGCAAGTTATCAAGGCAGAGATTATTAGTCAATTATATAGGTTTTACTGACACCAATAACGATTGTATGACAATTAATCTTTGGTGTAAATTACAATCTTTGTGGATGTGGTTGTAGTTATTAGTTGGCTAATAACAATAATCTGAGTGTTGTTGTATTTTCATTATTAGCCTAACGTTAGCTGGCTAATATCAGAGAAGCTGCAAAGTGAGACCTAACGTTAGTAAGTTAGCAGCTAACGTTACAGTTTAGCTAGCTGCTAACGTTAACCAGCAACTTTACATCAGTGGAAGAGGCAGAATTTAACATGATTTCCAATCGATTTGGTCTGTCAACACATCTTACATTATGTTACAGGAATTTGCTGGGTTTATTAAAAGGAAGATGCCAGACTTTTGCTATGACATAATAGTATTACAAGATTGTTGTTGACTCAAAGCTTTTATAAGTTTGTATTAGTTTCATTTGGACAACTTAAAGATGGTGTTGTGCCAAACATTTTCAACTTTCCAGCTCATCTTCAAAGGGCATGTGTATCATTGAAATTTAATCACATATTGATATACCAATCTTATACACTGTGAATTGTTGTTGGTCACTTTTGTTTTTGTTTCTGCAGGTTATATAATGTGTAAGCAGGAGGAGAAGATCTTCCATCCCCGTTTGCTGACATTCCTGCACTAGTACATGACCACAGCTACCTTCCTGTCCGCTTTGATGGCCTTGTGGACAACGCTCTCTTGTACATTATACAGAAGCTCAATAAAACCGTCCTTTTCAAAGGGCATTAGCCAAGCTATTTTTTTTGGGTCATTTTTTAAATCTCTGTCTTCCATGTGTATACCATCACAGTAGTGTAGGTGGGGATTTCAACATGCTACATCTATATAAACTTGTGAAGGGGACTATTGTTCCAATTTTCATAGCAAATAAATGTCACTTTTATAATGGTTTAAAAATAGGAACTTTTGTGTAATTACCCCTGATATATAATCCGAATAGTCTACATGAAACTTCAAAGTGTTACCTTTAATTTGAAACCTGGATTATGCTGCTACACCAAGAGATTGCCACACAATAAGCCTTTTCTGTCAGTATTCCATATTTTATTATAACAATAATATTCATATTATAAAAGTATGTATGTAAATATAAATAAATTAGGACTGTGAAATAATTAATCACACCCCAAATAAAAGTGTTTATTTATATATATATATATATATATATATATATATATATATATATATATATATATATATATATATATATATATATACACATATTAAAATATATATATAAATATGTATATATACATATTTATATATATATATACATATTTATATATATATATAGATATATATATAGATATATCTATATATCATGTTGCCATTCAGTACACTGAGTTTTATTAGCATATATTGATTTAACATAAATACCTTGTGCATGTGTATATTTATTGCACCTGTATGTTCTATTCAATGTTCTTTTCATATGAAATACCATGGCTATAATTATTTATAAGTGTGCAGTATCATAACTACATGTCTGACTTTTGTTTAACAAACCAAACAATTAGACAATTCAGGAAGTTATGGTTATTTCAGTACATGCGCCTTTAAAACACAATGTTACGAATGAGCGAGCTGCCTGTGGCAAGATGGCCGCCACGTGCGGACGTCGACCCCCATTGGCCAGCAGCGCGGACGAGACATCTAGCCTTTATTATGGATATCTATGGTCCCCAGCCCCAACTACAACAGGCCCACTAAACGTAAGGGCAGCTGACCTGCGACAGCAGATCATAACGAAATTGGATCCCCTAGTACGACGACCAAGACTGCCAAGGCTAAGTGACAGAGTACCCTCTGAAAGCCTTCTAGAAGATGTAAATGCAGCACTACATACTATCCCTACTAAGGACATAACTGAAACCAATGAGCTGACCTACGCCACAGCTACAGTGATCCTAGAGATGCTTGGACATAAGATAAACACCACAGGCCACAAAGCAGAGCCCCCATGGAGAAGAAGGCTGGAAGCCAAGATCAAGGCAACACGAAGAGAGGTTAGTCAGCTCTCAGACCTGCAGAAAGGTGTAGGGAAGAGGTTACCTAAGTACAACAAGCTGTCGATTCCTGAGGCTCTGGAAACTGCCAAACAAAGACTCGCCGCCCTGGCCACCCGTCTAAAGAGATACAAGGGAGAAGCAGAAGCCAGGAGAATAAACCAGGTGTTCTCCACCAACCCATCCAAAGTGTACTCACAGTGGCAGGGTAATTCAAGATCAGATCCACCCAGGGCTGAGACTGAACAGTACTGGAGAAACATATGGGAGAAGGAGGCATCCCACAACACCAATGCTCAGTGGCTAGAAGATCTAAGAACAGATCACAGCAATCTCCCAGAACAAGAACCAGTAACCATTACAACGGCAGATGTCCAAGAAAGAGGGGCAGGTATGAAGAGCTGGACAGCACCAGGCCCTGACATGATCCACACCTACTGGCTGAAAAAACCGCACTTCATACACGCCTCGCAGCACAAATGAACCAACTGCTGATGGATGGGACCCACCCAGAATGGTTAACCCAAGGACGGACAATCCTGATCATGAAGGATCCGCAGAAGGGAACAACCCCATCCAACTACCGGCCAATAACTTGCCTATGTACAACATGGAAGCTCCTGTCAGGCATCATAGCGGCTAAGATGAATAGGCACATGGCTCAATACATGCACCCTGCCCAGAAGGGAATAGGAAGCAACACCAGAGGAGCCAAGCACCAGCTACTAGTGGATAGAGCAGTCACCCGATAGGCCTGAACCCCCTCAGCCAGATCATCACAAAGACTGGCTACGGATACCAATTCCGAAGCGGAACAATCATCAGTCACCTCCTCTACATGGATGACATCAAGCTGTATGCCAGGAGTGAGCGAGACATCGACTCACTGATCCACACTACCAGGATCTACAGCAATGACATTGGGATGTCATTCGGACTGGACAAGTGCGGTCGCATGGTCTCAAAGAGAGGGAAGATGGTCAGAACCGAGGGGGTTGAACTACCAGAAGGCCACATAACAGATGTTCAGGACAGCTACAAATACCTTGGGGTGCCACAGGCTAACGGAAACCACGAGGAGATGGCAAGAAAGACTGCCACAGCTAAATACCTACAAAGAGTAAGGCAGGTCCTGAAAAGTCAGCTGAATGGGAAAAACAAGATCCAAGCCATCAACACATATGCCCTACCAGTCATCAGATACCCCGCTGGTATAGTAAACTGGCCAAAGGAGGAGATAGAGGCTACTGACATCAAGACGAGAAAGCTCCTCACAATGCATGGAGGGTTCCACCCCAAATCCAGCACTCTGAGACTGTACACCAAGCGTAGCGAGGGAGGCCGAGGGCTAGTGAGTGTCAAGACCACTGTCCAGGATGAAACAACTAAGATCCAGGAGTACATCAGAAAGATGGCCCCCAAAGACAAATGGCTTGGTGAGTACCTCAGGCAGGAGAAAACCGAAAGTGAGGACAAGAAAGAGGAAGGAGAACCATCATGGAGGGACAAGCCGCTGCACGGCGTATACCACAGACAAATAGAAGAAGTGGCTGATATCAAAAAATCCTACCAGTGGCTGGAAAAGGCTGGACTGAAGGACAGCACAGAGGCACTAATCATGGCAGCACAAGAACAGGCACTCAGTACAAGATCAATAGAGGCCAGGGTCTACCACACCAGGCAGGACCCCCGATGCAGACTGTGCAAAGATGCCTCTGAAACAATACAGCACATAACAGCGGGGTGTAAAATGCAGGCAGGAAGTGCATACATGGAACGCCACAACCAGGTAGCTGTCATAGTGTACAGGAACATCTGCCATGAGTATGGGCTGGAAGTCCCAAGGTCAAAATGGAAGACACCTCCTAAGGTAGTTGAGAATGACCGAGCTAAGATCCTATGGGACTTCAAGATCCAGACTGACAAACAGGTGATGGCTAACCAACCAGACATCGTGTTGATCGACAAACAGCAGAAGAAGGCAGTAGTGATAGATGTGGCAATTCCAAGCGACAGCAACATCAAGAAGAAAGAACACGAGAAGCTTGAGAAATACCATGGACTAAAGGAGGAGCTAGAAAAGATGTGGAAAGTAAGAGCAGCAGTGGTGCCAGTGGTAATTGGAGCACTGGGGGCTGTGACCTCCAAACTGGGAGAGTGGCTACAGCAGATTCCAGGTAAAACATCAGAGGTCTCTGTCCAGAAGAGCGCAGTCCTAGGAACAGCTAAGATACTGCGCAGAACCCTCAAACTCCCAGGCCTCTTATATACAGGTGGATTTACTTTAACATTAAGTGTAGTAGGTGAGGAACAATGGTGAGGTAGTGGTATGACTATTCTATTCACAATTAGTACTAGCCTTTAGTATCTGACCTTCAGTTTGTGATCCTAATCTAAAGTGTACTTGGATTTTGAAGAAGGAAAATGACCTGAAGCATACAGTACAAGCAAACAAAGAACCAAGGTAACGTTTCTTAAATTAAGGAGATAATTTTGCACTTCTGACACAGGCACCTCATGTGAAAAAAAACACTGTATGAATGAAATATGAAATTCTCTAAGAAAATTTGGCCCAAATCAACCTAAAATATTTGTATTTAAGTAATTATTAGATGTTTTTAAAATAATTTTGACAGATAGTTACAAGTGGAAAAATCAATTATTAAGTTTAGGGGTCATTACATTTTTACTTATCTTGGAGGAGAGATCTTGCCTCAAGTCAATTATTTTAAGTATCTTGGGTTGGTATTGTTCACGAGTGAGGGGAAATGGAATGGGAGATGAATGGGTGTGGCTGTTGGTATTATGTGGATGCTGCACTGCTCTGTTGTTGCAAAGAAAGACCTGAGCAAAAAGCCAAAGGTCTCGATTTATCAGTCGGTCTACATTTCTACCCTCACCTGTGGTCATGAAATCTGGATTCTGACTTAAAGAACGAGATCCGAGATCGAAACAGCTGAATTAACTTTCTCCACAGGGTGGCTGGGCTCTCCCATAAATATAGGGTGAGGAACTTTGTCATCCATGAGAGACTCAGTGTAGAACTGCTTCTTCTCCATGTCAAGAGGAGTCAGCTGAGGTGGTTTGGACACCCGTGGAAGCCTCATAACTTATAAAGTCATAAAGTCAAAAGTTATCAATAGGTAAACCACACATTGCTTTATCGGTCAATGCTGTTGTATTAATGCAAATAAAATGCGTGTTAACCTTTCACATTTTCTAGATGATTTTAAGCATACTCCAGCAGCCGGTGTGTCTTGTCAACAGTAGCTACCAGAGCTTGGAGTCTGATAGCCACTCTGTTGTCTTAGACCATGACACAGATTCCTTTGACGACATAGTACCATCAAGGGGACTGAGTTGAGCTGTGAGGGTGCTTTAATCGAGTGTAGTGCATAATAAGTAGGGTAAGGTAGTAGCCACTAATTGTTAAAGGCCTCAAGTTGTGGATTTTCAGCTACACAAAGAAATCAGTGATGCACGCACCTGTGGAAGGTGTTTCTTATGTGGTTAAACTTTCCGAAGAATTACAGGTGCTTGGCTCCAGGTACTCAGAGATTCACTTCCATACAGAAAGGCCACATCCATATCTTCAGGTAACACAGAGTACATGTCAGACTTAATAATATTACTTTAGCGATAGTTTCAAGGTGTTGCTTTATTGTATGTCTCGTACCATGTCTTTCGGTTGTGCTGTTCTATTTTCATCTCGTTACAGGTGATGAAGCAGACTGAAAATGTTTTTCATTGTCTCCTTTCTCTTCTTTCTTTCATCTTTTCTCTTTCTTTTTTCCTTTTCTTCTTCTGTTTTTCTGCTCTATTTACATTGCAGTGTCCATATAAACTGTAAAACTCCCTGCATAATCATAATAAAGCAATTTGTATGCATGAAACAAGTGGAGCAATATGGCAATTGCCATACTGCTACACTTGTGAAAGTAAAATCTGTTGGGCTCTTTTTGGCATCAAGACAATTATTCTTATTGCCACATTGCCAGACAGGACACTGCAAAAAAAAAATAAAAAAATAAGAAAAATAAACTTTACGAAGTATTCTAGATAATGAGAACAGAACTAGTGCTTGATTTTGGGAGCAAACTGACAGATGAACATGCCCATGTAACGAAGACTATCTGAAATCACTTACATGTATTATTGATAGAGATAACTACTGGATAAAGCTAAATATATTCATAATTTATCTATTTTTTTTTTTCTAATTGTGAAGCCAGCACAGAAGTAAGGTGCCTCAAAACTGCATGTCACAGCTCGGTTTTACAGGTTACACTTTTAGTTTTTAAATCACTGATAATATAGGCAATGTTGACTACTAAATGACTTACAATCTAGTAAAAAAAATATAGTTCTATATTTGAAGCCCAGTTTTTCATTATTTAAAATTATTATAAAGTAAGTACAAGTTGCAACCTTGTTTTGTGCTAATGTTCTCAGTCTAAATGTTCTGTTTTGGAATGGAGGAGGGTTGTAATTAAAATGCTTTTTTTGCATTGATTAATTGATAAGCCACAAATATTATTGCCTGAACAAATATTCAACTTTAAATTTTAAACAATCAGTAATAGCAGCCTTAACCCTCAATGTGGAAAAGAAATGGGGACAGATAGGTAATCCATTGTTGGAGAAAAATGACAGAGCAAAGGATATTCCTACCGTATATCTGTTAGAACTTCTTTCACTGTGTTGAAGAGGCAATGCTCCTTTTCCACTCTAGATAGCCTGTTATTCCACAAGCTGCACACTCTGTGATGTCTTTTCAGACCACAGCCTCTAAATCAATTATGTACTTTTATTCCTTAAGCCAAATTACTCTTTGGTCACACTGGTGTACAATATTAATATCAGCTTTTGTCAGAAAATTGGTCTGGCAACTTGATATATAGGTTAAAGTGATCAATAAACCAAGTGTGAAACAGTTTAAAAATTATAAAAGACAGACAGTCAGAATTAACTTAGATATAATTTATAATCTCTTTCTCATTAGTTTAGATCTCCACACAGGTACATGCAGCCCCATTGGAAACACTATAGTAATGAATACTGAAGACTTTGCTTACAAAGTGCCTTTTCAAATTAGGGGACTCTAAAGCTCTTCACGCTACCTTCAGTCATTTACCCATTGACCCACACATTCACACACTAAGGATGGCAAGCTAAATAATGATTGAACTTTATCAATCTCACATTGGAGAAATTTACCTCTGCATTTTACCAGTCCCCTTGGGAAGCAGTGGGGTGCCATCGTGGGGCGCCCGGGGAGCAGTGTGGGGTTAAGGGTCTTGCTAAGAGACCCAGAGTTGCAGTCTGTGGGAGTGGGGGTCAAACTCAGAAGCTCAGGATTCCAAGCACTATGCCCTAACCACCAGGCTGCCACTCTACCATTCGTTGTAGCCTCAGCTGGGTGCTCTGATCACAATCAGTAGGCAAAGTGGGTGAAGTATCTTGCCCAAAGACACAATGGAGGGACATAGTAGGAATTTGAGTCACTGACCCTACAGGTGCAAGAAGAACTCCTACACTACCCTAACTCAAGTGAGGATGCCAGGCCTGTTAGTAGTGCAAAGACACAGACAAAGAAAACCAAAAACAGTTATAAAAAACACTGAACATGCACAAAGACACAAGGTAGGCACAACAACATGTAGCTAAAAGGCCTGTTTCACTGAGAAGGGGTACTGCGTCATTAATTCAGAAAAGTTGCTTGTACGTAATGCATATTTGCATACATGCAAAAACCTATTTTGAAATGTTAACTTTCTGGATGCCTTTTGTGACTTTTGTTATTCCAAAAAGTTGGATGTGTTGACACAACAGCTAAATTACAAAATGAGATGAGCTTGCTATTCATGAAGTACAGGTTTGCTGTTCCTTATCCAAACCACATTGTCAAAGATTTCTTTAAAGGTATATAGGACAATCTTTTATTTCCTTGGTGGGTCATCTAAATAAGTGGTCCTCCTAATTGTCAATCATTCTGGTGATATGTTTACTTAAGGCAACATGCTCATCCCCAGTTAGCTTACCGTATTTTCACGACTATAAGGCGCACTTAAACGTCTTTTTTTTCCCTCAAAATGTGCGGTGCGCCCTTTGGTGCGGTGCGCCCTATGTGTGTTGTAACTGCGACTTTTGAGACCACCTCATTGAGGAGATGATGAAAGAGTGGCTGAATGTAAGGAGACCAGGTGTTTTTTTTCCACTCATCACCATCGCTGATGTGAAAAACATGGTGAAACAAATTAAGCTGTGCTCGCTGTTATTCAACCGCTGGACATCGGTGTGAACCGGACCCAGCAGGTGCAGCAGAAGCAGCGTGTTTACATGCAAAGTCAATGGTTGACGCGCGTATAGGCGCAGCAAAAGGTCCCGCAGCGCGTTTTGAGCAGCAGGCGCTGCGCGTTGGGAGCGTTTAAGCATCTGCCAACGCGCTGCAGCTCGAGATGGAAAAATTGAAGTTTTGCTGCTGGTCACGCCGCATCAACCAATCAGAGAAGCTGATCTGGGAGCTGACAGCGAGACAGACACATCGCTCTGATGACATATGATATTAAGGCAAATGAAAAAGGCTGGATGGATGAGGAGATGATGAAAGAGTGGCTGAGGCAGGTGTATGAGAGGAGACCAGGTGGTTTTTTCCACGCATCACCATCGCTGTTAATCTGTGACTGCGTGCCCATCTCACAGCCAATGTGAAAAAAAAAGGTGAATCAAATGAACGATGTTATCCCGGGGGTCTGACAAAGGAACTTCAACCGCTCGACATCGGTGTGAACCGGCCGTTCAAAGTAAAGCTGCGAGCGGCGTGGGAGCGATGGATGACCGACGGAGACCACAGTTTAACAAAAAGTGGAAGGCAGCGCCGGGCAATTAACGCCACAGTTTGCGGATGGATTGTAGATGCTTGGACTAACGTGTCTGCTGGCTCTCGCAAAGGAGAGGAGCCGCCCGGCACAGAAAGTGACTCTGACAGCGAAGAAGGGGAAATTGGCATGTCTGATTTAGCGCAGCTGTTTAATTCAGAAACAGAGGATGATGACTTTGATGGGTTTGATTAATACTTTGTAATAAATACATCAATAAAGCACAATCATACTCAGTTTTGCTCCCGCTCTATTTTTCTACCTGAAAACTTAATTCAACAGCAGCCTCTGGGCCGGGTCTCCTCCGGTTTCATCTCGGTGGCTGGCAGGTGTTTTTTAATCTAAATAATCTAAATCTTGCAGCTATATTTGCGGTGATCAGTGGGAATAAAGTAGTTTTAATATGTTTTTAAGTGAGAAAGTCCACCTGAAAACTTCATAATTGCAGTCAGTTCATCCAGATTATCTATTTCTGTCGGAGGCGCTCAGACCCCGACATACCAGCGGTACACCGACAGTAGAAATCCCTTCAACAGCAGCCTCTGGGCCGGGTAGCCTCCGGGTTCACCGCGGTGGCTGGAAGTGTTTTTCATCTAAATAATTTAAACTGCAGGCACCAGGATACCGGCAATAAAAGCAAACATATTCCGTCGGCAGGTTTCAAGATTTTAAGTTAATTTAGGAGTGATCACAGCTCTGTCATCTGTGATGTCTGCATCACGGCCAGCTCCCAGGTTTGATTAATACTATGTAATAAATACATGAATAAAGCACAGTCATACTCAGTTTTGCCCCTGCTGTATTTTTAAATACGCAGTAGAGGTATTTAAAGGTAGTAGAGGACATGTACCTGTATATAAAAAACGCGCCCTATAGTCCGGTGCGCCTTATGTGTGTGTTAAATACAGAAATGGCACACAAAACTGAGACTGCGCCTTTTAGTACGGTGCGCCTTATGGTCGTGAAAATACGGTACCATGCGCACTTTCAGGTGTATGTCTGGTGAGCTACAGTTTCAGCCAGTCATTGAAGCTCACTCTCTGTTTTTGACCAATTCCCTCAGGGAGCATTGGGTTGCAATTGTGTGGTGACCGGGGAGCAGTGTGGGATTAAGGATTTTGCTCAGGAACTCAGAGTGGAGGCTGTTGCAATCAAACTGGGTACTTGCAACCTTATCAGAGCACAGGCACACTGCTCTAATTACTAGGCCAAAACTCAAAACTCAGCCAAAACCCAAAATCATAGAATGCCAGCAGCCCACTGTCGCCATAGGCTGTCACTACCCGACAGAGGAGACTGATACCAAAGATGGCTTAGGCACTGCGATCATTGTTGATTTCAGGAAGAACCGGCCTAACCACTGCTCATCAACAGCTCACCTGTAGAGGTGGTCAGCAGCATCAAAGTCCTGGGGATGCACATCACCGAGAACCTCACCTGGACGGTAAACACCACCTCACTGCTCAAAAGGAAACAAAACTGCTTGTACTTCCTGCGGAGGATGAAGAGAGCTCACCTGCACCCACCCTTTCTCACAACCTTCTACAGAAGCACCATAGAGAGCATTCTGACCACCTGTCTTACCTGTCTCACCTGTCTTAGGCTGCAGCGCCTCAGACTGGAAGAGAATGAGAAGAGTAGTGAGAACAGCAGGGAGGATCATTGGGGCTCCTCTTCCCTCTATTAAAGACATTTCATCCCAGAGCTGTGTGTCCAGAGTCCGTAACATCATCATTGACCCCTCACACCCCCACCATTGACTGTTCTCCCTGCTTCCCTCTGGGAAGAAGCTTTGCAGCATTCGATGCAGGTCCAGGAGATTCTGCAACAGTTTCTTCCCCAATGCCATCAGGTTACTGAACTGTTGAAAAAAACTCTAAATCATGTCACAACTGCATATTTGCACCATATATATTAATGCTCTGAACTTCCGTATCAATACGTTTTTTTGCACCATGTTTTTTCTGGCACACTGTTTACATTTAATCACTGCTGCACTTTATGGAATGGAAATGTTTATTTAATGCTGGAAAAGCTTTACTAAACAAAAGTATATTTTGTATACACTCTGTGTATACAATTGGGTGTCCTGGAACAGAGACACACCTAAAACATGCACAGCAAAGGTCCCTGGGGACAAGAGTTGGGAACCACTGCAGTATCGTTCTTATGACAGGTGAGGTCATCAAATACTTTAAGACTGCTGTGAGGGACTTGATGCTATCTAGTTTCTCTACTGAACTGATGTTAAAGGTATGTGTGCCCAGCTTATCTATAAACCTGTTGATGATCAACCTCCAGTTGTTAGCAGCCAACCTTGTTTTGTTTACTTCCAGCTCTAGGTGGATGACTCTTTCTAGGCCTTGAGTACTGAATTATTTTCCATGTGCTGATGTCGCTTTCTGAAGATTTTCTGTTTTTATTCTAACATTTTTAACTCAGGTATATAGTACGCGGGCTCAACTTGACATCAAACTTTAATTTTCCTTAAGGAGTCTTCAAAAATCTGAACAGGTCTCACAGCTGCTACAGCTAGCTCTCATTACAGCTGATATGTAAGTGCATGCCTGCACAAATGGAAAGAGATTAAGGAAGTTAAAACTTAATTGGAGGTGATGAAACATATTTTCTCCCCACGAAGGCCAAACTAAAAGGTAGAAAAAGAAACATACACAAAGACTTCTTGAATTATGTTATTCCTACTTATACCTTTTTTGGTATGTTCTTCATACCAATGAGTTGAACTGTTTAGACATCAGAACCAAGGGATCATGCTAAAACAATTAGAGGAAAATTAATTGGAAAGACATTTTCCTATAACATTAGAATTTATGAAAGAAAGAATCTGTCAGGTTATATGGAGGTTCTGTCAGGTTATGTGGAGGTTTTGAGGACCCAAATGACGGATGAGTTTTGATGATTTAATGATAGTCCAAGGGGAACAGAGGCGAAAATCCAAAAATACTGAAAACCATACAAAAAACAATAAGCGTCAAGGAAAATACTTGAGGGAAGCAAGAGACTAGAAAGCAACAAAACAATACAACATAAGAAACCAGCACTGAGTGAATGCTCTGTTGCTCTTTTAAGCCTAGCACTCTGATGAGAAAATTATCTTCACCTGTTCAGGCAACCCATGAGGTCTACAAAAATCCTCTCTGGGAGGGATGCATAACTCACACTTACACACAGGAACACTGACTGGTTCAAGGCCAAATATAGGCAAAAGGACTTGTTACGGTTGGTGCTAGGCAGAAACCACTTTGAAATATTACTTTTTTTCTCGCCTCAAGCAAGGAAGTACTTTAAGATAATGGTGAGTATGTTATGTGAGTATGATTGGATGGAAAGAAAATACCTAAATTAGCACTGTTATGAAACAACACCTCACATTTAACAGAATGGGATTGCAATTATTTGAGCTACTTATTTTTCAAGCTCATCAGGATGCTTTAACTTTTTATAAATTCAGTTTTAAGGTATAGTGGAGGATGTTCTTTTTCTGGGTGGATCATCAATAGTCAATCATTCTGGTGATATGTCTATGTAAAGCGGTCCTACATGCTCGTCCCCATTTTCACTTACCGGTGGTGAGTCTGACATAGTGGAAAAATGGCAAATCTTCATTTGGAAAGTAAGCTTATATGAGAGAAGCAAACAGCAACTTTTAAACAAAGAGAGCACAAAGAGAAATGAGCTTGTACATGCTAAAAAAGGCGTTTAATCGTTCCCTCTCGGGAGCGGCTACGAGGTTGTGCATGTGCATTTATTTTTCAAAATGCTGATGAAGGTTCTCAGTCATCCAGGTCATAGTCATTCCGTAAAAATTCAAAAAATATCCACTGGACTTGGTTTTCAAGATTTGAAGACGTTTCGCCACCTCTCCAGGAAGCTTTCTCAATTCAAATGTCTGGATCCACAGTGAGTTGAGTCTTATATGGACAAGGCCTTGTATTGCTTGGGAACATGCAAATGGTAACCCATGAATGGGTCGTTTAGTTCCATCGTTAGCCTGTAATATCTGAACCTGTCTATGATTCTAGGGGTCTGTCGTTAAAGGGGGGAACAATCATAGACAGGTTTCAGGTATTACAGGAGACAAACCCCACCCTTAATGGCAATCCCCCCTTTAACGACCGACCCCTAGAATCATAGACAGGTTCAGATATTACAGGCTAACGATGGAACTAAACGACCCATTCATCGGTTACCATTTGCATGTTCCCAAGCAATACAAGGCCTTGTCCATATAAGACTCAACTCACTGCGGATCCAGACATTTGAATTGAGAAAGCTTCCTGGAGAGGTGGCGAAACGTCTTCAAATCTTGAAAACCAAGTCCAGTGGATATATTTTGAATTTTTACAGAATTTATTTTTCAAAAAATTCATTTTCAGAAAATCCTCCACTATACCTTTAATCAAGGGCTCATTAATTTAGGCAAAAAGAGAAAAACAATTTACAAATTGCAAAGACAGCTGATGCATTTGATTATTATGTTCTGGACCTCACTGTCAATGCACAAGTCTTTGGAAGGCAGATGGTGTGGATAAGGCGCACCACCTACATCTCAGCTGAGATGTATTCTCATAGCCTCTGTCTTATTTTGACTACTAAGGCCTAACAAGACAAGGACTATGGGAGTGAAGCTATTTGTCCATAGCTGGAACAGTGGTTGACTGATGCCACAGCATTATTGCACCATGTCTCTGGGGCCCACTGTTGCTCCGAGATCCCCTGCAGTTTAGCCTGGGACTGTATAGTACCCAGTTGACGTGTGGGGCCACGAGGAGGCACTGCAGGGGTCTTGGCGGTGGAGAGGCTATATACTGGCAGGAGGAGATTTTACATTGGTCTCCTATTTTCACCCCATAGAAGAGGATAGCCAGCTGCAGCAGCTGAATGCAGAAAGTTGCAAGCTGAAAGCATGAACTTCCAATAATCACCTCTGCAGTAGACGCTTCACACACGCCCTGTGAAGAGATTCACCCCCACACTCATTCACTCTCACATTCACACAGACATTCACGCACACAATCACGCACACACTCATACTTTTTTTTGGTCTTTTTTTCATTTATTTATTTTTTTGAGGAATTTGTTTTGTGATGCTTATTATCATAAAGAAACTTTGATTTTGCTGTTTCCTTATACATACAAAAACAAACACAGTCTATGAAGATACTGTTAATGTTCAGGTCCCTTTCCAAGAAATTCCAGGCAAGAGGTGTAACGTATATAAATGCCTTTTTTAAATTCCCCTCACTACCTTGATGACAGTCTAATATTTTCTTCTCGGAATCAGTTCACAGTTGATGACAAGTCACATTGGCCAATTATCAACATGTTTTTAGCAGTGTGGGGGGAACCAGAGCACCTGGAGAAAACCCACGCAAGTACGGTGTGTTTAGATCTTTAACGTCCTCTCTGTTAAGATGTAGCGCTAAGCGCCACATCACCGTACTGCCCACTTTTTTCAAAAATTTGGACGGAATTTGAATGTGACTGTACATTTCTTATTGGGTTTCAAAGGGAACTTTTTTTTCCAGTTGGTAACAAGATGTTCTAACATCTCTGGATCGATTATATGGAGCTGGGACCAGGTGATATTGTTGCTTTTCTTCTACCTTTTTGATTTCCTCAAACCCAGAGAATGGCGTAATCTTTTCCAAGCTGAACGCTTTGATTTAGTCTCTTTGCCTGCACCCGCCATGGGTTTGGTATCTGGGTTGTTTGTCTCTGACTGCATTACAAGCTCATCAGTAATTTCCTTTACATCCTTGTTGATGACCTTTGTTGATTCTTCAGTGAGGTCTCCGATCTCTGACAGGTTTTCCTCTGAGCAGTTGTCAAGATCAGTGCGTGCAGGGACAGTGACTTCCTGTTGAGGCTCTTTCTGGATATTTTTCTCCTGCTTTAAGGTTTCCACTTGCTGTTTCAGTGCAGAAACATCAGTTTCATACCTTGAATTCAGTTCCTGGTGTAAAACTTGAATCTTGTCCATCTCTCCCTGCAAACGTTTCTCCTTTTCTTGCAGGAAGGTGATTTCTTTTGAGGCGTTTTCTTTGAGATGGTCTTGCTCAGCTCTCAATTTGTTAAGAAGTGTCAGGTCCTTCTTTGATGCCTCCAAATGACTTTTCTTCTCCTGAATTATCTGCAGTTGAAGTTTTTCTACCTGTTGTTTCAGTGCAGAGTTCTCTTTTTCTCTCTGTTCTGTCTCACCTGACAAATGGTTTACCAGCTCTTTCTGTTTCAGAATCTGGATCTCTTGAGACATTTCTTGGTAGAGATGAAGCCTCTCAGCTCTCAGTTTGTTGATTTGCTCGAGGTCATTCTTTGTTCGCTCTGAATTAGCTTTTTTCTCATGATCAACCTCCTTCTGATAGTTTTCTACTTGCTGTTTAAGTAGAGAAACATCTTTTTCATACATGCAGGTAATTTCATGGTAAGACTCTCTAAGCTGCTCTAATTCACTCTGTGAATTTTTCTCCTCTTGAAGCAATGCAACCTCTTGTGACATTTTTTGATAGAGATCATCTTTTTCAGCTCTCAGGTCATTGATAAGCTGCAGGTCCTGCCTTGCTCTCTCTGAACTAGCATTTTTGTGGCAGTTTAGCTCCCGCTGATATGCCTCTGCTTGCTGTTTTAATGCAGAAACATCTTTTTCATACCTACAGTTCAGTTCTTGGTATGAAACTTGAAGCTGGTCTAGTTGTCTCAGCAAACTGGTGTCCCTCTCTCGCAGAGATGCGATCTCTTGAGACATTTTTTGGAAGAGGTCTTCCTTCTCAGCTCTGAGATTTTCGAGGAGTTGTTTATTCTCACTGGTTCTTTGTTCATTCTCTGTCTGAATCCCAACATGCTGCATTTCTGCAGCAGCATCTTTACTTTTGGAGGGAAGCTCCTGGTAGGAAGTCTTGAGTTTGTCCAGTTCTTCCTGGAGGGCAATATTCTTGTCTTTTTCTGCCTGGATTTGTGAGGTAAGAGATTCTTGGACGAGGATGTGGGCCACCTTCAGTTCATCAAAGTCTTTTTGCAGCATCTTTTTCTTCTTGTATTTCATGTCGTTGTGAACTATTTCGGCAATGGCTGCAGAGTTTAGGATCTCTGGATCACTAACCTTTTGTAATCTCTCGAGTTCCTTCTTTGTCTCTTTGCCCTTGTTGATAAACATTTCTTTGAGATTTTTCTGCCTTTTCACTTCTAATTTTGTCTCCTCCAACTGTCCTTCCAGTTCGACTACCCTTTGGTTCTCCTCAAACCATCTCCCTTTCTCCATTTCCAAAAGATGGTTCAATCTTTGGATTTCCCCATGTAAGAAATCCACGGGTGGAGGTTGAGACCAGGCTTGCTGGTTTTGTTGATGTCCCCATCTTGCCTGGGGTCCTGTCCTCCCATTGTGATTTTGTTGATTTCCCCATCTTGCCTGGGGTCCTGTCCTCCCATTGTGTTGTGTTGGGAATTGATAAGCCATTTCTTCACAATTATAGTTGTTAAAATGTGAATCTACAACTTATCTAAACGGTTATCTTGGAAAAAGGCCTAGCTACGTCTGATCTGGTCAGCAGTAAAGCAAGCAATGAGGAACACAGAATTCTATGCATACATAATGATGTGATGACATCATTTGGGGTGGAGTCTGTTCAAAGATTCCATTCTTTATGTTGTTTACATTTAAACAAACACAGCTCCTAATCTACAGCTTAAATGTAAACAACATTCTTTATGTTGTTTACATTTAAACAAACACAGCTCCTAATCTACAGCTTGAAGAATAAATAGTCAATAGAATTATGCTATGTCTTTTGGTAAAGATATTTTTTGTAGTTTTTCGCGATATTCAGCTTTTTCTGCGTTTTTTTTTGTCCCATTGAAATGCACGTAGAATTCTTAGATTTCAGCAAAATTCAGCTAAAACTTCATCATCTTTGACCTTTAACTACTTCAGCATACTTTCAGCTAGAAACACCATTCAACTTTTAAAATGTTTCCGTATCTTTCTGCTATTACTGCTTAACTCAGCTTTTTGCTAACTTCTACAGTTTTGCTTCAGTAAAGCTTCAAACTTTAAAAGAAAATTTAAGGATTTTCAGATTTTTAATGGAAGTCTATGGACGGAATTCTTCAACTGTCAGAGTGCGTGCTCTAGCTTGTGAGCTGTTCTGGTTTTTCTGAACAAATTCTTCTCACTCCCACATTTTTCACTCAATTAAAATAAATTTCACATCAAAACGTAGGCATTTTTGTCAGGATTCAGGAAATCTAACCCTCATTTGTGTGGGATTTACTGTTTTCCTGCAGTTTGCCCCAGACCATGGAGCAGTCCACACTTCCCCAATAGAAATCCAATGAGGGACTTTCCAAAAATAACAGACAAAATCCAAAACGATACATATTTTCATATCGCTCCCATTTCTTAACCATTTGACGTACTATCATGAAACTTGGTATAGATCATCTTCAGACCCTTCTAGCACTCACATTGAAATAATTTTTTCGATATCATTTATAGTTTAGCTGTTTAGCTGATCTGTTCGGGCATAGGAAAAAGTTGATTCTGAGAAAAATCCTCAAACTCCAAAAAAATCACATTTTTACATCGTCACCGAGGCCAAATAGTTTTAAGTATAAACATTAAAGTTAGCACATTTAAAGCCGAAGAATGGCTGACGCCCACAGTGAAAGAATTTTTTGAATACCTTTTACGGTTTTGGCTCACCGCTCATTTGTTCGGAGGAGAAGTTTTGCTTTTGACAGCTCAGCTCTACCATGGAACTTCATGTTATTTAATGAGACCAGCAGGTTTGACAAACATTTTTATTTCTCCTTCCCAATCGGAGAGAAAGGATAGCCGTCGCTTAGACTGAAAGAATATTTTAGATACCATTTATGGTTTGTCTTCAGCACTCGTTTGTTCGGAGCTGATTTTCCCATTCAAAAAAGCCTGAGAGGAAAGGAACGAAAGTGAAGCGCATGTCTCCCTGTCACTGACAGGCTCGTTAAGTGTTGTCAAGGTAACCGAGCTTCAAAGGATTTTACCTCTGCCACTTTAAACAGCACATTTTAATCTAACACTGATTTAACATTTGGAAATGGATAACATATGACTACTGGCTATGACCCTTCCCTTGACACGCAACCCTGATAGACTTTCAAAATAAGACTCCGGGGACCCTACAAAATAAAAGCCTCTTTATTATACTCTTATTTTTTTTACAGCATATGTCTCAACATTATTACTCAAACTCAACCTAACCAAAAATTAGACTCCACGGGGCTTTTCAAAATGCACCTAATGTCAAATTTCAAAATAAAAGTCTCCCATTGCCACTTCATCTATTGAACTAAAAACAAGTATAAATACCAATTCAATTATTGGAAATTCATGAAGTATCATTGCTGGGTCTGACCCTTTTCTCTACACACAACCCTGCTAGACTTTCAAAATAAGACTCCAGTGACCCTACAAAATAAAAGCCTCTACGTTATACTTGTGCATTAATTGAAGCAAATGGCTCAGTATTATGACCCAAACTCTACCAGCTTGTTTCTATTGGACTTTAGGGACCTTTTCAAAACACACCCCAGAGCGAATTTCACAATAAAAGTCTCCCACTTATGCTCTAATACAGCATCTATTCACCCAATAACATGGAAAACCAGAGATTTCACATTTAGAAATGCATTCTATATCACTGCTGGGTATGACCCTTCCCTTGACACACATTCATGATAGACTTTTGAAATAAGTCTAAAGGGACCCTACAAAATAAAAGCCTCTTCCTTACGCACACTCATTCATTGTGCCGTTTGGCTCGTAGCTATGACCCAAAGTCAACCAATTTCTTCAAATTACACTACCAAGGCCTGTTGACCACATACCTCAGTGCACATTTCTTAATTAGGCTCTAAGATTTACACTGTAACAAAGCATCTGCTAACCTCGTAACATGCAGCCTAAGCCTGCCAACGGTGCTGTCATCAACACAGTGGCTTGTAACATGCAGGTTAGTTTTTTTTGATAAATTCAACTCCTTAAGTGGTATTAGCTCTCTTTCTATAAGCTTCTCTCTCTGTCCTTCCTCTGCTTCTAATGGCCAGTCTTGCACATAGGTTTGTAGACTTTCAATCCTCAAATGATGACACTGTTTTCTTTATGCTGATCAACCGACACATTTTAAATCATTTTAAAATGTTTTGCCAAGTCTTGACATTTCCACATAAGATTTCAAAATTTTGATACGTATTCAATACCATCTTCCTTAACTTTTTATTTCCCATCCTTCAGCTACTACTTTTTTCTTCAACCAGATAAGATTAAAGTTTTTCATTGTAATTTCTTTTCTGATTCAGCTAATTTAATACTTTTCAGCCTATGTTGTGAACTTTGGCTTCATTCTGCTCTCTTTCTGGACAGGAATTAAGCTTTTCTGTTTGCTGCTAATCTATAACACGCCTGACATGTTTCTGGAAAGTAGGTGGACCCCTTCAAAATTTCTTTAGAACTTTTTCTACAAACTTGGGAGACATTACATTTAGACCCTTGTAGTGTCCACATTGAACACATTTTTTGATATCATGTATGGTTTGGCTTTGCAGCTTTTAAGATAAGTCTGTTTCTACCATTTTACTGCCAAATGATTCTACCCTACAAAATCTTCTGATGATTCAATTGTTTTCTGTAGTTTGAAGTTTCTGGTGACTTCCTTTCACATTTTCATATGTTCCTCAGCTAATTTGTGCTTCTTTTCCTTCTCACAGTTTCTTTCGCTAATTTTTATTATTTCATTCAGCAAAAAAACATTCCCACTTTGCTGTTTCTGCGAAACAGCTCTTTCTAGTTAAACTATGATTTACTATATTTTTTCCTATTAACAATACTCTAAAAAAACTTGCCTGTCATGGTATGGAAAGACCATCTTGATATACTATGAGATAAGCTAGGTTTAAGGGCAAGTCTTAGAGCCTTATATATTCCTCTTTGGTTATGCCTTATTTGTCTTATTGTTCAGAAGTATGGGGAAATGCAAATAAAAGAATTATTGATAAGTTTGTTAAGTTGCAAAAAAAAGCTATAAGGCTTATTAATAAGGTGGGATACCGTGAACCAACTGATGAACTCTTCATTCAAAGCAACATCTTAAAATTCAAAGACATTTTTTTCATAAAAATACTGGAAATAATGCATAAAGCAGTGAACAAAAGTCTTCCTTCTGGTATTCACAAATTATTTAAGTTAAGAGAGAATAAACGTCACTGCATGAAAAGTGGGATTTTCGTCAATATGCGGCACTGTAGATTGTCGTGGAACTTCAGGTTACCGGCAGTTTACGGCAATTTGCAGGCTTCACCGAAAAATCCCGCAAATTGTCAGAAATTGACGTGGACTTTCTTAGGCAGTGTTCCCCCCATGCCTCCTCCCCATGGAATTCTAGGGGAGGCTTTAACATGTAAATGAACATGCTGTGAGCTATACAAATGCAAATCAGGGTTGCAGGGGGGGGGGGGTTACTCCAAGTGACATTTTTCTAAAAGGTAAGAAAATCTCTGATACAAAGAGATCAGGCTCAGTATAGCCTCTTACATTTTAGCTTGAATTGATTTATTTAATTAAAGTATAGAGACCAAAACAGATCTTTAGCTGACAGAGCAATACATTTAGAGCAGTAATTATAAAAAAAAAAAAAAAAATTGCATTTAAGATAAAAAATAAAATGTTGTCTGTCAATATGCTCAATTCACAATTACTTAAGTGGAAAAGTTTCAAGAAATGAGTCTGAGATGATTCACTTTATAACATGGCGCATTATCCTGTTGGAAGTAGCCATCAGAAGATTGGTACACTGTGGTCAAAAGGTCCGGCCAGGTCAAGATCCGCAATTGCAATCGCACCAAACAGGAAAAAGAACATCAACAAATTCCGGTTCGTCAAATTAAAATATAGCAGCAACAGATCGGTGACTAGAAATTATAGCACAATTCTTATATATATATATATATATATATATATATATATATATATATATATATATATATATATAAAACTAACACTGTTTATTTAAATGATTGGATCCAAACTATTGGTTAATCACCAACGAGGAAGCAGATTTCTCATCTCCATCAAAATATTTATTTTATACCTAGGGACTTAAACTTTAATCAAATCCATTCAAATGAAACTTCTTATTACAGGAATGAAAAGAGATGCTGAGTTTGGGAGTAGTGAACAAGTTAATTAAAAAAAAGCAGTTTTGAATTATCCTTATCCCCATTACAAAAATCTACAAATATATATATATATATATATATATATATATATATATATATATATATATATATATATATATTTGGGCAGAAACTGAACATATTCTGGATGATGGTGGGATTTTTTTAATATGTCATATTAAATTAAGCGCTCACAGATTCATACAGGAATGAGTGACTCTAATTTAATGCTATTTTAATGCTATTTGAAATGATTCTAATGCCATCAACAAGAACCATGTACACAAGTTATTAGTGTACATGAAATATGAAGGAGCTGTAAGCACAGTTCCATGACTCCTGTATATATGTAAACACACACACACACATATATACGTATATATATATATCCTCTAGCTTTTTCTCCGCCTGGAGCGATATAATATATCTGACGAAATTGTTTTTATAAGCATTTTTTATTAAAGAATTATAAATACTTCGACAAACATATTAAATAATTTTAGTGCCAATTAAGGCCTTGATAAAAAAAAAAAAAAAGAATGATTTCTAAATTATTTTTATTGATCCGCGGAAACCCTGGTTCATCTCGCGCATGCTCCCTACGATCTCCAAGAAACTCAGATGTGGTGTGCAGCCACAGTGGAGGATGTATGCTTTGCTTTGTGCAGGCGGTCTGGAGCGGAGTAAGTGGGATTTCGGGGTAAAACTCCTCTTGGACGCGATGGCGACTCTGCATCGAACAAGACGAACTCAAAGAAGAGATGCTAGCGGTAAATATATGTTCGATTACTGCCTGCTAGGCTAAAAGCAGCCTAGCCTAAGCTACGGCTAATAGCAGCCTAGCCTAAAGCTACGGCTAATAGCAGCCTAGCCTAAAGCTACGGCTAATAACAGCCTAGCCTAAAGCTATGGCTAATAGTAGCCTTGCAAGAACAAGCTTTATTAAAGTGTATTTTTTGTGATTCACAGGAAGCAATACGCCATCTTCACAACTCGGAGACTAATTGCAGGCGCTATGAACCGGAGCAAGGGTAAGATTTAAAGAATATGCTTTCATTCTGCGGTAAAAGGCCATGGATATGGATGGATACCGATCATAGCTGTACATTTTGTTTTCACAGACCTCCTATTTGCTCGGAGCCATATCAGCAAGTCCAGATTTGCACGATGTTGATAAAGACGACATTGTGTGTAAGTGACTTGTTTTAATGTTTTCTCCTTCCTTGTTACTGTGACTTGCGTTTGATTTTTTATTCATACCACTCTCATTTAATTGTTTTCCAGCTGCCTGTAAGACGTATTTTCAGACGGTACGCAGGAGCTTCAGATATACGCAGCCAGCCAACACGTTGCGTGCGGAGGCTATCTGCTCGGAGTCGGGCCAGAAGAAAGAGGGTAAGACTTTATTTGGTGACTATTTTTCAGGTGCATTGATAGATGTGTTGTGTCCATATGCAGTGCGCTGATTCATTGTTTTTTTTTTTCAGCTGCTGAAAGCGAGGCAGAGTGTGCGAGCAGATGAGGAAGTGGAACTCTGGAAGTCCGCCACCGTAGGCCTCATGTCCGACGAAGAAGATGGCGTCGTTGGCGGTGTCTCTGGATGGATTGTACGGTCGCCGCCATTTCATAGGCCGGATCTCACTGAACACTGTGTTAAGCTGCAGTCCCGGTTAGAAGCGATGCCGAAGTACAGGGCCACGCACAGTAGGCGTCTGCACATCGGACCTGCCTCGGAGGGAATGCTGCCAGTTACCTCTAACCCCGAGGAAGCAAACGGACCGTTCACGGAGTTGTAATTTTTAGATACGCATGTGTTTGGATACGCGTTGTATATAGTTGTGTGTGTTTTTAATAAAGCTCTTTCTTTGCATAAACAGCTTCCTGGCAAATGTTCATTTCCTGTATAAATTCATTCATGTCCTTGATGGTAGCCTAATAATTGTGTAGTAGTGTAGGATAACATAAATACACAGCATATGAATGAATAAATATATATTCATAAATATATATATATGTAAATTTATATGTAAATATATATATATGCCAACCAATCACGAGCGACTTTACTTGTTTAAAAAGAAGTGGTTCCGTCCAATACTCAGTAAGAAAATTAAAGCCTGGCGTGGCCACGTTTGGTTTTGCTGCCAATCACGAGCGATTTTACTTGTTTGAGAATAGTGGTTTCAGCCAATACTGAGTAGGTTATTCAAGCCAGACCTGGCCAGCCACGCGGGTTTGCTGCATTCATATGCTAATTAGGGCCATTAGTACAGCTGATCGCTCTCCACATACGTCAGAGTCCCTTTCCGACAATTTGTGGCACGACAAACGCGGACAAGCGCGGGTTGCAAATTGTCGGAAACTGACGAAAATCAGGGAGATCTGCGGGAGTTTACGGGGACGAAAATCTCACTTTTCATGCAGTGTTTGATCGTTATTTGCCAAAGTTATGAAGGGGAAATCATATATTTTAACCACCTGATATAATCTGCTCCCCCATAACATGGGAAAAATTAAACAAATCTTGTGAATTTTGAAACTGTCATTATTTTTCTATATTATGTTTGAAACATTTATTATTTTATATTTTGAAATCTTAAATAGTTAATAAAAATATTTGTCAATTCTCAATTCAAAATGTCTGGAATAGCATTACTTCAGACATTTTGAATTGAGAAAGCTCTCTGGATGGAAAACAAAACATCTTCAAACTTGGAAAACAAAGTCCAGCTGTTTTGGTTTGAACTTTTCTTTTGAAATATATTTGTAAATTGTTAGATAAACATTTAAGCAGAAAAGAAATTTCATAAAGATCATCAAAGGGAAACGGATTATATCAGGTGGCTAAAATATACGATTTCCCTCTCATAACTTTGGCAAATAATGATGTAATGTCACCAAATCCACAGGATTAGTTGTTGATGATGAGAGGAATAAACACAGTTAAAGATTTGTAGGTGAATTAATTCCTTCCCATGTTATGGAGGAGGAACGGAATATTCCAGGCAGCTGAAATATCCATTCTCTCCTCTCCTCCTCCCATATGTTTAGGAAATAAACAGCAACTGTTTCCAAATTCTCAAAAAATGTTATGTTTGATAGCATGTAGTATACTAGAAATTTCTTTAATCCAGTAATCTGTCATATTTTACATTAGAACGGGATTTCCCAGAGAGTCTACTCTTTTATCTTTTCTGGAAATCTTAATTTTTGTGTCCTGCTATCAGCCAGTTTCCGTCCTCGGTCCTCTTATATCAGCAGTGAAAAATGATAAATACTTCTGACTTTTATTTCTGTTAGGCTTAACTGACAGAAGTTGGAAAAAGACAGATTCTCCTTTTTTTTTTTAAATAACACAAAACAGCTTAAAAGGACCTCGTCTATTTATTTATTTTACAATTTTATAGACAACAGCTGCTGATTAAACTGGATGTTACAACACTGACATGAATAAAAATGGTCCCATCCACCATGTTCGCCTCTCTGTCTTCAATGCGCGCTCCCGAAACAAGGGGAACAGAATTTTATACAACTCCAGGACAAAGAACGTCTGGAAGTCAGTCAGAGCTTCACATACCTGGGACTAGAGTCCTGCAACGGGTCAGGTACCCGCGGGTCCCCGACGGGTCACCCGCTAAAATGCTCTTTTGTGGGTGAAAAATACATAAATTAAAATAAACGGGTCGGGCGGATATTTTTTTAGTGCAGGCGGTTATTTGGTGATTTTTTTTTATGCGTGTGTGTTGTTAAGGTACCTCAGAAATGTTATATTAATCAGGCACTGGGGTCACCCTTGTTGCAGCTTAAAGCCCTGCCAGCAGTGTGGGCTTCCCTCCAAAAAGGCCACAGTCAGTGCATACACGTCTGCTGCAGTGTTAATGGCGCTGTTCTGCAGCGCAGCGTACTATAGCCTATTACTTGATGTGTTAACGGGTCGGGTTGCGGGTTAAATATCAACAGGTCGGGTCGGGTTCGGTTTTGAATTGAAGACATCCGCGGGTGACGGGTCGGGTTCGTTAGTCATTCTAACGGGTTCGGGCGGGTGCGGGTTGGTAAAACTCCTGACTGTGACTTTTTTTTCCAACCTTAAAACACGCAGTGACTTACAGTATTTTAAACAGTACAAATTAATGCATTGCTTTCAGAGAAATCTAAAGTAGAACTTGAAATTCCCCCAAAGAGCAGGAAATACAGCCTAATTTATCAGCAAATAGAAAGTGTAAACACAATTTCCTGAGTTTGGCTTTGTAAGTTATACAGCTTCAACTTACGGCTCTAAATTTAAACAAATTTTAATTTTCTATGGGTAGATGTTTCATATTTGGCATCCCATAGCCTCTAGCTTTGAGCATTCCCAGGCACTATGGCCTTGCCTTCTTTATAAAACTCGCATTATGGCTCTGCCTCAGGAATGTGCTACAAGCTCAACCTGAGACTGAAGAACATATAGTGTGCAGTAAAGAGATATACATTGCAATTGGTATTCAGTCTATTTCTATTTTATAATTTATCAGTTAAATATTTAGGGGTAGCAGTTGCTGCACTATCACCTTGAAGCAAGAAGGTCCTGAGTTTGATTCCCTAACTATAGGGACTTTCCGCATATTCTCCTTCTTCCATGCGTGAGTTCTCTCCGGGTGCTAAGGCTTCCTCCCACAGTCCAAAAGCATGACTGTAAGGTCTAATTGGGGTCTAATTGGCAATTGGCAAAATTGTGCCAAGTTATTAGTGCATATGTATGGTTAGGTCTCTCTGTGTTATCCTGCGACAGTACGTCGACCTGTCCACAGTGAATAGTGCCTTTTGCCCGTATACTGCTGGAGATAGGCCCTAGCCCCAACCTGATAAATATGGTTTTACTTTTTGTGTCAGGGGGCAAAAAATATTGCATACGACTTTTCGTTGTCCTGGTGTTTTTAATTCAGATTTTGTGTCGTGTTCATAAGCTGTATAATGTTTGCTTGGTTTTGTGAAGAATGAAATATGTATTTTTTTATAGAATAATAAATGCATAAAGTCTTTTGGACTCTTAGATTTGCATATTCGATTTAGGATGGATTTTGACTTGTTAAAACCTTTTTTATGACCTCTTATTTTGACCTTATAAAACTCTCAGGTTGCCTTTTGTGATATAAATACATTAGAATCGAATAGAAATCCCTTTATAGTCCCACAAGGTGAAAATTCTGATGTTTACATTAGCAAAAAGATTATAGAAAAAATGGTCACACAAATATCGACCTTAGAAAAAAATTACAAGAATAAAAAATTAGTGAAGAGTTAAAAGATAAACAATAAAATACTGTACATTAAAGTGTTTTAACCATATAAAAACTGGGCACCTGGAGAATAAATAACCAAAAGTTTAAATAAATAGGTACATTATTACGTATTGTACAGTATATGCTTGTAGAGAGAATTTGATTACAGCCTCTTACAAAATTAAATGTAATGGTGATAACATCAAAGCCAAAACAGCTGGGATTTTGTAGGTTTGGATTGGAAAGAAAAAAAGTTATTTGTGCATCCCTTCTGCAGATTGAGGGTATATATTAGATTTTTATTGCTAGAGAGAATTTTTATGTAAGCAATGTTATTTTGAATTAAAAAAATTAAACTTATTTTTTTTATATTCAATTTAAAAGCTGTTTATTTGTTAGTATTTTACATTACTTTTGAAGAAAGAACCTCACATAAACAAAGGATGAATAAAAAAGAACCTAATAATTTTTTTGTCTAATGCTGATCTTGTATTAACACACTTGTTAAGAGCCATTTTACATAGTGCAGTTTCTGAATCAAATATATCCTTATCTAGAGTGTTGACCCATGTACTCCAGATTTCTTCCTAGTTCAACATCACCATTAGTTAATTGGTCTCTTTTTAATAAGATGAGTTGTGTGAGAGTATATGGTCTTTGTTGTGCGTACCTTTATTTTGCCTTGTAATGTACTTTAGGTCTATATATATATATATATATATATATATATATATATATATAAATCCATCTCAGATGAAATAATAATAATTAACCGAGGTTTTCTCTCAGCCGGCAATTTTTATTTTAATAATTGTTTTGTGCAAAATGTTTTTCCTATAAAAGTAGGAAAATGGTTTGAAACTTTTTTCAATTATTACAAAAAAATTATTTCTCCCAGAAGCTGGTTTTAGAGACACCTAATTTAAATGGCTTTGAAATTAGAAACCTTAGACTGTTACACACTTGTGCCCAAAGGGAACACTTGCCGCATTATCTGCATATATCTAAGACTTTTAAACAAAACTGTGCTTGTAATTTCTGCCTTTTGCATGTGAAAACGTGAGCCCATCCACACACGTGCAAAATGTGCGTGTATCTGAGACTCTGGACAAAGTCCAAGCTCTGCCTTTTCCCCTCTTTTTATATATGATATTTACATCACAAGGACAGTCATGAAGTCAAGAAGAGAATGGTAATGAAGTGTATCCTTATTTGCCTTTCATGTGTATACGTGTGTGTATATATTTTTATAGCACAAGGACAGTGATGAGGAGAGCAGTGGCATACTGATTAAGTGAAGTGAAAGAGAGGGTCTATGTGTTGGCAGAGCCTCTCTGTAACAAAAAGTCATTCACCTAATTTAGGACATACATATACACACACATTTTAAGCTAGAATCCCTCAGATAATGATCCATACTGATGTTACAACAAAAGACATTTCTTTAAAATTAACATTTGATTATTTCCAGCTATGTTATACTTTAAATCATAACTTTGAGTTTCTGATATATTAATGCTACTGTCTGATCAGGCTATTCTGGCCTTTGATTCAACATAGTGGTCATCAAAAAAAAAAAAGAGGTTGAAAGGAAGATTGGACCAGAAGGATAATGGGTACAGCGAGCAGAAACAGAGAGGAAAGGAAAGATCAATACAGTCTGTACTTTAAGAGCAGGAAATCTGCATATCATGGAGAAATGGTACAGCGTGAGGGTAGAAGGTGGGAGGAGGAAAACAAAAATACACAAAGCAAGTTATCATGTTTTTCTTCCAATGTTCAGGGCAGACACAGAAAATTAAAAGCATTAATGCAGAAAACATAATGAGAAGATGATAAGGGTGAATTTCATTTAATGATAATCCAAAAGTCAAGCACGTCTTATCTTGTTTAAAAGAGTAACCTGAAACACAGTAAACAATAAATCTAAAAATATACATTGTCCCATTCATTATTCCATCCACCTATCAGTATGTATATCCATCAGTCCGTCTCTTACCACTCGAACATGAGGGGATTAGTAAATAAGTAAGTACCAAAGCCACATAAGAAAAGCAATCTTCTGACCAAAGCCTGTCGTATATAGGTAATTCCTTAACAACTTTGGGACGTTGCCATCAAACAAAAATATGTTGCCGCCATTAACAACTAGTATCAAGAAAGGTATTACCGGCACCAACAGGGTACATGCATGTACAATACTATGTATATGCATATGCTAACAGAATAGATTATAATGCCAAATCCCTGATATATGAAATAATCTAAACTAATGTCTATACAAAAAAAAATGCACTAAGCAAACAAGAAAAATGTACATGCCAAAATGTATGCAAGATAATATCCATACCTGCTTTTCATCTAAATGTATCCCATTCCATGTAGACTAAATTTATCAAGCATGTTTCTTTAAACACCAAAACTAAAAGCAATATACACTTGAGCCTTGATTTTGTCATATTCAGGAGGAAGCAGAAATCAAACTTTTGTATTGCGAGACAAATACTCTTCCTGATGAGTCACAGTTACTATCCTATTTTATGGTTCATGCTTTTAAACTATTAAAATAAGCCTGGATGGCTATGACCGAAGAATGTTTAAGAATTTACAAATAAATAAGCACAACCAGATTTTCTTGACTGAAAACAGTCCCCCAACAATCGGGGTTCGACTTTGCAACAAAGAGTTAATTTATCATACAGTAATTGTTTTTGTTCTTGTTATTTTTTGTAGATTATTTGGTAGATTTGATTTATAAAATCATACATGTTTCTTTTAGTGGTAAAAAAAAAAAAACTTAGTAATTTTGTTATTAATTAAAAGCTTTAAAAAATCTCAAGGAGTTATTTCTATCATGTACATTACAGGAATTGTTTTACCTAGAGGTTAAGAAAGGAAACTCTCATTGTGAGCTGTTCTCAGCTGTAACTCTTGGCACCTGAAAAAAGTTCATCTGCTCATATTGCCATGGCAACAGAGACATTTCCGTGTTGCTAGCTGAATGCATTTTCCCAGCCTCATGGGCGAACGAGAGTGTAAGGGAATAAAATAGGTGATTATATCTAATTAAATTTTAACAAGAATGTTAATTTAATAAGAGAGCTAAAGAAAAAGAATTCCAAGATTTGAATAGTTCTCATATTTTTGTGTATTTTTTTTTCTAAGTGATCAGCTGTTTTTTGTAACACTGACTATGCATTGGAGGTTTTGTAATTTATACTTCAATACTTTGCCTGAAGTTCAGGCTATCCCACTTTTATCTTTTAAACTATGGTTATTATTCTTGCTATCACTTTTACTGTTAGAAGAACTTGCAACTAGAATTTTATTATTGTACAATTTCACTGAGAGGATTTTTTCTCTTACGAAGAAAAATTACATTTTTATTAACATGGACTTAAAAAGAGAAACTAACTTGTCTCCCCTGTTGTTTTTGTAGATCCTTATCATGCTTTCAGTTTGTTGGCAATTTAGTTGTGATTGCTTAGATCAACAAATTCTCAATTTTCTTATAAATAGTAAACTTTTATTTTTTTTATTTATAAAACCCTAACATAATAATACAAAGTTTTTAAAGCTAGAACCTTTAACATTATTGTGAAGCTGAAATGTCTGCTGTTATAAATATCTACGATCAGAACGACAAAATGTATTTACCGAAAGTAGATTTTTGGGCAAAGCCACAACTTTAAAAACATACCTGCTCCTCCGCAGTCGCATAAAGGAATCTTACAAATGCCACCTTGTCTTAGTTCTTTCTTCTTCTAATAAACTTGTAGGACTGTTTACTTCTTGTGACTCTTGTGAGTCATTTTCAAAGTATACTGACAAAGCAGTGGAGCTAAAATGAATGGCTGAAACCGAAGCTAAGTAGACAAACATAAATAAAATTGTGCATGTGCAACAAGGGCAAACTCAAGGTTGTTAGAAAAACATATCACAATCTGCTGTAACTACTCCTCAAGTTTGGGGGTCACTGCCCCAAGTGCCCCAATGACCACGGGCACCACTGATGCCTTGACCTTTCAGGTTTTCTCCAGCTCTTCTCTGAGCCCCTGGAATTTCTCTAGTTTCTCATGTTCTTTTTTCCTGATGTTGCAATCACTTGGTATTGCTATGACAATCACAATGGCTTTTCTCTGCTTTTTGTCCACCATCACAACCATGTAGTTGGTTTGCCATTACCATTTCGTCCACCTGCATCTGGAAGTCCCACAGGATCTTGGCTCGGTCATTCTCTACCATCTGTGGAGGTCTTTCCCACTTTGACCTTGGTGTTTCCAGCCCATACTCTGCACAGAAGTTCTATTCCCCATTCCAGCCACTTGGTAATGGCGCTCCATGTGCTGGATTGTCTCATGGGCCTCTTTGCAAAATCTGCACCTGGGGTTTGGTATGGTAGATCTGGGCCTCTATTGCTCTAGTGCTCCCGTGCAGCAGTGATGAGTGCCTCTGTGCTGTCCTTGAGTCCGGCTTTGTCTAGCTATTGGTAGGATTTCCCAATAGCCGCCACTTTGGTTATGTTTCGGTTGTATATCCCGTGTAGGGGCTTATCCTCCCATGACTGAACTCTGTGTGGACTACCTTCCCTCTCATAGTCACCATCTGACAATACTTCTCAAGTCTGCATGACATCCTGATGTCTGTGCTGTAGAACCAGGTGGTATTGATTTATACCGATGTCTTGCTCATTCTTAGCGTACAGGTTGATGTCTCCATGTAGAGGAGGTGACTGATGGTGGCCCCATTCCTGAGTCAGTATCCATTTCCAGTCTTGTTGGTGATTTGGCTGAGGAGGTTCAGACCTATGCAGAACAGCAGTGGGGACAGCACATCTCCTTGGTATATGTCACATTTGATGGAGATTTGTACAAGTATCTTGCCATTGGCCTCAAGCATAGTTTTCCACAACCTCATTCAGTTTGCAATGAAGGCTCTTAGAGTCCTGTTGATCCTGTTGATGTTGTATAGCTCCAAGCATTCAACAGTGATGGGAGTAACGGCGTTGAAAGTAACGGTGTTATTAAGCACAAAAGAAGAAGAGCATAGTATTATAAGGGTGGACCTTCTTGCCTTTACTGTTGTGTTGCTTCGTTTACAGCAGTGGTGTACTTTAAGTATATTTACTTGATTACTGTACTTAAGTAGTTTTTGTATCTTTACTTCACTTGAGTAATTTTTTTAAGAGGATACTTTTGATTCACTCCAGTATATTAGTGTCAGTTTTATGTACTTTTGAATACTTAAGTATTTTCAAAAGTGTGTAGATGTTTGACTGAGTAACTTTTACTGTAGTTGAGTAAGATTTGACTATAAATATAATTACTTTTACTCAAGTACTACAGTTGAGTACTTTGTCAAGCTACAAATTTCTTTAATGCAGCAGGCCATCAATGTATTCCAGGCGATAATCGGAGATTCAAAATGAGACAGCAATGTGTTAGATGTATTGTACATGCAAAAACAATAGATGGAGTTGTTTATATACGATGCTAATTCAATCTACCAGTGAAACATGTTAGCATGTTTTATTTTATGACCATAGGCCCTGATAAACCTTTTGCAAAGGATATGGGCTGCTGTTTTTCATCCAGGGATGCTTTTGTCCCAGCAATGACCAACGAGGAGTTTGTGAGTAACTTTCAACTATTCAGGGACTCCTTCAGCTACATTTGCCAAAGTTTATCCCCCCTCCTGAAGAGGAGAAATATATAGTACCATTTGTGTTTAACTGTGGATAAACGTGTGGCTGTTTCATTTTGGAAAATGGCAACAAACAGGGAATACTTTCAAGATCTTGGCACTGATAACCAGCTTGATTGCTTATTCCATTCACCTGTCTAACTCTGCCCGGTTTCTAATCTATTCTCAACTCATCCACCTGCTCCGGCCTCCATTTAAGCAGCTTGTATGCAGTCCTCAGGCCAGATTTTTCTTGTTCTCTCTAGCCAGTGGTAAGAGAGTTTTTTGAGTTCCTTGGTGTTTCTGATTTCCTGATCCTAACCTGTTCTATCTCTCAACCGAGGGGCCTGCCTGTTCACCTCTGATCTCAGTGGTGAACCTTAAATGTTCCTTACTAATATATGTCAGTCTCCGGAGGACGGAAAATGTGTTACATTTTTTGTTGTGATATTTTACCTGAATATATATATATATATATATATATATATATATATATATATATATATATATATATATATATATATATATATATATATATATATATATATATATATATATATAAAACTAGAATTAGAGTTGTAGTTAACACTAGAACTCCCAAGGCCATTATTTTGACGGTTCTTCAAATTTAAATGGAGAGAACTTTATTTAATTAAATGTCAACTGACTTTTCCTGTTTCTATATTTCCATCTTTTTCACGTAATCTTTTTTTTCTGAAATAAAAATGTAAAAAGAAAAATATGGTTAATTCGACCTTGATCTCCCACGGGCTTTTGGTAAAAGCTATGTTACACCACCCTTTTTTTCCCCAAAACATGACATCAGCGATTTACACACAAAAATCTACTTACAGAATATACAGTTCAAGTTGCATATGGTCGACTTGGAAGATGGAAACCTTGCCTTGGAGCAGGGTCAACATGGCTGTGGAATGCCGCCCCATGTGCTACAAAAGTTTCTCCTGTCCGTCCTGCTCCCTTGCTGCCCTCTCATCGACTTACCCGTAGGTCACCCGAAAGTACTCCCTCACCTCTTGGGAGTCCTTACACCTTTGAACAACAACATATGAGTATTAGTGCTTTAAAGCATTTACTTATCATGACCTTTCAGTAATATATTGCACAGTTCTTAATAGCTCTTCTCCTCTGACTTTTGTCTGTTGAGAGGAAGCTGCTTTTGCCATTCTCAACATCCCTCTCCAAGGACTGACCCATGGATGTACTGCTTGTCAAAGGTTCACTGTCCACTGGGAAAAAACAGTATGTAATAACAGTGTTTGGGGGGGTATTTGGAGTGTGCAGTACATAACAAACCACCCGAAGAAAATAGATGGGCCTGAAGATTCCTATTTTGGCTTCCCATCCAAAAGTGAGTATAAAGTTGTTGGTGCTAACTACCACCACCACAATACATCCAGAAAGAGCCCACCAAGTAACGGTGGTACTCCAGAGCTGAAATGGCTTGGTCAAGGAATAAAACAGAGGTAGGAGTAGCCACCTTGTTAGCCTAAACAGAAGTCAGAATCATACACCTTAAAGTTATGCTCTTAAAAACTATCTGGTTGTAGAAATGACGAGGCTAAACATGTTTCACACTGAACAAACCAATCACGAGCCCTGTCTGCACTGCTTAAAGCACACACGAATCTGTAATACTATGGTATTACAATTACAACAATGTTAAGAAACTTACCAGGGTGAGAGAGCTTGGATGATGGCTGTGCATGTGGTCACCACAAAATATCTTGATTCCAGGCACTAGTGCCAGGAACAATTACTTATTGCAGGTTAACAAAAAAAAAAAAAAACAGAATGTTACAATGGTTTAATTTATAATGTTTATTACACTGACAATAGTAAAGCATTATTAATTTATTGTTATTAGTAATGAAAGATTTGACATTTTTGTGGATTTGTTACCAGTCAACTAGAGTGATGTTTACATTTTCCCATCACAATTACTTTTGCTGTGTGCATCATTTAAGAATAAAAAAATATATATTTTCAGGATATCTCCAAACAACCATGATCGGTTCATACCTTCCTGAACTGTATCTGTTTGGCTTAAGAGCTTAAAGGTTATTTTATTATACTTAAGAAAATTGGTTCTATCAGTGCAAACCTAAGACTTATAAGGATGAGGTCATAGTAGTTTGGTGGTGAGATAAAGAGATGGTACGATTATTTATTATTGGGTGTGACTTTTTATGGCTTAACTTTTCCTGCCTTTAGCACGTTCACTAAAAGATTGTTACCTGGGTAACAATTTTGAAAGATAAATGGTGAATAAGAAAAGTAATAGCACCTTATTGCAGGATAAAAATGAAAGTTGACCAATGCTTAATGAAGTGTTTATGTCGACATGTTGACACTGCAGGATGTTTTGTTGGAAGAAAGTCTAAAAGTCTAAAAAAAATGCACTAAATGATGCAAATTTTTAGACTTACTCTTAGACTAGGATAGATTTATTTATCATTTTGTTTACACAAGTGTAAAACAAAAAGAGATTTCGTTTTGTAACAGCTCTCTGTAAAATTTCATCTTTTTAAAAGTGCAGCCTTGAAAAATAGTAAAAATTCTACCTATAACAAAACAAAAAGTACATCAATGTATATACGTTTGTCGTGATCTTGGTGCTGATGACTGGTCTAATTACTAATTTCATTCACCTGACTATCTCCACCCTGTTCTCATTACCGTTCATCTGATCCACCTGCTCCAGCCTCTCTTTAACCAGCCTTCAACCAGTCATCAGTGCCAGATTATTCAAGCCTTTGTCAAGAGTTCTCTAAGAACCTGGGTGTTTCTGATTGCCTGATCATGACTGTTCTGCCTCTGGACCTCTGAGCAGGCCTGCTTCCATTCTGATATTTTTGCCTGATCTGTCCTCGGACTCCTGCTGGATTTTTCCTGTGCCTTGTATGCAGCAGACGAGCTGGAACAACCTTGTCCTCTGGGCATGGACTGAACTGTTTGTGACTCACACGTTCATTATCATCCTCCACCAGATAGACATGCTCACTAATCTGTGTTCCTCTCCTGCAGAGGTTCCTGCCATAGACATCAACGCTGTTCTCTACAGTTCCATCTTAAATAAACATTTTGTGAAACCTGTCTCTCAGCTTTGAAAACTGGGGCCTTTTATTCTGAGCTTAACAACTTTACATTAATGTAATGCTTGTAAAATGTTTTAATTACCTCTTACGAAACTAGCTGAACTTGTAATAATTGTAATATATTGTAATATATTTTTTTCAGTCTTTTTGCCTTTTATCTGAACTTTGTTTGATTGGACCATTATAGCATGCAGTACAGAGAGAAAATAAAGACGGGATGTTGTGAATCATCCTTTCATTGAACTAGCTAGTAGTTCTATGAGGTGACACAAAAACATATTTTGCCCAACAAAATCCTTAACATTTTCATTAATTATGGGTAACTTTATATGAAACTGCTTGTTTAAAAAGGTCAAGATGTAACTTTGTAGACCTTTGCACTTTTAGAAATGGTTACATTAAAGTTTGACAACACTTATCCAAAACTTTATTAAATAGATCTTTAGGACTGGTTCCAGACATGTTGGTTAAACTTTCAATAGAGTTATACATCTTCTGAATAATACTGTTAAAATTGTTTACTTTTCATAGGTACAACTTTTTCAAAAATAAAACCTATTTATTAAAAAATAAATCATACACAAAACAAACTGAGTGGTGCAGAGAAATATACTATATGGAAGGGAAATAAAGGGAATATACTATAGAAATAATTTTTTCTACAAATTTTGACAAGGACAGTGGACAAGAAATGATTCTCTACAATAAGAATAGTAGTGTTGAAATTACCCTAACCCTATGACAAAGCAAAGAAAGGGCTTTTTGAATAGAAGCAAAACAAGGTGTGCAGCAAGTTTATGAGTAACACAGTCAACTGCCTTGGCTGCCTATATGCTTTAAGATCCATTTTTTTAAAGTATTTTAGATTTCTTAATCATTCTTAGTTGCTGCAGTCTTATATACCTGCCCACTCCCATGGGTCTACTAACCAGTAGCTCCTTATTGTCTCAAGATTAAAACAAAAGCTAAGCAAGAAGTCAGACAGGCCAACAAGTTTAAGACTCTTCTTAACATATCCCTCTTTGCAGATCAATTTGAGACATTTGAGATGGGACTCAAATGTCCCAAAGGTGACAGGTCAGACTAATACCCCACTTACGCTACCCTTGAAAAACCGATCCATGCCGAGACCGGTCCGAGCTCGGATCAGTTAACCAGGCAGAGCTTGGTTCTGACGACCGTTTACACATCACGCTATCTCGGTTCCTTGACTCCTCGCCTCCTAGTGACGATCTGCGGAATTACTGCCAGTATTGAAGGAGGAAATCAAACAGTTGGTGGCGGTAATGCACCAAAAGTTGCTTGCCAACCGCCATAAAACACAAGAAAAAGAAGAAGAAGGATGGAATCAAGCAAATCAAAATGGCAGCAGAAAGTTATGCTTGATTAATATTGCTGTACTTCGCTGTTTGCAGAGGGAAGACGGCAACCTTTTGTGGATTTACTTGAGAAAGTAAATGTATAGTTACAGTTATTCTTCTTCTGTTTTGTGTTGGTTGGCAAGCAACTTCCAGAGGGGCATTACCGCAAACTACTGGAAGGGAGTGTGAATCGGGATGTGCAGCCAGACGGAGATGACGCGTTCTGCTCATGCGCTCTTGTTATCAGAGAATCGAGCCAGGGAAAAACCGAGCCAAGCCCACCTCTGGAACTGTGCTGCAGTTAGCTCGGTTCGGTTGTGTCTAGCTCGGTTCAGTTCAGTTTGCTTTCCATTTACACACGATAAGTTATCTCAGTTACTGAGCTTGGACCGGTCTCGGCATGGTTTTTCAAGGGTAGTGTAAATGGGGTATATGAGAAGCTCACAAGAACACTATGGATAACACTAGACCAAGGACCTTGACGTCGCCATTACGAACACCATGTTCGAGCACAAGGGTGTTAATAAGCGCACTTGGCACCAGGACGCTCAAAGTGAGAGGCTGATGATCGACTTGGTAGTTTCGTCATTTGATCTCGCATGTCTCAGACACTCGGGTGAAGAGAGGGGCTAAGCTGTTAACCAATCACCACCTAGTGATGAGCTGGATCCGCTGGCAGGGGAGGAAGTCAGTCAGAAATGGCAGGCCTAAGTGTGTTGTGAAGGTCTGTTGGGAACGTCTTGTGGATCCCTCTGTTAGTGCAGTCCTCAACGCCTACCTCAGGACGAGTTTCTCTCAGAACCCGAGGGAGGTTGAAGACATGGAGTCAGAGTGGTCCATGTTCTTCTCCTCCATTGTCGATGTGGCCGTTTGTAGCTGTGGCCGTAAGGTGGCACAGAAGTAAGGGATGTCGTCTAGTTGAAGAAGGAGGCCTACCTGGCCTTGTTAGCTAGTGGGACAGCTGAGAGGTACCAGCAGGCCAAGCATGCTGCGGCTCATGCGGTCGCAGAGGCAAACACTGGGGTCCTGGAGGAGTTCAGAGAGGCCATGGAGGACTCCAGAGTGTTCTTGCAAACCGTCCGCCACCTTAGGTGGGCGAAGTGGTGCTTAACCAACACCGTTTACGGTTGTAACATGATTTTGTTACAATTGGAATCAAAATAGTTTGTTTTTCATAGAGTGCATGGATCATTTTACATTTACACACTCATATATATATGTATATATATATATATATATACATATATATATATATATATATATATATATATATATATATATATATATATATATATATATATATATATATATAGCTTAATAAAGTCTGAATTTGACCAATTTGTCAAATACCCAACAGTTGCTTTTGGGTATTTGCTTTCAACTGCTTAATGACTTGCATTCCAAACACATTTTAAAAGCTGTTAATTATTATACAGTGATAACACGCTAAGTTTAAGGAAGCAAACAAGACTCAACAGTGATAGCTTTTATCAGACCTACTTTATGAGGATGTATGTAAAGATAAGTGTAACTGTTTTTAAGAGGAGATGGAGGTCTATTTGTCTAAAAACATGCAGACAGTGAATGGAGTACACAACTCCCAGGAATGACTGGGCAAACTTTACATGAACATACATGTTTGCGGTTCTGTGCATACTGTATCTTTTTTATCTTTATTCACTCTTTTGCCTTTCTTCCTAAATGTGTAGTTGTTATAAAAGAATGTAAATAAGTGTTGTATTGTAACTTTTGTTGTATTTTAGGACAATGATTAGCCACATTAGCATAGTCATCCAATTGTAAAGGCAAAGTCCCTCTTATCGGATTTTGATGTAACTTAAATTTTCCACTCTGACTGCAGCTTGATGAGAACAAGGAGATGTTATCAGTTTCTTATCATCTACCATAAAGTAACAAAGAAAGTGCTCATAACTAAAGAGAGAAAACATAAAATGTTTTAAAATAAATAAAAAACCAAAACAAGATTTATACATAATGTTTTAGACAGGAAGAGTGTATAAAACTTATGTGACTGAAATAAATCAAGAGCCCTTGGCTGCTTCTAGAAAACCTGTCAATAAAGATTATGAGCAGGACCATTGACAGAGGATGGCCTGTTCCAATCTAACATGCTCTGGGAAAAGGTCTGACTTAAAACCAGCAATGTGGACCAAAGTCCTAAAGCAAATGGCTATATAAATAAAAGGGCCTCTGACTCCATATCCCGGGACGTCTTCCTGTAGGGCATCACAGGGACATGGCTAGTAGTGTCAAAAGTACACAAATCTGTTACTTAAGTAGAAGTATAGATACTTCAGTTTAAAAACACTCAGGTAAAAGTATCAACTTGACCTCTTTACTCATGTAAAAGTGAAAAAGTATGTGCTCCAAAAACTACTTAAAGTATAAAAGTATAAAGTAACCTTTAAAAAAAAAACAGCATATGAATTGAAAGCTCAATTTTTTGACTATTTCAAAAAAATTCTTTGAGATAGGTCCAATGATGAGGGAGATCTTGTTGGTCTCCATCTCCATAGCCCAATACGCTCTTGCCTGTTTCCGACCTTTCAGACATTTCGACATCTTTTTCTGAATCCAACATTGTAGCAAGGCAGACAATTTGTGTTTGCAGTTTGAAGAACCTGCTTGCTTCTGATGATTTCCTTTAGCTGACCAATGAATGTTTGCGTCACATGACTCATCCAATTACACTAGTTTTCACTATATGTGAATGGCACCAATGATCTGCATTGGATGGTGCATGTGACGTGAAATCATTATTTATAAACATTAAACCGAAGCTAAAAGTAACGAGTAACGTTTGTCTTAAAAATTTAAGTAATAGAAAGTACAGATTCTTGTGTGAAAATGTTATGAGTAGAAGTCAGAAGTAGGAAGAAAAATAAGTAATGGAGTAAAGTATAGATACCTAAGAAGTGTACTTAAGTACAGCAACAAAGTATTTGTACTTTGTTACTTGAAACCTCTGGACATGGCTGAATGCCTTCTCCGGGTAAAAAAAAAACACGTGTGAACTCCAGCAAACAATCAAGCACCCTCTAAAGCAGGGGTGTCAAACTGGTTCCAGAAAGGGCCGTGTGGCTGCAGGTTTTCTTTCCAAACAAGCAATAGCATCAGACTCCAGTAATCTTATCAAGAGAGTCCAATCTGAACATGATGACTTGATGAGATGACTGGAGTCTGGTGTGCTACTGCTTGGTTGGAAAGAAAACCTGCAGCCACACTGCCCTTTCTGGAACCGGTTTGACACCTGTGCTCTAAAGAATGTAGAGCTGGAACAAAAACCACACTGCTCCTCCTAAAGCCGAAGTTTGACAATCAGCTGGTCTCTCCTCCCTGCCATAGGCCCAAGGGAGACTGAGAAGTGTAATCCCTCTAAACATAGATAGAATAGAAGGCTTAAATTTTCATTATATTGAAATTAATATATTCAAATGATAAAAAGAAACCAAAGAGGAAAACAAATTCAATATTTGGGCATTTGTTAAAATAGACAATGTGTAAAACATCATAAGTTTAGAGCAAATTAGAGCAGTGAGTCTGACAGCAGTGACTGGACTGTTGTCTTATAGACCAAATAGCTGCTTCCAAGACTGAACCTGAAACTAAAGCATTCATCTCAAAATAATAGTTCCAATCTGATACTGACTTAGTAGCATTATGACTGATAATTTGAAACAAAGCAACCAGTATTACACAATGAAATTTGGTCATAATGAACCTGTCACCTGCATAGGGGTGGTGTTGAGGGGTTTTAAAATACCATTAGCCATTTTTAAAGTAACATCCATAAAGATATCCCCTAATTCAGCTCTAGATAACCATTGTCTTCTCATTAGATTTCTCCCATCTTTGAGCCATTGCCGGTTCCTGAGGCGTTTAAGGGGAGCAGAGTCAGTATTGCCCTTGTGTTAAGATTAGCCATTGTGGGATGTTTATTTTTACTTTTCTAGTTTTCACTTTAGGTTTTTGGTTAGGCTTGGATGTAGATTATTTGTTTTAACTATTAAGAATTTTATATATTTTTTTATTACACCTTAGTTTTATTATTCCTATTTTGTGTTTTTTCAGTTATCTTCTGTTTGACATTTCTTTGTCTGTGCTTTATTTTTTTTTAGCCACTCATGGTTTAAAGCTATCTTTAGGGTACGTATGTTTCTTCGTTACTCTCCATTGCCTCCTAGTTTGACCTTCCTTCCCACCTTTTCTTCTGGTTCTTTTTCTGCACACCTGTTGCAAGTTAGATCACTACACCAATCTTAGTGCAGCTTAGTTAGTCTCCAACTCGGCGTATATACATATCTATCCCGCCTCTGCAGTTTTGCAATGATGTCAAACTTGTTCATGTCAGAAGGCTCAGAATGTAGGACCCAGAAATCAGGCGAGATAGACAGTGATACATTCAAAGCGTTTATTGAAATAAGTATGCGGCTGCTCGTCTGCTGCAGTGGGCTCACTGGAAACTTTGCAAGAGTAGAGGCTTAGGTTAGTGACTTCAAAACCGAAGACAGGGAACAACAATGAGCATGAAAAGCAACCACCCTGACAAAGTTCAGTCTTTGTCCAGAAGATAGAGTGTAGTCCAGAGGAGTGGAACGCCATTACTTGTTACAGAGCCGGTACCAGAGATACAGGAGAGAAGAGGAGCAGGGTCTTGAAGCAGACAGAGCATGCAGAGGAACCAAAAGATCCAGGAGGGTAAATCTAAGCCATGATCAAAAGACAGGTCCAAGGTCAACAATAGGCAGAATCCTGGTAACAGCCCAGAAACACAGGACAGGAAAACAGAACAAAACAGGGGTGGCCAAAACTCAGAAGTCTGTGGGCAGAAACAGGTCAGGGAGAGGCAGAACTCAACAGAGGCAATGCTGAGGTTGCTAGAAGCTTGAATAATCTGGCACCAAAGGCTGGGACCTGGAGGCTTAAATAGCAGCAAGAACAGGTGGATATGATGGGAGATAATGAGAGCAGGGTGGTGCAAAGCAGGTGAGATAAACAAGGAGTAAAGACCCTGCCTAAAGGTGCTAAGATCATGACACAATTTGAATGTTGGTACCCTCAATAGTGTTTTAAGGATAAAGCTTGCTTCATAGTTTTCTTAGCTCTACTTTGGAGCAAACTGGCTGGTGAAAAAAGATGTTAGTTTGAATACTTTGGCATGCCTTACGTACCTAACCAAGCAGTACTTGTCCACGGATGGCACTATTAAGAGAAACATGACTGTACTAAAAAAAAACAGGCCAATCTCCAGCATCTATAAACAAATTGTTGATGTCAGTAGCACAGCCGATATTTCTCTCCAGGATGGTGTCACATCCAAACAGGAACAAACCAGCTAAGGCTAATATGATGAGAAAAAGCAGAGAGCATAACTGATTGAACTAAAAAGTAGAGCAAAATGGGAGAATGGAGATAGAATGAATCAGAATGATGAAAATTGGTTCCTATGTCCTCCAGCAGTCTAAACCTATATCATAATAACTATACAGATAGCTCAGGATAACCTGAGCGACTCTAACTAAAAGCTTTATCAAGAAGGAAAGTTATAAGCCTTGCCTTAAAAGTAAACAGGGTGCCTTCAAGGGCAAAAACTCCAAGTTAGTTCCATAGAAGACGGGCCCTATAACCCAATGATTTGCCTCCCATTCTTCTTTTAGAAACTTTAGAAACCACAAGTAAACCTGCAGATTGAAAGCAAAGTGCTCTGTTAGTAATGTAAGGAATGATGAGATCTTTCATAGAAGATGGAGCTTGGCCATTTAAGGCTTTATACACTCACCGGCCACTTTATTGGGTACACCTGTCCAACTGCTCTTTAACACTTAATTTCTAAGCAGCCAATCACATGGCGGCAACTCAGTGCATTTAGGCATGTAGACATGGTCAAGACAATCTCCTGCAGTTCAAATCGAGCATCAGTATGGGGAAGAAAGGTGATTTGAGTGACTTTGAACGTGGCATGATTGTTGGTGCCAGAAGGGCTGGTCTGAGTATTTCAGAAACTGCTGATCTACTGGGATTTTCACGCACAACCATTTCTAGGGTTTACAGAGAATGGTCCGAAAAAGAAAAAACATCCAGTGAGCGGCAGTTCTGTGGGTGGAAATGCCTTGTTGATGCCAGAGGTCAGAGAAGAATGGCCAGACTGGTTCGAGCTGATAGAAGAGCAACAGTGACTCAAATAACCACCCGTTACAACCAAGGTGGGCAGAAGAGCATCTCTGAACGCACAGTACGTCGAACTTTGAGGCAGATGGGCTACAGCAGCAGAAGACCACACCGGGTGCCACTCCTTTCAGCTAAGAACAGGAAATTTAGGCTACAATTTGCACAAGCTCATCGAAATTGGACAATAGAAGATTGAAAAAACGTTGCCTGGTCTGATGAGTCTCGATTTCTGCTGCGACATTCGGATGGTAGGGTCAGAATTTGGCGTCTACAACATGAAAGCATGGATCCATCCTGCATTGTATCAACGGTTCAGGCTGGTGCTGGTGGTGTCATGCTGTGGGGAATATTTTCTTGGCACTCTTTGGGCCCCTTGGTACCAATTGAGCATCGTTGCAACGCCACAGCCTACCTAAGTATTGTTGCTGACCATGTCCATCCCTTTATGACCACAATGTACCCAACTTCTGATGGCTACTTTCAGCAGGATAATGCGCCATGTCATAAAGCTGGAATCATCTTAGACTGGTTTCTTGAACATGACAATGAATTCACTGTACTCAAATGGCCTCCACAGTCACCAGATCTCAATCCAATAGAGCATCTTTGGGATGTGGTGGAACTGGAGATTCGAAGCATGAGGTACCTAATAAAGTGGCCGGTGAGTGTATGTGAGAAGGAGGATTTTTATTATATTCTAGATTTAACAGAAGCCAATAAAGAGAAGCTTGGCTAGGAGAAATATGATCTCTCTTTTTAATTTATATAGGAATTCTGGCTGCAGCATTTTGGTTCAGTTCAATGAGTTTAACCACAGCTTGTGGACTTTCTGGTAGTAAAAATTACAATAGTCCAGCCTTAAAGTAAAAAATGCTTTGGCTTGTTTCCCAGCATCACCCCAGGACAGGATATTTCTAATTTTTGCAATATTCCAGCAATGAAATAAGGAAGTTCTACAAACCCCTTTGATATGGTATTTAAATGACAGGTCCTGACATAAATGAACCCATGATTTACTTTATTAGCTGAGATTAATTTTATCCCATCAAAATGAAGTGACTGACTAAACTTCTGTTTTGTCTGTTTTGTCTGCTTTTAGAAGCAGAACGTTAAGAGTCATCCAGGTTTTAAACTGTTCAAGAAATGCCTTTAGTCTAGGTAATAGTTTAATTTCATCTATATTTCTAGAAAGATACAGCATCATCAGCATAACAATGGAAATTAAGCCCATGCTGTCTGGTAATTCGACCAATTCTGAGTATATATAGTAAAGGGAATTGGCCCTTGAACTGATTCATGTGGTACTCTAAAGGTAACCCAGAGCATGAAGAAGATATATCATTAAATTGAACAAACTGAAACCTGTCAAATGTCTAATGATGTTACTTTAATTCCTACAAAATATTTAAGTCTTTCTGAAAGAATATTATAATTAACTGTGTCAAATGCAGCACTGAGATCTAACAAGACAAGTATAGATACAAGTCTAATTTCTGAGGTTATGAGAATATCATTTTTGAATTTCACCTTCTGTTTCAGTGCTATGATGAGCTCTATAACCAGATTGAAACTCTTCAAAAAGTTAATTATGGTGTAGGTGGTCACACACTTGTCAGGCAACTACGTACTCAAGAATTTTAGATAAGAAAAAAAGATTGGAAAAAGTTCTATAATTGACCAAGTCCTCTAGGCCAGGATACGGTTTCTTAAGTAAATTTTTAATATTAGCTACCTTAAACCTGTGGTATATATCCTTGTATAATGGATAGGTTAATCACATCTAAAATGCTGATGGAAATTACAGGGAATACTTCATTAAATAACCTGGTTGGAACTGGATCTAACAACAAGTTGAAGGTTTACATGAACATAATAGTTTTAGTAATTCAGAAAGTTTAACTGGATCAAAATAGTCAAAACCCATTTAGGATTCTATTGTCACCTAATTTTCTGCCTCACCTTCCAGGAATATACCAGTCATATTTAGGGGTTGTTAATGATCTTATTTCTAAATAGAATCAATTTCTTTTTTATAATGAATCCAATAAAATCATTACTGCTAAAAGCAGGGGGGATGGACGGTTCAACGGAGCTATGGTTCAGGGTAGTTTGTCAACTGTATTAAAAATAAATCTAGTATTTATCTTATTCCCCTCAATTAATGGGGCATATTATGCTGCCCTTGCTTTTTGAAGGGTCATTTTTTACAAGAGTGAACAGTTTTTCCAGACAAGGTAGGACTCCCGTAAGCATGCCGTAGGCATTGAGTCTTAGGTGTTCATGTATTCAACCCAGGCTGGATTTACAGTCTCGGGCAACTGTTCCATCTACCGGCAGTTAGTGTTTTTTCGTTGGTGTGTTTACCAATGCCTTTCTGTGCCTCTGCAATGTGTTGATCCAGGTGCTCCCTTATCTTTGCAGCTACAATGCCTGGACCTTTGATAGACCAGATAGAACTTTGTTTGGACCTTGTGGTATTCAGCCTAATGTGGTGGGTATGTTCACAGAAACTTTTTGTAGAGGGGAAATGGGAATACAAGAAAACACGTATGTTATAGAAAATTTACAGGTAGCTCTGTTAAGTAGAGCTGTAAGATCCAAGTGTCAAAGGACAACTACCCCAAACTGTTTTATGGTTTAGGGTGATAGAGCAACTGCATACCATTAAAGCGAAGCTAATGCTGTACCTTTTTCCCTGGCCACAAAAAGACGTGTCCATCCCTCTGATGAGAAAAGTCAAACAGGAACTGTTGAGAATGTAGTCAATGGGAGTCATCAGAACAGTGAAAGAGCCAACTGAAAGGTGCTCAGGAATGGTCTCAGTGCTAACTAGAAATGGCTCAGTGCACATTTGTATGGACCTTACCCACCTTAATGGAGCAGTTTGCAGGGAAAAATACATCCTGTCCTCTGTCAAAAGACACTTTGATTCCTGGCCGGAACAAAACTCTTCAATAAGCTAGATGCCAACAGAGGTTTTTGGCAGGTCTCACTGTCAACAGAGTCGACACACTACACAGCATTTATTACCCCTTTTGGACTCTACCACTTTAAAAGACTTCGGGGACTCGCAAACAAAGAGAAACCACTGCATGACCTCCTGTCGAAGAAAAGCCCATGGGTTTGGAGCTGTGCACAACACGGAGACGCTTTGACTAACGTGGGGATGTGAAAGATATGCGGTGTACATCACACAGCTGAAAGAAGAGCTTAAAAGAGACAATAGCTGTTCAAAAGTTATGTCATTTTGTCAGAGAGACTGGCAAGGCTACAGCTTTCCTACTGGCCCTGTAAAAGTGTTAGGGTTATTGGCCACATAGACACACTCTCACGTTACTTGATGGACATTTAATGAAAAACAACAGACTTTTTGTTAATCCAACCACTGTGTGGAATGCTGTTCTTGTTGCCCTACATTTGGGACATCAGGAATGTCCTGATGCAAAGAATACCCTAGAGAGACAGTTTGATGGCTTGGTCTGAGTGGACAAATCAACAAACTTTCTAAAAACTGCACTGTTTGCATAAAAGACCATGTCAGTTTCCTCTGTGTTTCAGCCGCTACCTTCATGACTCCCAACTGTCCCCACCTTTAAGGGCTATTAAACATTCAATTGGCCCCACACAGCTTCAAATCATAATATCAGATACCCCACATCTTAAGGATTCTGAACTTTTGAGTTTTTTCTATGAGGATTTTTATAATGAGGATTTCTTCCCTTTTCTTTCACCTATATCAGCTCCCTGCCATTCAGTCTTTCCTGAGCCAGAGCCCCCTAGCAGGCCAGTTCCCAAGTCAGAGCCCCTTAGCTGGCCAGATAGCGAGCCAAAGCCCCTTAGTGGGCCATATAGCGAGATAAAGCCCCATAACGTACCAGTCCCCAAGCCAGAGCTCATTAGAGGGCTATTTCCTGAACCAGAGACCCCTGACCACACTTTGTGCCATCCAGAGACCCCTGAGAACTATCTGTGCTGCCCCGAGACCCTTGAGCTTGCTCTGTGCTGCCCAGAGACCCCTGTGCATGCTCTGTGCCATCCAGAGACCCCTGAGCATGCTCTCTGCCTTCCAGAGACCCCTGAATCCCATGATGGATCAAGTTGTGAAACAGTGAATTGCTTTTATGTTATCTTCTATGGTCAAATTAGTTTGTAGCCTGTTGGAAATTAGGAGTGCCATATTTTGATTTGCAGTAAGGAAGAGACTTTGCTGCCATGTTGTTGTTAAAAAATGTAACATCAAGATTATGGTCAGTAATGAATTCATTGATTAAAAATTATTTTCTTGGCAGAAGTGTATTTTTTTTTTATTTCAGTTTTTATGACTTGATGGTTAATATTAAATCTATTTCTGGTTGTGACTGAGAATTTATGACTTAAGTGTGATTGTTTATTATCATCTCTTATCTTTGAAGCTTTGTTCTTTCTGTCACGTATTTGCACAGTTAATTTATTTTCTGAGAGAATAGAAGCAGTAGTTGCTCAGCCAATTGCCTTCTTAAACAATGTGTGAGATCTATATGCAAAGCTAACAGTTAGTGGCATCAGTGAAGAACCAAAATTATCATTGAGGGAAAAAAAATTATTAGACATTTAATGAAAAACTAAATAAACACAATCTTTAAAAAAAAAAACTAAGAGACCTGACTGACTATTCCACTCCGTTGACACTCTCACTTCTTTGTTGCTGCTCTACTCAGATTTAGCCAGCAAGATGTGAGCTCAATGCCCTAACAGACTTTTGATGCAAGCAGAACCTAATTGATCAGAAGTTGGTTTTACAGGCTCAGCAAGAAGTCCTCTACCTGTCTCTCTACCTGCTTGTAGTCTACCGTCCCACAAAAACACACCGTCCCACAGTCTCCAGTGATTAAAGATTAGTCAGATCTCTCAGCCATCACAGAGAAGTACAAGTCATAAGCCAGGTATCTAGTTAAAAGTTAAGACCTGTGCTAAACCTCCTCACTGCCCATATCACTGTGTAATCAATGTTACCCGGAGCACCCTTACCCTTTAGTCCTGTGTACAGCAGCTCCACAACATCTCTACACTTACATTAACAAGTCCCTTGCTGCAGGGATAATCAGACCCTCCTTGTCTCCTTTGGGTCCAGGGTTTTTCTTTGTCCGAACAAGAGTTGGTTTCCGTCTGCCCTCTATTAATTACCTTGGTCTTAGCCAAATCATGTTTAAGAAAAAACAACCCCTGTCACTTTTTGATTCAGCCTTTAAATCAGTTCATAGTTATAACTATATTCACCAAGCTATATCTCAGGAATGCTTACCAACTCATTAGTATAAGAAAAGAAGATGAGTGCAAAATGGCATCTTAGACACTGCTTGGATATTTAGAGTATTTAGCCATTTGATCTGTGCAAGGCTCAAGCTATTTTCCAGGCATTTGTAAACAACATCTTTTGAGACTTTTGCCATTTACCATGATATTAATTTAGGACACTGAGGACATTCTTCATGCTGATATTACCCTTGAGATGTGTGGCCTTCTGGTCTGCTGCTAATGCTAGAGAAAACTCAAGCTTTCCACACAGAGATCAGTGGAGATTTGAAGGTCTTGCACATTTATGGACAGATTTTTACCCTCAGAGGAATCACTTTTTACATGCCACTCTGTTACATTTAGCAGCTCAGGGTAATAATTTTGGTCTTATTTTTTATATAGGATAATATCCTTTTTTTAATCGAACTTTGGTGGGGAAAAAAAAACATTTCTTACAGAATCCCGTCATATTTTATTCTAAAATTATTCACTTAGGCCTCACAGCAATGCTACATGGCGTCTGAGTGAGTGGAGATAATTCCATCCTATAAGTGATTGTTTGGGATAGAAAACATTCCTTCTCATAAAAAGCCAGACTGCTTCTCAGGCTTTATTCTGTTGGGATCTGGAGAAGTTCCACCTGTCTCCAGCAGAGTTCGCTGTGGATCCTCCTGAGCTGAGCCTTCTACACACCTGAAGCCCATCTCATCATCAGGAGGATCCTCCACTATATAAGCAGCCCTCAGACCTCGCATCAACGCCGCAGTGTTTATCCAGTTTGGTTAGCACCTGAGCCTCACTACCTCTGTGAAATCTTTGTTGCTTCTAGTTAGTGATGGGCAAGTGAAGCCTCATGAAGCAATGAAGCTTTCCAACGCAAAGTGTTGAAAAAAGTTAATTACTCGATGCTTCATTCATCACTCACTAGTGACATCTGCTGGTGAAACTGTAACAGCCTTGTTACTCAGTTGGATCATACTTCCAAATATTAGGAAATGCAATATTGTCACAAAGTTTTCATCAAACTCATGTTTAGTAAGAGGAGAATCCTATTTAATTGTCATGTTTTAATGATTAAAATGATTTGTAGCCAATCTAATCCTTGACCATCAGTGGTTTTCTTTTATGTCATGGACTTATTAGACAATGAAGATATGTGTTACTTTAATGTATTGAGAACTGAGTGACTGTTGCTGCAGACTCTGTATACTTTGAGCATGAAACTTGCTTCCTTAAAGACAGAATTTGTTTAAAATCATCTAGGAGTTCTAGTTCTGATTCTTAATATTAAGTTACACATAGAGTTTGCCTCTTCTAATGGCTTTTAGTCTGGTTTTGATGTGTGATTCTGATGCATCTCCTGATTAAACAAAAGAAAATATAATAATTTCTGGATTTTAGGTTTAATTATTTTTATTTAGGAATAGGACTTTTTTCACTGTTTCAGATTGTGATTGTGATCTGTCATCTCATAATACTCCCACATATTAGAGGTTTTTCTCTTTTTTGACGGCTCCATTTCAACCACTGCTGATGAAAACTGTTCTGCCGATACCAAACCACCTACTACAACCCACGAAGCAACAGGATTCATCGCGCTTTTATTTTGAAAACCGACACGCAAAATGAAGCAGTCACGTGACCAATGCAATGCGAGGCCTCGTTATTTGCCAGTCACGTGGTTTTCAACAAGACAACACAGGCCTCGAAGCGGGGCTTCATTGACACGCCCCCTTATTACTCGGTACAAGCCTCGAAGCCTGGCTTCAGATAGCCCATCACTACTTCTAGTCTCCTAGTTGGATTCTAATTCCCTTTTTGTCTCTGCTTACAGGAAACCTGTTTTTGCCCTGTAAGCTCTGGATGAGCTTAACCTGTCGAGCCTGCCCTCTGAGCCAAACCTGAAGACCTTCCTCTGGATTCTCATGCTGCTCTGGACTAAGAGCTGGAAAACCAAGGTCTGTCCAAACGTTAGATGCAAGACGCTGAAGCTGAGATTGAAGTCTGCTGAATCAAACAGTCTCTGGACCCAACAGTGCCTCTCTCAAAGCCAAACCCGGACTCCTCAAGGTAGATCTCAGAAGATAACAATTCCACATTCATCTGCTACGTGGCTAACTGAACTGTCTCCCCTACAGTCTCCTGTGAACCAGTTCACCAGGCGTGAACCAGTACCTGACTCATTTCCATGTGCTTTTGTCAATAAACTCATTTAAACCTTTTCCCTGTTTCCCGTGGTGTTCTGCATATTGGGCCACTCTGAACCAATCATGACATATTCCTAAAATTTGTATATTATCCTCAACTCTTATTATTGAATAAACCGTTAAAATCTGACTTGTCTTCTGAATCTATATGCATGTGGGTTCAAGCTCTAGTATATTTGGAGCCACTGTGCAAAGATGAATCATATACATGGGCAAAAAACATCATATCTGGGATAAGGATAAAATAATTGGAATATTTTGCAGTGGTCAAAAGTTATCTTCTCTAATGAAAGTAATGCATTTCATTGCAAAATTTAGGCTCACAGGATCAGGAAAACTGAAGAGCCCTAGAATAAGTCTGTTATGATTTGTGGTGCCATATCGTGCTTAAGTTGGTCAACTGTGTTCTCTGCAGTTCCCTGCCAACACAACCATTTATCATTAGTTTTTTACATGTTCAGCGCTCGTCTAATGGTTTGAGGTTGTTCCTTGGATTTTGTTGCTTGCTTCTGATCCCACTTAATGCCTTTTACTCAAACACAGAGTTTTGCCTTTTACATGTCCCTTTCACCATAGAATCACTCTTGTGTGAGTTGTAACTGGAGTTCCTGGATATAACTTCATCTTTAGCCAAGAAGACATTTTCATACACTATCAGTGTCCTGATGACCTCCTCTGCTGTCATCAGCCTGCTACGGAGCTGAAATTCAGCTTCCTTGAACATCTATGGGTTCTGAGAACTGGTTTCACACTGTAATGCTGGTGGACTCCAGCCAAACTCCATTTTTATTTTAAATAAATATAGAAATTCACAACTGTTGTGTTGTTGAACTTTTTGGTCCTCAGATTAGATCCCTACACTTTTGTCATTTCATCATATACCCAAGAATCTTTTTCTTTACAGATCATTTGCAACAGGAAACCCTGCATTTTTTCACCCTGTATGTAATCATTCTATGTAATTGGCCTATACAGGTTTTACTCTGTCAAAGTTGTGACAAAAATCTTTGGTTTCCATGATAAAATATGTTGTTATATTTTTTCCTTTCACAAAGTTTAACAATACTAAAAATATAAAATGAAATCTTGCCTTCTTTGATAGCTTAAATAGGGGAAATCATTCCTCTCTTGTAACTCTATTTAACACAGAATTTTATCATCCTTTTATTCACTCTCTGTATAGACTGAAGTCCAGTTCACCCAAAGATAAGAAAAATAAAGGAATTTGGTTATAATGAATTAAATTTTAACCTAACAGATAAAACCAAATCTAGAGAAAGTATTGAGATTTAACTTGCATGTCAATACTTCTCAGCCAATGTTGCTAAAATGTCTTTAAAAACAATGTTTTAATTCTGGATACAAACTATAGGAAACTTCACTCCCACAGCCACATGTTTAGGAGTAAACAGTAGTTACACCACAGTGTACCTGCCTTTCCTACTTTGTATCTATGCAAGGTGGGTATTAAAGTTTCTTTTATAAGGATTTCTTGTTAATGGATCACAGTATTGTTACAATACTCATTCTTTTATGATACCCTATGAATTTATTGTTCTGGCTTTGTGTTCATTCATTTACCTTTTCATGTTTTTTAGCCTTGGTGAGTTTAAAGCTTTTCTTATTTTACGAAATTTTCCTTTGATATCTTTTTTGCACCTGTTCTTGAGTTGGCATTGTATAGGCTACTCATCTGATTTTTCTTCCTAATGTGTTTTCTTAATTCACTCTCTGCTTATTTTCTACATTTATATCACTTTTATTTTGTCTGGGATTGTCTTTTTCTTAGTTAGACAGCATAATATTCACATTAGATTGTTGCCACATGTTAATCAAATCTTTTGTTACTTTTTTAACAAAACAGCTTTTTTTGAAGTGTCACCTTGCAATTATCCCCTGTTTTTGAATGTTGTGATGTACTGTGACAAGTTAACGGTGAGCAGAAAAAGGCTATGGAGCTCATCCTTGTTGCATTACTTTTTGTCAATAATTGCCTCTGAATCTGTTTAAACATCAACTTAAAAAGCTTAAAGGACAACTACCACGCACATTTTACTTTTTACAAGCTGTTGTATTCCCATCTGAAACTTTACAGCTTCTATGAACAGTTTAAGCCCTGAAAATACATCTTTTCTTTTTGGCAACAGAGACTTCAAAAGCAGAAGACCACTCCCCCTTTCCAGGCAAGCCCAGCCCAGCATTGATGTTGCAACCCAGGCGAAGAAGGACTATAACAAACAATAATAAATATAACACATCAAAAATGTTGAATCTTGCCTTTATAAAAACATTACTCTTATATAAAAAAACAACACTTTTAAGATACACCTATCATTAATGTTAAAAAAGAAGTGTGATAGGTTTAAGACATATATCAAAAATAATAAAAAAATAAAAATAAATATATATATATATATATATATATATATATATATATATATATATATATATATATATATATATATATATATATATATAGGAAATAATGAGAAGGCAACAGTAACCTTAGGAGCTCATCTGAAGTTTAAAATATTGGCTCAAAACTTTATTCGTGTGAGGGACTGGTTTTATCTAAGGGGTGTTTAGCAGGCTAAGGAGAGATAGCGTGTGTAAAATAATCAGGAAGCACCATAAAAACATCAAAGTGCAAAAATGAATGAATCCAATTTAAGCCCAGTCTGCTCCTTACATGACATATGCTTGACTGCACAAGTATTTGCCTCCACTGATTTATTCTGTTTTTTTTTTGTATTTGTTTTGATTTGTTGTTTCTTTTTGTCGTAATTCAAAGCACAGAGATCTAAAATACAGGCAGCATTATCTAAGTACAAGGCAGAAAGTAAAAAAAACAAAAGCAAAAAAAATCCTATAGAGCGAATGAAAAGCACTGGTTATTCCTCCTATGTTCCTTGTTACTTTTGTTTGGATTTTAGCCCATTTTAGTTACATTTACTTCTGAGACAAAAGCTGAATATTAAAAAGTGAACATTTCTTTCCTGAAACGAATTTGCTTGTGTGTGCAAAAATCGCTTCCCAGGTCCCAGGCAGTTCCCTAATAGAGCTGCCTTTGTCTCTGTGGAAAGATAGGAGCCACATTGGGGAAGAGAGGGGAGAAAAAACATATTAAGCACTTTATCCTTTACAGGATACAGTTTAAGATATCAAAAAACATTCTGCACAAGAAAAGCACATGTAAACACAAGACAGACATTTCACTAGAGTGGTCACATCGGTGGCTTAGTCACACGAAGTTAAACTGACGTATTGAGACATAAGTTGTGTGTGTATGATGAGTATGTTCAATTTGTCCATGAATACTGACAACAGGCAATGTCCTTGATAAGATGGAAGTTTATCAACAGTCACTGAGCACATCCACAGATGTTTTCACGGGTAAGGAACGGTGGAGCAGTCTTCTGTGCCCGTTCGCCATAACATCCAGGGGAGATTAGATAAAGGGGGTAGGTCGAATCCAGAATTACACTTTTGTTTGGAGAGCAGGCTGCACAGGAATTTCCTTCAGCCTTGCGTCTTTTTCTTGCTGGCTCTTTGTGGGCGAAATCCAATATTCCAAATGTGTTGGGCTTGTCCTTCTTGAAGCGAGCGTGCACATCCAAGATGTTATCCCATCTCACCTTTGAGTTCAACCACCGCAGCCAGCCTGCGTTCAATTGCACCCAGTATATGGCTCAGCTACCAATCTTGCTCATTCACAGCCTTTGTGAGGGCGTCAACCGCTGCCGGCAGCCTGATCAATGCCCAAATTGCCGCTGACATCCTCTGTAATTGAAGATATATTAGGTATCCTCCAAATCCAACAAGGATAAATCCATTTATCATAAAACCAAAAATCCATACATCTTCGATATCCTCCGATGACAATGTTGTGAAACACGCCGTCCTCCACACTTTGCAGGAGACCATGGTGTATCACACGAAGTAAGTCCCGGCAGGACAGGACTGGTCCCCTTTTCCCTGTCTTCCAGTTGAATACATGTGATCAATTGCATTGAGAGACCAGCTGCACAGATAATTTTTTTTTTTTTTTTGAGTTCCTTTGGTATGCAGAGAGAGCTCAGAAAAGACAAGACACAGCAAAACAGGGACAGGCAGGCCCTTTTTCAACAACTTTGTACCCCCAAAATGATGATCTGTCTGTATGGATGTAAGGGTGGGCTTGTATGAATGTTACTGGATGAATGTGAAATTGTCTTTGTCTACTTGCTAGCTTTGGTGTTTGCCTTGCCTACCCTAGCTACATCCTAGTCCCCAAGCATAAGCAGGGCCTGCCTCCTCCCCTGTCTTATGCCATCCGCCAGTGACAGGTGCATGTGTCTGCTGGGATACTGATGGTTTTCAAGGTGCAGTGTTGGGACCTCAGAGCTCTTGGCTCTTATGCGGGCCCACCTTAAGCTTGACTGGCCTAGCTGGCACAGCTACATGGGACCTCGACACTATGTACTCTGAGATCACGCCCCTCAGGGCCTGGGCACTTTTTGGGTTTGGCTCCTTCGGGTGCTCTTTTCTAATCCTCACTGTTGAAGAGGAGAAGCTGGTGCAGCCACCCCTGCATCTGCTCTCCTTGTGTCCCAGTGATCTGGGTTGCCTTTTGATATCTGGGGCTCACGTCACCCCTTTGTCATATCGTGACACCCACAAATGCTATTTATTTTTCTTCTGAAAGAATTTTTGTAAGTATGTATGCCCACGCATATATATCATGGTAATTTGGTTCCTCTTGTTTACAGATACTACATCTAAATATTAAACTGCAGCTAGGGATAAATACCACCCTGAATAATATTGTGTAATCACCATAGGATTTGCCTTTTCACACATGGATATTGAAGGTATACCTGGTTCTCTTGAAGCTTGTTTTGATGTTTACTTTGTATGTCTGTTGTCTTCTTTTTCCTACTGCTATTATTTGTCTTCTGTTCCTCTCATCTCATACAGGTGTGAAGCAAACTTCTAGTAGATACAATAAATCATGTGTTTTGTTTTATTTTTACTCTTTTCATGCACTTTTTACTGTCTTTATCTTTTTCTCTCTCCCCTTAGTTTTTATCTCCTCTTTCATTCTCACATCGCTTTCCGTCTCCATGTCCATTGCATCCAATTTACTCACTAAATATTTATTTAGATAAGGTCTGTTTGACTTCAGACTTAAACTTAAATAACCTTTATTGTTTTTTTTTTTTTTGTGCAGCTGTCATGACATTTCAATTTATTAAAGTGTGAGGAAGTCTAGAAGCCAAATACAAAGGGGTGTATTGAAGCCCAACTGTTCCAGTTTGTCTATCAGATGCTGTGGGATGATGATGGTGTTGAAAGCTGAACTGAAGTCCAGGAACAGCATCTGCAGATGGCCGTTCTTCTCCTCTATGTGTCCTAGGTTTAGGTGAAGAGCAGGGGAGATACAGTCCTCAGTGCAGTGGTTCCGTCGGTAGGCAAACTGGAATGGGCAGAATGTTGGGGGGAGACTGGAGATGATGTGTTCTTTAAACAGCAATTTAAAGCACTTCATCATGATGGGAGTCTGCGCAGTTGAGTGAGGTGACCTGAGGCTTCTTTGGGACCAAATCTGTAAGCTGGTTCCACAGAGGAGCCTGACAACTAAAAGATCTGCCTCCCATTCTGCTTTTAGAAATTCTAACGACTAGTAAACCTGCAGATTGGGGTCGAAGTGCTCTATTAGTAACATAGGAAATGATTGGATATCTGATATAAGATGGAAATTGGCCATTTAAGAAGTGAAAAGTGGGATTTTATTCTATTCTAAATTGAGGAGGAAGCCAATGATATGGATGCTCTAGGAACTTATTTTAATGTAATAACATCAATATAAAAAAAAATCTATTTTCTGGACATATATTTGCCACAGTGGAGTAATATATTCAACATTTGTCTTCTTATCTTACTTTTTAATTCTCTTGATTTGGGCAAGTGAACCTACCAGCCTATATAGCTAAGAGTGTTGATTACCAAGAAGTGGCAGTGTGGTCATAATGGTTTAAAGATTAAGTTGAGTCACATCTTACATATCTCCACAAAAAGTTTACTCTTCTGTTTGAGAGATTATAGGCTAATGATATGCCCTTATTAAAACAGTTATAAAGGCCAAACAGAGTTCAAACTGGTGCAGGTGGAAGCTACATGATAGATAGCAGTGTGCTGATAAGAATATTTTTTTGATTCAGAAATTTTGTACACTGCAAATTGTTATCTGACACTCTGTGACCTTGGGGTTCACATGCTTAGACTGTAAAACACACGCATATACACACCCACCCATGACTTGCATTGCGAGCAGAGGAGGAGGTGATACCCTCTGACCACAATAATCCAGTGGTTTATAAAACAGCTATTTGTCTTGAACTAGTCATCACTGTTTCTTGGACACAACAGAGCGCCAAGGTAGGATTACAGAGTGTTACATTCCTCAAGGGGTTACAGTTTCTATAATCTAGAGCAAAGAAATTCAGCAATGTTGTACCTTGTTTTGATATATAGCATGATTGCACATTTAAAAAATTGGAATGCTGCAAGGATTGAATGGAATGGAAAATAAAATACATATGATAAAATTAGATATATTGGTCCTACAGAAAAGCTTTTGGCTTTAAATTTTTTGTCCACTCTGCAATAAACAGCATTCTAGGTCAACATCAGTATTAATGTATTTTTGTTAATATTTTAATTCCTAATATCAAAACCTTTTAAACTTCCACTGGAATGAATTTGTTAAAAGTTTCATTTTGTTGAGAGTCTGTGTATTCATTAGTCAGTCTGTGTAGGAGATAGTAAGATGATCTACTGTGTTGAAGTTATTTTTAGATAAGTGGAAGCTAAACAAGGACTAGGGAGTTTGCTTTCTTTCTTTCTGTTAATTTGTTTGATAATCTTTTTTTTTTTTTTTTTGGAGCTATGCGCTATCTTGCATGTTAGTCAGATTTTTGTGTGTGTGTTTTATGTGAAATTGATAGCACCAGGCACATCCACTCACTTGGGTGTTTGACTTTTTCCATCCACATTCTTAAACAAAATGACAGCTTGGCTTATTGATATCCTTAAAGAGAGAGAAAACTCAAAAACATACAAAAACATTTATGTCAGGCCAAACAATCCTTTGAAAAACTTTATAGATTAATTCCTACAAGTACGCCACATTTCTCTTATAGATTTCTTTGTGTACACAATATTTGATAACATGATGAAATGAAGATGCTAAGAAAAACTAAACATTAGTGATGTTTTCTATTATCATCATATTTCTGTGTTTTTGACTTTTTTTTGGGGTGTTAAGATGGGGAAAGTGGTGACAGTGATCCTTGGGGTCGTGGCTGTCGTTATGACCGTACTGGCCATCACTTTTATTGCTCTTTTTGCAACAAAAGGAAATGGTGAAAGCAAAGATGGTAAGTAAATTAATCTCTAAAACTAATATAAATGCTAAGGGAATATCAAAGGGAGTAGTTATGTTTAGAAGGTTTTTTTTTTTTTTTACTCATTGAGAAAGAAACATGACATTTCTAAAGCTTTGAATTAAAAGGTGATTTTAGTAAATTTAGATAACGACAAGCTGCATCATCTTAAGTATGTTGCACTCTTTTAACATGATAAATGAAATGTATTCCACTAAACTTGTGGCAAATTATGTAAATTGAGACAATTCTTTACAAAGGGGTTAGATGTTTTTTTTTTTTTATGCAAATTGCTTTACCTCTGGTGAAACCCTACTCATTTTCTGAAATGGTGAGAGAATGACTATATTGTGTTTCAAATGATTCAAAACCAGAGAGTACAAAACTGAAACAATTTTTGAGTAACAAAAAGCAATTTTAATTTATCTGGTTTTGTGGGTGTACTTGTTTTTTTTAGAAACATTAGATGGATTTGTTCCTCAGTGTCCCAACATTCCTATGGCTGAAAGAGTGGACTGTTACCCTGATGCTGGAGCCTCAAAGGTAGAAATAAATAATCTGTCATCCGTGGAAATGATACTTATTCTGTTCATCTTTTCAGTTCTTAGTCTTACAATTGCAAAGAATAATAAATAATACAAGTATTATATCTATTACATTTTGCCAGCTATAAGCAAATAACTGAGTTCTAATAGTATGATTGGTTATATTGACTAATGATGAAATGAGGGGTATGGTTAAAGGTATTACATTTCCATTATCTTATATCAACAGTCAGGATGTGAGCAGCGCGGCTGTTGCTGGAGTCCTCTGGATCAGCGAAGTGTTCCCTGGTGTTTTTTTCCAACCAACCATGGATATAAAGTGGAATCAGTACACAACTCTGACTATGGTAAAAGCCATACTTCCCACCTCACAGCTTTATCTTCAACCTTTCATGTTTACTAACCATTACAGGTGTTAGCTGTATTTTTCATTATCCTAATGACACGGAGAGGTAATCTATTCTCTCATTGCATCTGCAATTTATTTTATTTTTGCCAATTTTGAACTAGGTATGATTTTTTAGTGAAACTGCAATGAATTACATTAGAGTATATGATTGACTTAAGTAAATGTAAGTTTTTTTTGTTTTTGTTTTTTTATTTGTGTGTCATTTCTCTGCCCAAAGTTTGCCGAATCATTGTGTTTAAAAAAAAAATCTAATTATATTTGCACTAATTTAGTTTGTAAGCTACTAAATAAGAGCACATTTGAAAGAAGAAACAGTAGATACAATACAAATGTGTAACAGTTTTGTGTGTTAGAAATGCTATATATGCTGTTTGCATTGGGTAGGTTATACAATTATCTATTGCTGAGAAGTGCAAACATGTGAGATAGCTAGAAACAACAACTGCGTACTAGATATACCTATGAGTCACAATTATATGATCACTGAGGCCAAAAGAAGGAACTGTTATCTTATTTTAGTACCGTAAACTGTAGTTTTTACACCCTTTATTCATTTGAACTTTCCCAGATACTTGAATTCCTGTATCAGATCCACATTACCACAATTTAAGAATCACCTGAGAGAAGAAATACATTTTAACACTATAAAAAGTTATAGAAAATGGTGCAGTATCAGTCTGATGCTCTTACAGATAGATCCAATGCTTACAGAGTCCAAAGTGGAAGAACCCAGATTTTTTGAAAGCTCCAGCTTTTGAAGTAACTGGACTAACTTCATTTGAGTACCTCCTTGGTAAAGAAAACTTTCTGTTTGCAACAAAGGGTCTCATCTGTTAACAACAGATATTCACTATGCCTACCTATTTTTCTATGATGCTTTGTGGGCACTCATAGGAACAATGTGTTCGAACCCTTCATCATTCAAAATTTCCATTTTTGAAAGAAGCTACAAGACCTCATATCAGCAAAATAGTCCACTGGGTGTTTATCTTAATCAGTATTACAAGCTGAACCTTGAATAAAATAAAAAGTCTAACAGTACATTGTCTTCCAAAGGACCACAAACTTACTTTGATTACTATGGACTGTCCATACTCACTTCTTACTTAAAATGACAAAAATCAATGACAAACTTTGAAACTGCCACTTTATAGATTACATGTATCATATCAGTATTGCCTGACAACCTTTGATTTGGTCCACTGCAATATCAATTACTGTTGTTTTCTTCCTTTTACTTCCTAACAATCCCCTTGGCCTTTAATAAAGGAGAGACCTTCTGTACAGATTAGCTTGTGACTCACTGGCTGTTTAAGTCAGTATTTTTCCATTTTCCCCACTTCAATAATCCTTCTTGAAGAAGAATAATAAGTTTAAATGTGCTTATTTTAACTTATTATGACTGATATGACGAATTTGTTTTCTTAAAAAAAAGTACTATATGGAGAAAATGGACTCCCTTATGGAGGATGTTGAGACGGATTTCGGTCTGCCCCAACTCAAGTTTAATTTATTATACAGGTGCTGGTCATAAAATTAGAATATCATGAAAAAGTAGATTGATTTCAGTAATTCCATTTAAAAAGTGAAACTTGTATATTATATTCATACATTACATACAAACTCATATATTTCAGATGTTTATTTTGTTTAATTTTGATGATTACAAATGACAACAAATGAAAATCTCAAATTCATCATATCAGAAAATTAGAATATTGTGAAAAGGTTCAAAATTGATGGCCCCTGGTGCCACACTCTAATCAGCTAATTAACTCAAACCACCTGCAAAAGCCTTTAAATGGTCTTTCAGTCTAGTTCTATAGGCTACACAATCATGGGGAAGACTGCTGACTTGACAGTTGTCCAAAAGACGACCATCGACACCTTGCACAAGGAGGGCAAGACACAAAAGGTCATCGCTAAAGAGGCTGGCTGTTCACAGAGCTCAGTGTCCAAGCACATTAATAGAGAGGCGAAGGGAAGGAAAAGATGTGGTCGAAAAAAGTGTACAAGCAAGAGAGATAACCGCACCCTGGAGAGGATTGTGAAACAAAACCCATTCAAAAATGTGGGGGAGATTCACAAAGAGTGGACTGCAGCTGGAGTGAGTGCTTCAAGAACCACCACACACAGACGTATGAAAGACATGGGTTTCTGCTGTCGCATTCCTTGTGTCAAGCCACTCTTGAACCACAGACAGCGTCAGAAGCGTCTTGCCTGGGCTAAAGAGAAACAGGACTGGACTGCTGGTGAGTGGTCCAAAGTCATGTTCTATGATGAAAGTAAATTTTGCATTTCCTTTGGAAATCAAAATCCCAGAGTCTGGAGGAAAAGAAGAGAGGCACTTCATCCACGTTGCTTGAAGTCCAGTGTAAAGTTTCCACAGTCAGTGATGGTTTGGGGTGCCATGTCATCTGCTGGTGTTGGTCCATTGTGTTTTCTGAGGTCCAGGGTCAACGCAGCCACATACCAGGAAGTTTTAGAGCACTTCATGCTTCCTGCAGCTGACCAACTTTTTGGAGATGCAGATTTCATTTTCCAACAGGACTTGGCACCTGCACACAGTGCCAAAGCTACCAGTACCTGGTTGAAGGACCATGGTATCCCTGTTCTTAATTGGCCAGCAAACTCTCCTGACCTTAACCCCATAGAAAATCTATGGGGTATTGTGAAGAAGAAGATGCAATACACCAGACCCAACAATTCAGAAGAGCTAAAAGCCACTATTAGAGCAACCTGGGCTATCATAACACCTGAGCAGTGCCACAGACTGATCGACTCCATGCCACGCCGCATTGCTGCAGTAATACAGGCCAAAGGAGGCCCAACTAAATACTGAGTGCTGTACATGCTCATACTTTTCATGTTCATACTTTTCAGTTGGCCAACATTTCTATAAATCCTTTGTTTTTATTGGTCTTCAGTAATATTCTAATTTTCTGATATGATGAATTTGAGATTTTCATTTGTTGTCATTTGTAATCATCAAAATTAAACAAAATAAACATCTGAAATATATGAGTTTGTATGTAATGTATGAATATAATATACAAGTTTCACTTTTTAAATGGAATTACTGAAATCAATCTACTTTTTCATGATATTCTAATTTTATGACCAGCACCTGTATAAGCTGACATATATAGATATTGACACCAAGTTTCTACATTTTTGGTTCAAAGTATTTTAACTATAATTGTGGTTAAGTGATTACAGTGCTAAAGTGGATTATTTTCTAGTTTAGACCCGATTTGTTGTTCAACATCATCGTGATTTTTCAATTACAGAGATGTACAATGTCTATGTTTTTTATGAATCTAAAAAACATAGACATGATAAATAAATAAAAAAAAAAAATGAAAATACTGACACAAGCTTACTCTGTGTTCCAAAGATTCCATTCAATTGTTTTGTCATACAGGATAAATGAATTTAGATATGAAATAATTTATTACTTTTATTCGTCATCTTCTGCTTATTCCGGTAGAAGGAAGTCAGCTGCAGGGAGCTCTTTAATATCTAGCCTTGTATGACTTCCTTTTTTAAAGTAAATATATTAATTGCTACAGTTTTAACAAATGTGATTTCTTGGTTTTTATCCTGCAGTGATTCATGCTGAAATGACAAGAATGAAATCTCCCTCTATGTTCGGTGGCGACATACAGCAGCTGACTTTGCATGCAGAAATGCAGACAAGTAACCGACTTCATTTTAAGGTGACTGATCAGCTTATCTAGTTCTTCCTTTATTTCTCTTCCTTCCCCTTTCTTTCCTTTAAAAGGTTAAGGTAAACTGTAAATCAAAAATTGTCAATGGCCATGAGATAAGAAACTGCCTAATTGACAATTTTTTTCCCCATAGATCTTCGATTCCAATAACAAGAGGTTTGAGGTCCCTCATGAGCACATCGCTACAGTAAAGAGCAACCCCACCACCCCTATCAGCGAGACACTTAAGATCACAAACGAACCTTTTGGCCTGACTGTCAGCAGAAACAACAGAGTACTGTGAGTATTGCCATTGGGGTCTTTTGTGATTTGTCTTGAAATTAAACAGGGTAAAGTAAAACTCAATGTCATGGAATAAAATTACTGAGTAGATAACAGCATTTCTATATTTTTTAATATTGAACCACATCTGATATAGTCAGTCATCTCTTTTCATCCGTTTTACCATAATCTAAGCAAGTCCTGTAGGGGTTATGTTGTCTAAATACCTCTATAAGAATAACATTGAAAGCCAGATTGATCATGTTTAGCACTTTGGTCTAGTTATACACATTAATAGTATGGAATTTCTTCAAATAATTCTGCTTGGGCAAAAGGGGATAAACTGCAGAACCTCCGAAGCTGATTGGGCAAAGCAAAACCTAGTTCCTGCCTACCAAAGTTTGGTTTCAGCCAGTCATGGTAACAAATGAAACCATGAGAAACCACTTCAAATTATTATTTTACACTCTAGCTATTGCTCTTAAGCAAATTAAATCATGAATTTTGACAAAGTAGAGGTGATAGCAGCAGCCATGCATACGTCCTCCTGCGGCGTCATTTTCTGAGTTTATTTGACTGTGGGCTCAACTACTCTTTCTTTCATCACAGGTATATGTCCTACCTTAAACCATTATACTGTAACATGATTGGCTGACCCCCTTTGGGTTGGACTCAAACCATTTAAGCTGAAGCGGTACAAGATGAAATCTCATGTGTTTGTAAATTCACAAATACTGCAAGAATTCAGCTTACCAGGAAGGTTACTGTGAAGGTGATAAACTTTGAAGGTGATAAACTGAAGATATGAGTGTTAATGCCAAGTATTGAAAGGTTACTCCTTCTAATTTTATAATTTCGCCAATTTATAGCATTAAAGTCAGTTCAGACAACAATGTTAATATTACAATATTTAACTGCCCCTCAGGGCTGGTATGCAATCCCATTAGGTTTCAAATTATTACCGCCATAACTGCTCTACATAACAGGTATGTTTAAAAAACAAAACATATACAAAAGCTGATAAATAATACAGGATTTGCCTTCATTTGCCTTAAAATGAATTAATTTTTGGCTTTTTTGACATAATTTGCCTCTCATTATTTGCATCCATTTAACCATGAGGACTTAGGTTGTTGTGGTGTCACTCAAGGAAAACAAAAGTTGGATTTTAAATGTAGACCATGTGTATAAAACAGATCACAGTATTTTAATCAAATCCTAAATAAATCTATACAGTGGAATATATTGGGTTGATACTGATAAAGAGAAATGAAAAAAGTTGGTATTGCAGGTGTTGTGCTGTGCATTAATACAGGAATTATGAGAGTCTAAGTATCTATCTCTAAAATGCATTTGTTACAGGGTACATAAAATAAATGTTAGGCACAGGCTGTCAAATATATTTACCCACAATATGCCCTGAAATTTATGACTTCAAAGCTAGTGACACATCATGTTAGAGAATAGCTTTCTAAGAACCACCCTCATCCATTGAAACAACTGTGTCATGTGGTTATGTGGTTTTAGGTATGCCAGTGGAGATACAACATATCCTTGAATAAACATGTCTTTTTAAAACACTTTAGGGCCTAGTTTATTTAGGATTTTCTTAATATATATGTTAAGCACGGTATGCAATGCGTTACTAGCAACCAATAAAACAGTAATTATGCAGTTACAGCTATTCTGTTACATATAACAATACTACAATTACAACATAAACTTGAGACCTCACCATCAAGCCAATTCTGTCTCCTACGTTAAATGAAAACATCTATCTAAAAACATTATCCAAAAAGCAATGAAAACACTGAATAATCTGAATTTGGTCATTTACATTTCCAATGAGTTTCATTTCCATTCAATTGGCCATGTACAAAGTTTTATATTGTCAAAAATATCCTGTCATTGGGGAAGAGTTTTGTAGGACCTTGACCTTGACTTTAGCTGTATTTTTCTAAAGTAAATAGAAACATAAAATAAAATAAAAGTTATTTGAGTTTTTTTCTTTACTCAAAATATATTTTCCGTATTATTGAAAATATAATTTAAATATCTTTTCATAATCACCATATACTGTAGATATGGTGCAGAACAAAAGGAAAGCTATCCATGAAAAGATTAACCAAAGAACAGCAACTTCAGCTAAACCCCTTTAGAGGCCGTACAGTTTCCAAATTGTTTATTAAAGTTTTTTCCAAAAAAAGTCTATTTATAGGTTGTACTTCAATTAAAATTCAAACACTCCGTTCCAAATAGCAGATTTGTATATAATAAAGTTTAATTATTTATTTGCTAAAGTCAAACATTGACTTGTAGAAAATAATATCTAGATGTAGGTCAATTTTGAGTCAACTCACTCAGTGAAGTAAGTCTGTTTTGCTGTAGCCCCTAAAAACTAATAGAAAATTAACCTTTTTTAGTTCATAGATTCCCTCCTTTGAAATTAAGCCAAAGCATAGAAGTCAGAGGTCAGGCTTTGAGTGTTTGCTCAGTGTTTTTTTTAAACCACATTTCCTGGTTGTTAAAAAAGAAAGCAATGTACATAGTTTTTAGATTAAATAAATCCCATAAGACTTGGTAAAAACATCTTATCTTAACAACATGCTGCAATTAGATTTGAAAATATTCACTCTAAAATATAGCCAGACTATATGATCAAAAGCATATGAATGCTTTAAATTCCTTGGAATTTAGTGATATAGATTTACCAACATTCCTTGTTTCCAGAACATTTTGTAAAGATCGAACTAAATAAATCCTATTTCTAATCACAAGAAATATCTAAAACACAGGTACACAATCATCCAAAAGTCACAGCCCAACCTTTGCTTTAGGATAAACTAACGTCCTGCCTTATCTGTAATTTCCCCACCATATCCTCTTGCTTTGAACTAGGAGACTTGATGTTGCATATGTGATAAGTTGCTGAATTGGAATACTGTTTTAAATTTAACAGATTTCGGAGTCTACTTTATTATCTATTTAAATTGTGTCCATGCAGATGTGTCTTTTTCAAATGTTTAGTTGATGTTAAAGGAGAATTCCGGTTTTTAACACTTTTAGCCCATTTTCTGTAGTGTCCAGGATGAAATCGAATGATCGACACCAAAATTTTGACAATTGGTCCTGTCTCTGCTTTTTGGCTTATTTAGAATCCACCCCTGGCTGCTTCAGAATGGCTTCCATAGTGCATGTCCGATAATGTCCTTAAAACAACCTTAAACGTTCTTTTTTTAAAATATGCTACTCACCGGGTCGTCAGCGCTGTTCAATGACGTTCCAAAAAAAGTTTCGTAAAGAAAAAACGTTCCTGTAGTGTTTTATTTAGCATTTTGTAAATCCCATTGAGTTCTGTTGGAATAGTCAATATTCCCCTGCCACCGGAAACGGAAATGGGGCCTGTTTACACAGTTGTAGTCTTTTTGCTTCACTCTGTGTACTCCGACGTCGAGAATCAAGAATCCACCTTTCGTATTCCATTTTCAGAGTTTTTTAAAGTGTTTAACAGAGACGTTAGCACCTCGACGTCGGAGTACACAGAGTGAAGCGAAAAGACTACAACTGTGTAAACAGGCCCCATTTCTGTTTCCGGTGGCAGGGGAATATTGACTATTCCAACAGAACTCAATGGGATTTACAAAATGCTAAATAAAACACACTACAGAAAATGGGCTAAAAGTGTTAAAAACCGGAATTCTCCTTTAAATATACAAAGTGAATGCACTACATTAGCAGTCAAGCAGAACTTTGGGAACATTTCACCATTTACCTTGCACAAGTTTGACATGATGTCCTGACAACAAAAACGATAAGAGTACACATTATCAAGTTGATAACAATGGCTGGTAGTACTGAGTGGCAATCAGGCTTAAATATTTACTTTTAAACTATTAGAAACGGGACTATATGATCAATAAAAGTTGATTGCGGTATCTGATTGCGGCAATAACGACAATTTAAAATCCAAGTACTGATTGTGCACGCAGGCTAGTCGTGATTATGCTCTGCTGCCTGTGTGGCTGGCATGTGGGTGTTCTATTGTTGTAATGAAATGTTCTTATAAAAAGATATGTCTATTTACAGGGTCAGTATTGCACTGATGTTATGTAACAGATCATAATGGCTGACCACAAAAACTCTGTTTCGACCAACATGGTTATTATGATTATACATTTGCAAGGTCTGTTTATTGCATGCATCACTGTTACTTGCAGATTTTGACAACTATCAATTCATGTCTCATGTTGAAGAAATGCTACCCAGAAGGCCTATTAAAGCTTGATGAGATCAAGTGCTTTTTGGGTTTTTTTTTTGCAATAAGTCCTTCACAATTCTTGTCCAATTCTGCTATCTCCGCTCAAAAACGCATACTCTTGTTTTTTTTCTCACATTTTTTTTTCTCACTCTTCTCACCCATCCAGTTTTTCACATCACAATCTCTCACATCTGTGATATTTTCTTCTCTAAATACATTCAGGTTTGACACCACCATGGCTCCACTTGTGTTTGCCGACCAGTACATACAGCTGTCTGCTAAGCTCCCATCTCAATACATCTATGGCCTAGGTGAACATGTACATCAAAGATATCGACATGATATGAACTGGAGAACCTGGCCCATTTTTACCAGGGATGCTTTCCCCAATGGGGTAAGGAGTTTTACACAGACACAACTCTGTTGATGAAAATTTAAAAAGTTAATAATGTCTGTGCAAGAGCAATTAACTGAAGAATATATGCATTAGCACACATGTGTGACCTCTACATGTTTTCAAATTGCTTCGCAAATGGTTTTTAATTGAATTTATCATGACCTACAGTAATTAACAATATACTTATCCCCCCTTATTCAGTTGCAGTGAGTCTCCTACATTCCTCCTGCAATTCAAAGTTTTTTTCCCCACATCCTTTCTCCCTGCAGGGAACACACAATCTCTACGGACAGTATCCCTTCTTCCTTTGTCTCGAAGATGATACAGGAAAGTCTTTTGGGGTGTTTCTGCTGAACAGCAATGCCATGGGTAAAGATAAACACCAACACATGTACACACAGGATACACACTTGTCTATGTGTTTCACTCTCCTCAGGGATGTTCACAGAGACCATGAAAAAACAGTGTGAAAAAGCAGCTATGTGTTTAAGAGCAGAGTCTGTATGATCTTGCAGTTGCAATGTACATGATGAGTAAAACAACAGAGATTAAGCATTCTTTATGTTTTTTCTAGTATGGTAAGATAATCTAAAAAATCAGGTTTTAGAAAAATCCAACTTTAATTTGAATACATTTATTAAGTCAAGGCCTTATATACTGGCACAAAAAATAATTTCTATAAAATAAATTCAACTGCAGCCTTTACAGAAATTGTTAACTGAGCTATGTTAGTTGATCTGTCTCTTCCGAAAACCTAATTAGTATTTCCCGATTATTTGTATCCTAGGTTAAATATGATCTAAAATAAAGGCACATTTATCCTAGCCACTCTCCTAAATGGGGAAAAATAATAAAAGATGCCATTAAACAATAAGGCATATTTGCATTAAACTTCAAAAGTCATGAAAAGGACTGTATTTTAATTATTTTTACTCAAACTCCTTCATGTCTACACTCAACCAAAAAGAAAAAGTTTAAAACTGGAACACGAAAAAACAACAAGTAATGGCTGAGGGCATTAGCATATCGGTCAACACAAAACAACATTAAAATGGTTTTACACATTTATATTTAACAGGAAAAAAGGTCAGTTACAATGACTCACAATGAGCTTTACTTATACCTCACCCCGGTGACGCAAATAGAGGTTCCGCTGCCTCAATCAAAGATCTGTGTGCACAAATCTAACAGAACAATTAGTAGCTGAATTAGACTGAAAAGCATCAAAAAGCTGCACTGTAATGTTGACCCACATATAAAGTAAAATGTTTATTTTATTGTTTCTTGTAAACCAGTAATAATCTTTTTAAGACATTAGTGGAATTTACAAATTATTTTTATTCAGAGGTGACTCTGCAGCCTGCCCCAGCAGTGACCTACAGGACAATTGGAGGAATCCTTGACTTCTACTTGGTGTTTGGAGACACACCAGAGCAAGTTGTTTATGAGTTCCTTGAGGTATCATTCATTCATTTTTAATAGATGGGCTTTATTCATATTAAGCTTTACAGCTATAAGATCATGCCAAACCCTGCTCCCTAGCTCATCGGCAAGCCTGTCATTCCTGCCTACTGGTCCCTGGGCTTCCAGCTCTCTCGGTGGAACTACACTAGTCTTGCAGAAGTGAAAAAGACAGTGGAGAGGAATCGGGCTGTGAACATTCCATATGTAAGATCTGTTTTTCTTTCAATTCATACTTCTCTTACTTTAAAATTTCCAGGTTTTCTTCAATATCCTGTTACAGGATTTTTAACATAAAATAATTTCAAAGAGTTATAACTCAGAGTTATAACTCTCACTCTCTATTATATTTGAATATAAAAAGCAATGATTAACATTTTGTACCAAAGCTTTCTTATGCAATAATGTGGTTATATGAAATGTTTGCTCTTGCTTAGCATGGTATCTGTTTTGTTATCTATATGTCGGCGTTAACAACTGTCATATATGGTTATAAGTTGTTTTTACAGCTTTTAGAGTTCCAATATGAGTAAATAATAAACTCTCATTAAGTTGGATATGCAAGGTGTAAACCTTAGATAAAGGCACTGCTTAGATTGAGAACATAACATCCCATTCAATACAAAACCGTTTTCTTTTTTGATTTGACAACACTGAGAAAAAATATATTTTAAAAATGAATAATTTACAACTGAATGAAAAGTTTTGGCAATCTTGGGAACAAAAAAAACAGGCCTTCTTTTTTACTGTTACCACTGTTTCATAGCTTCTTGGAAAGGAAACAGGCGCAACTGATAACTCACCTTGTAAACCTGTGTGCTCCCAGGTAAGACATTCTAACCACTACACTATGTGTGAGGACGTGATATGAAGGTTGGAGCAAGAGTTCGACAGACAGCCTGAGTGATAGGGATGGCCTTTAGCTTAGATTGGGTAATCCAGCTCTCTGTCAAATAATGGAGAGTCTTCTGGCCTGTACAGGTTCAATCCAGGAGCCACAATTTTTCAAGCGTCAACCAATGTTAGCACTGATCAAAGATCAATCGACTGGGTTCCTTTTATTATCTCATTCATCCTCAACTGAATGTTAAAAATACTCCATTATCTTGTTCCGACTAAGCCATATGATAAATACCAGTTCTGGTCGACATTTTCTAGGAAATGAGCCTCACTTCTTATCTTCATGTCCCTTATGATAGTGAGTGATACTGAGAAGATCTTTTTTGTTTATAAATAAAACAGTTATTCTGTGTCATTTTAAAAAAATCCCTTTAAGTCAGACAGCATTTAATTTGACCTTTATTATTTCCCAACATGTAGAATAATATCAAAATTGGGAAGAGATTTCACCATTATATATCTCAATTGGATATGGTCTGTTCCTGCAGAAATATACTGTTCATGCATCTTTCTCACATGTTCAGACAATGGGTTCAAGCTGAGTGCAGTCATGCTGTACACACAGATATGGTTTAGTAGCATTAGATAAACAGATAAGATGTCAACAAAGTCAGAAATAAAGATCTGGTAGGATTTCAAAACACCCGGACATGTCATTTGAAGTGAAGCCTAGCAGACCAGCTCAAAAAAAGTCCTCCTAGTAAAAACATGAATCATATTTAAAGATATAAAGTCTCGATAAGATATTTGCAGAATGCTTATGAAAAATATTAACTGTATCTTTCTTTATGTGTATCAAAATGAGCAGAAAATGAAGAAAAGCGATATAATTTCAGAAATCTACTAGGTTACTGGAAACAAGTAGCCACAAACAGGAAAGAAATCCTGTGTTTAACCTTTTTGATAAATAATTTAAAATAAAGCCTAAACTGTGATATTTTTCTAACAAGGGGTCAATATTAATCTATATTACACAGAAATCAAAATAGGCATTGATATCAGTCTGATACTGCTGAATCTAAGATTGTTTTCTTGACAAACGATGAGTTAATACTCATCGTTTGTCCTAATCTTTATTCTACATTAAGTTATTCCAACATCTTGCAAGTTATATTAAAAGAGCCCAAATACTATTCAACATAAAAAATTATTTAATATGTTAACAGCTGCAATGTTTATTTCCTTAAAAACATCCTTAGTTGACACATAGGCCTTTAATCTTTTTTCTTCTGCTCTAACATTTTGATGTAAAGGGGAGTGCACAAATGCAAACCTTACACTAGTTCTGAACTTTTATTGTTATCAGCAAATTTTTCATTGGATTTATTTTATTTCTTTTTTTGCTGACAGGATATCCAATACACTGACATAGACTACATGGAAGATAAGAAAGATTTTACCTATGACAAAGAGAAATTTAAGGAACTGCCTCAGTTTGCTGACTACCTCCATGAAAAGGGACAGAGATACATCCTCATCCTGGTAAGAACAATCCACAGCTCACAGTATTTCTGCATAAGACACATTTATAAATTAAACACTAGAATGAGTATCCAAAGATTCATCTGGGAAATATAAAAATGCATGGTTTGTAGTGAACTGTAATTCTTATGTTTTGGCCAGTAAAAAAAAAAAAAAAAATACCTCATGTAAAATAAAAATCATTTAAAATGTATATGATGAATGTATATGAGTTCAAAAGGTCTGCACAACAATATTTAATATTAAAAGGTTGAAACAGGTTGTAACCTGCATTTTGTTTTATTTTGCAAATCAAACAAGCATTTGCCAATGATTTATCGCACCCCTGTGAATTAAAATATAGTTTGTAACCTGAAACAAAAACTTGTTTTTTTGATTGAAATCTGAAATTGCAGTATATTTTTGGCATGATGTATTCTTTTTTAAAATGTCCTTCTTTCTTCAGGACCCTGCAATAGCCACCAGCAAAAGGGTAGGGGGTGCTGCATATGAGTCGTATGACCGTGGTACTGCAAAGAACGCATGGGTATTTGAGTCAGATGGAAAGACTCCTCTTATTGGAGAGGTAAGCTATTTATTTATTTCATTTTCTAAAGAGAATGATTTTAATAATGTGGTATTGATCTAGAATAAAAAAAAAATCTTCCAGTTTTTTATCCTTTGCAAGTAAAGTTTTGAAATAAGTACATATAAAAATTATTTTGTGCAAATTTACATATTTTATTATTTTAACAAGTCTTTAATATAGCACAAAAAAAACTGACAAAATCGTCACAAGCACTGACCATGGATGATCAGTTTTCTCACATCTTTAACTTCTTAAAACACTTTACATGCCCTGCAAGTCTATTAATTAGGTGACAGAATATTTATTTTTCCTATAAACATGTTTTTAACATGAGACCCAAAACCACCAACAGTTTCTAGAAAACTTACTAAATGTTTTGTAGTTTAACTTTCCTGTTTCTCAGGACATGCACAGCCACAACTATACATGTTTGTAGAATTAATTCAGTGCCTCTACCAAGCTAGCTGTTATTTCTGACCAGATACTCAGGCCATATATTATATATTTTTTTTCACAGAGCACAGATTTGTAAAGTTGTTTCCCACAGAGTGTCGACATATGGAGCAAGATATGTAGCTCCCATGCTTTTATATTGTAGCCTTTGATTATACACACAATTAGGCATAATCCAAACCATAATTGCCTTTCCATGCTGTTTTATAAACAGGTCAAACATATGCATTGATTCTGCATTAGTACCTAATCTTAAAATTTTCTGAGTCACTGCATGACAGATGGGGTGTTCAAACATGTGCAAATGTGTGTATCTGTGAGCTGAAAAAAAATTGCTGCTTGTACCCACTTTTAAATGGAAAGCTATATTAGGCTGTCTGTAGAAGCAGACTGCACCCTTGAATATGACTGATTATAGTTAACTTTCATGTAACTAAAAATGCCCTGGCTTTTGAAAAAAAAAAAAAAAAAAAGCCTAGCTCTTTCAAAACAATCTTGCACTAGTTAAAAAGTGGTTCATTCATTGGTGTCATGGGTGTGCCCCATTCTTCTCCATATCCTGCTCCTAATAACTTGCTGCCCTAACCCCACATCACATCCAACACACTATGCTGACGAAACATTTGAGAGCACATCTAAATCCAACTCATCTGTTGCAGTCATTTCTCCAAGCTCTATGCAGAATAGCAGGACTTTTATTTTTCTAATTTTCTCACTTAAGCTCTGACTCTGTAGAATTTTAATTGATCAATGTGGGCTCATAGTATGCAAAGCTACATGCCACGCATTAGTCACTTTCACTATTCTTCATAATAGTTTTTTGCATGAGTGTGTACCCTAACAAACCTTTACTTATGTAGAATTTCTTAGAACTGCACCCTAATCATGTCAAGCATCAAACACTTTAGGTTGCAACAGGTCTGCTACAGCTCAAACTATAATTTCTTTTTGTTTTGTTTGCTGTGATTGGTTCCATGACACAAAAGGAGCATTTTGATAATAAGAACTAGGCAAGGCAAGGCAATGCAATTTTATTGGTATAGCATAATTCAAAGTGCTTTATGTTAATTAGATGTAATAGAATAGAAGTAAAATAAAAGCAGAAAAAAACCAACAACATTTGTAAGACTAATAGAACTATGGGACCACAAAAAATACAGAATAAAAGAAAAAAAAAGTAAAAAGAAACATTGTAAAAGCAGGTAGAGAAGAAAGTATAACAGTTTGATCACAACCTTAAACCAATAATGCCTCACTTGGCAGTTTTTATTCAATGGTAAAAGGCATCTCTAAACAAATGGGTTTTTAACTTTGACTTAAAAGAACTCAGGCTTTCAGCACTTTTGCAGTCTTCTGTGAGCTTGTTCCAGATAAGTGGAGCATAGAAACTAAATGCTACTTCTCCATGTTTGGTTCTAGTTCTGGGTGTACAGAGTGTTGACTGGAGTAGAACTAGAAGACCTGAGGGGTCTGGGAGGTTGATACACTGACAACACTTCTGTTATGTATTGAGGTGCTGATCCAGTCAGTGATTTATAGACTAACGGAAGGATTTAAAAGTCTATTCTCTCAGCTACAGGGAGTCAGTGGAAGGATTTCAAAACCAGTCTAATGTGCTCTATTTTCTTAGTTTTAGTAAGTACACGTGCACCAGCGTTTTGGATAAGCTTCAGCTGTCTGATTGACTAGAAACTTGTCTTTTTCACAAAACATATTTTTAGAGAAATGGCATATAACTTGATCTTTTTTAGTGAGCATTCATTCATAATACTGTACAGTAGCAACTTAGATCAGGAGAAAGACTTTTCTCCCATTATGAAAATACATGTCATGCTTTTAAACAAATAACTTCAAAAAGATTATTGGGACCCAGCAAATATTTACATTACTATAAAGTTCATCCATCCATTTTCTGACAATCTTAATCCCAAGTGGGGTTGTGAGGGGTGCTGGTGCTTATATCCAGCTGTCTACGGCCGAGAGTCGGGGTACACCCTGGACAGGTTGCCAGTCCATCGCAGGGCAACACAGAGACAAACAACCATTCACGCACACACTCATAAAGTTTATAGATGGTTGTAAATCTGAAAGAAAAAAAAAAATTATATTTATATTTATAATATAAATATAATTTATAAAAAAAAAAAATATATATATATATATATAAATATATATTTATAATAAGAATTTGAGGAGATTTAAAGAGGTTTGGACCAACTTTCCTTTGAAGTTTTGAGAAAAAGAAATTGTGATAAAACCTATCATTGTAGACACGAACTTTTCACAACTTCACAGCAGTTACATTTAGCAGTTACACTTGAATATTCATCACTTAAGAATGTTGAGTCTGTGTGTACTTTTAAAAAAGTAGATATTTAGAAAAAAAGTTTTACATTAATTTCAATATTTAAATGTTCAGCCAGTGAGGAGCATAAACATTCTTGTTTTCACTGGGTGCTCCTTGTTGGGTGTTTAAAGTAAGCAGTTTACCAATTTCTGTTTCTCCTGCCCCCTAATCTAAGATAAATTCTTTTTTCTTGACTTACTTTTAAAGAAAGAAAATGATAATTTTTTTTCATTATAACAAAAATTAATAATTATAATTTTTTATTGTAATTTATAGAACAAATTTTGATTTAAAATAGTTAATTGCTTGACAGAAAGGGGATTTATTGTCACGTTTCCGTGTGTGGTCAAATATCTAAGTTGTGCCAACACATGTTTCATAAGTAAGGGAGGGAAAATTAGTTGGATGAAACAAAGCATCTGATAGTGTATAGAAAGGGTAGGTAGCATGAAAGAAAAAAACAGAAAAGATAAGACTGTAAATGGATCAGAGGGGGCTTTTAGATAATCGACCACAATGTATACAGAGACAGACTGTCTGTCTAACTCAGCAGCTGACAAGACAATTACACAGGGACCCATGAGACATAAGAGAAAAAAAAAAAAATCAGGTACCTGGAACAAGACTAGATGGAAGCAATGATATCACTTTTGGAGAGAGGGCAGAGGCAGCCAAAAGAAAGGAGACAAAACCAAAACAAAAAAAAAATGCAGCAAGAGGTAAGCAGTGACAAGTACCACCCGATTAGTTTAAAGTATTTCCCCTGTAGAAACCATTAGCTGAGATCTGTAGATGACAAAATCCTGGAGCAAGGGAACAAATTATTCATAGAAGAAAGATGGCATCTGCAACGGTCTATCAATAAGCTCTGACCTTGGAGTCCTTAACGTGTGCCGAAAGCATCCACCTATAAATATGTGTTAAAAGATCGCCAGAGTGGGGCAACCTTGAGATTTTATATCAACAGCAGTGTTTACACACAAAACTTGCATACATACTGGCACATACACACATAGAAAATATCTCCCTCTCCCTGTGTAGATTAATCATTTTTCTCAATACATGTCATTAAGGATGACTTCTAACACACAGTCACGTCGCCAGATTTCTATTGCATTATCGATTTCTTTTCTTCTCTGTTCTCTTCCTCAACTCGTCTGGCTCTTTATCCGCTTTCCCCTTTGCCACCGTTCCCTCATCAATCCACCCCTTCTCTTAGTTCATCTATATTTTCCTCTTTTTCTCATTCCCGCATCTTGGAGCTATTTCTCCAGCATTCCCACAGGCGACAGTCTTTTATTTTTATTTTAATAATTTCCATGGAGTCCACCTCTGTATACAATATTAGCATATCATTTACTGTTAGCAGTGTGGAAAGACACTTATACACTCAAGATACATTCAAATAACAGAGTTCTATAAATATTTTTGTCTTTAGATTGGAGAGAAAACCTTAATTACAATCGGCAAGGCAAACACATGACACATTTTCCCAAGGTTTTAACCAGTGCAACTTTAAACTGTATTGCTTAAAAACAAGTAATTTTGATGCTTTGTCTCATTTGTAGGTGTGGCCAGGTGAGACAGTATTCCCAGACTACACCAGCCAAAGCTGCATTGACTGGTGGATAGATGAGTATGAGCGATTCTCCAGAGAGATCAAACATGACGCCCTCTGGATTGTAAGTAGATATTTAGGAGCATAAAATGATCACAGTATTTAGTGTCCCAATAGTGCTTGAATTTGTGATACATTTTGTGGCAACTGCTTTCCTTTGGGTTGAGTGCCACAGCGCTTAGCAATGATTGAGACAAAACAGGGCAGAAATCTGTATGGTTAAGGATTTCTCACTAAAATATGGGGTTTTGGACTCTCAATACTTAAGCAAAACACATGGATACCAAGTCTAAGGGATGTGTTTATCTAAAGTTTCTCTGGAGTCCATGATTAATCTAGGTCTTGAAAAAAAAAGAAAAAAAGTAGTTTAAAAAAACATTTTAAGGATGTAAACACTTCGGTAGATGAACCCCGATACCCAAAAGGCAAGATAAATGTTGTTTTTATTATACAACACGATTTAATGCATTTGTTCTAGCTGTCATATATATTTGTTTCTAATCTTTATGCTTCCAGGACATGAATGAAGTGGCCAACTTTAAGCAAGGATCAGCTAAAGGCTGTCTTGATAACAACCTTAACTATCCTCCTTATACTCCACGTAAGACCTTTTCTAATCAGATCTTGCTGGACCTTTTAACCTTTTTTATGCAGTATTCACAAACACACACACCCAGCCCACACACATCACAAAAGTTGATCAGAAATCAGTTTATTTTTATTTAAAAATTTTCCTACATAATTTTTCCACTTTCTTACAGTCTTTATCTTTTCTTTTCCCACAGAAATTCTGGACGGGGTGATGTACAGTAAGACTCTTTGCATGGATGCCAAGCAGGCCTGGGGGACCCACTATGATGTCCACAGTTTGTACGGCTACTCTATGGTGCTGGCAACTGAACAGTGAGTGCATCAATAATCAGTGACAGGAGTAGTATGGATAGCAAGATGATTGAAAGTAAACCTGCCATCTTCCTCCATAGAGCAATAAAGCAGTGTCAAAAAAAAAATAAAAATACATTTTTAATTTAAATAACTAAAAAACTACAAGAAAACAAAAATGAAAAACAAGCTTAAACAGACACTTTTGTGCAGTGGGTTTGGAAAAAAAACAAAAACTGGCATGTTAAAGTTTTGTTAATTCATTGCACTGCAGCGACTTTTGCCCTGCTCCACATCATGAAAATGAATCCTATGGAAATTTGTAAGTCGAATACCATTTGCAGAAATATGTTTTAATGAGCCCCTCTCCCTGGGTGCTTGAATTTCTTATGAGTTTTGGCACCAGAACTGTGTAATGGCCCATTATGTTTGCAAACCAAGAAAGGGGAACCACAGTGAGTAGAGGTAATAATCACTGGAGAACGGAAATTCATGTGGATCATGGATACCTGCCAAAAGAAATCACAGATGCTTTCTTTATTACATATTGCTCTTTTATGCTTAAAAAAATCATGTCAACGCACCCTTTATTCTATAGGCATCTGGCAGGCCAATTTTGACCTTTTTTGAAAATTTTAAAAATAGATGAGCTACACATTAAAGTAACATTTAGTGTGATGGATTCTTTTTGAATACTTGGCTGATGTTATTCAGCTCTTTTTTAGTTTTAAAACAGATTGTTCAATAAATATAGAGAAAGAAACCAACCTACATTTAAATAACTCATATTATGTCAGGGCAAGAAATTCTGCAACCTAAACAAATGTGGCATCATTTGCTTTATTTTGAGCAATTATTGGTGATTGAAAGAGATAAAATAAGCAATACTTTTTTTGTCAGAGTTAGAGAAACGGGAAACAATTCCAGATTAGAACCGAAGATTTAAAGGTAATGTGGAGGATTTTTGAGATTTTTTTAAAAGACCTGCCCTCTCCACCTAAACAAAAATGCACGTGTGAGACCATGCATGAGCCCATTTCTCCATGTGCATGCTCTGTTTAAAAATTGCTGTTCTCAAAGCTCATACAAGCTTACTTTCCCCGAACGTCCCCCCTAACCCCCTTAATCACTATATAGAGCGGGGAATATATAGTGGATTTTATCGTGAACTCAGTTAACTGACCGTTCAGACAGATGATCACTGCTTTTTGCTCCATTGGTCAGTTAACTCTTTCTACACTTCATGGTGCCTGCGCCCTTTTTGTTATTAGTAGCCTTTGTAATAGACGGCCAGGCCGCTGTGACAGCAAATCCCATAACGCTTTGCAAGGAGAGCTCTCCACCAAAAGCATTCCAGGATATATCTGCCTCTTCTGAGGCCTTTCTTTTCTACTCATAAACTTCATAGACACTTCCATTACGACCCTTGGCCATTTTTTAAAGAAACGTGGTGAGAAAGGTGAGCTTCAATGACTGTCTGAAACGGTAGCTCACCACAGATATGCATCTGAAAGTGTGCATGCTCAGAAAAAGATAGCTAATGGTAGAAGCCGGTAGGACGCACTTGCATAAACATATTAAGAGAATGATTGATAATTAGGAACCAGTATAAATTCACATGACAAGGTCTGCATCTATTTCACTGAAAGTTTTATTTTTCCCACACACTTTGAATGCATCATAAACCCCTCCTCCAAACAGGATTATTTTCTGCACTGCACCCACACTACAGCAACAGGCAAACTAAATATGGCGACAGCGGGTGTTTCAACTGAGCAATATACAGTATGGCAGTGGTTTGAATTTTTTACGCCGAGGATGTCGAACAAAAGGCAGTAATTTGTAATACATGTCGCAAAAACATTGCTGGAAAAGGTAGTGGCAATACCACTAAAAGTCCTCAGCTGCATAAATAAAATAAAATAACATTTTAAGAAGTGCAATAAAAAGCTTAGATTACTGAAAATATATAAAGAAAAATCATAAAAGCATATTAGTAGTCCTACATGGCCTATGGATCTATGGTAAAACTAGGAAGTCATGTTATTACCAGCCGATTTGATCAGGATACTCATTTATAATAAAATGCTGTAGAAATGTGCTTGGTTAAAAAAAAAAATCAAAACTGTAAGACTATATGTGCTTACTTCCACAGTCATGCAACTCAAACACAAACCAACCTGAGAGTCGGAAAAATAATCCCACTCATGACAATTTGCTGAATCATTACTTCTGTTCATCATTCATGTGTCTATTTTGCTTTTTTTTCCCCGTTTTTCTCGCTCCCTCCTCTCATTACAATGTAGTATTGGCAAAAGACAAGATTTGTAAACATCAGCAAGACTTTGAATTGTCATGGAAATCAATGCAGCTTCGATTTCTCCAAAGTTACACAATAGCATACAGCCAGGAAAGGGAAGAAAAGCCCAACATGTCTATGGTTCTGTGTGTTTTACTCTGCAAGCATTAATCTCAGGGTGCATATGCTTGCAATGTTGTGTTTTTTTTTTTTTACTCTTTGTAATTTTTTGTTTATGGTTCCACCATTCTTTGCATTATTATACCTCACCACATACCTCACATGATTCTTTCCTTCATTTACAGAGCCCTGCGGCGTGTGTTTGGGTCAAACCGTACCCTGATGCTGACACGCTCCTCCTTCCCAGGTGTAGGGAAATATTCAGGACATTGGCTGGGTGACAATGGTGCCAACTGGAATGATATAAAATGGGCAATTCCTGGCATGCTGGAGTTTGGGCTTTTTGGAATTCCCTATGTGAGTAGAACATGGCCAGTTCGTACCTGTACATAGACAAACATGTGAACTAAAAGATTCACCTAAAAAATAAATAAAGCAGTTGCCATGACTGTTGATATGGATATAAGTTGATATTCTTAGTTTTTTCCAACTCAAAGAGTTAGCACATATAAAAAAGTTAAAATTGTCACTACGTGCCTGAGTGTTAACTGTTTACTGTGCCTGTAAAGAATTTAAAATAAGCTGTAAAAGTTAAAGTCAGGGATAGAATGCATCTCTAAAGTTCACCGCTATCTAGCAATGAGATTTTTTATGACTATCTTTCTTTGAAAAAAAAAAGTTACAAGGTTGGATTTACGATAATTTAGTTTTTTGGACATTTTCCATCTGAGAGAAGATAAAATAAAGAAAATGTTTTGATGATCATTTTCTACACCGCACATTTTACACAATATTATTTACAGAATATGTTTTATACAATTTGCTTTACATAGCAAAAAGCCTTTACACACCCACTGTGTAAACAAATAAATATTTGATGTTTGTTATACATTGTAATAAAAAAAAAGCATTGATTGATTGATTGATTTTTTCCCTGGATGAACTTTAAGAAATAGATTTTTTTTAAGTTTATATCTTAATTTATTTGTTTTTCTTAATTACATACAAGACCCCAAATTCATTTTCTAGGAATGTTAGAATTGTGCCAAAGAGCAAGAAAAAAAATATTTTTAATACTTTGATGTCATGGCCATGTTATATCCTACAGAAACATGCAGAAAAATGTTGGATGGACAGCAGTCAGTTTTCCCCTTCAGAGGGGAGACTCAATCACAAAGTTAATTGATAGCTGGCCTTTTGGAGGGCTGTAGCCCAGCATATTATTGGGGAGTTCAGTGAAAGAAAAAGCGTGGCGAAAAAAGGCCTCAAAAGCAGATATAATGGCAGCTAGCTTTTGATTTGTAAATCAAAAGCACAGTGAATAATTTGAAGGAATTTCAGAAGGCATGGGCTGTATTTGGAGTCAGATGCCCAAGAACCCCCAACACAAGCTTACAATTCTCACATTCCTTACTTTTTGCCTCTCCTGAATTAGGAAAAACTATTTGGGCCGAGGAGAAGAATGATACTAGGCTTCATCAGCCGAGCCACAGGCTAATGGCACCCATGTCCACATGATAATTCATAAAAATAGAGCTATTAAGATGTTCAATTGATAAAATAAACAGAAATATTGCTTTGATTTTAATTAATCTATAGGATACGAGGTAACCTGTCAAGATGAGTAACTTGAATTAAATCATGATTCAATGATATTCCTATTTGTGCTCTCATAAATATTTTTCTTAATTTTCAAGTAATAGTTAATCTCAGATGAAGCTTCTTAATACTGTATGTTGGTTTTGACTGATGTTAATATAGGCAAAAGCATCCAGGCTTATGTCATCTAAAACTTTTGTAAGACTAGCATCACCCACTTTATAAAATAGTATCTTATTGAAAAAAAATGAAAAAGCACTGCCGCAAACTACCCAAGTGTTTGTTTCCCCATAGTACAAAGTGCAAAAAGCAGCGAGAAAACAAGAAGCAAACTACACACACATACTCTTCCAGCAGTGCACATCAGGTGGTCTTACAGATGCCAAATACTCCTTGTAGGGCTCTGTCAAAGGGATTTTATGGGCCTCTGCTAATACATAAACACACGTATACCTTACAAAGAAAGAAGATGGAAAGAAAATGTACGATTTTGACACCTTCCTTCTCATTAACTCAGTAAAATATGGGAAGTTGTAGATAATAGAAAAAGGGAGTATGTGGAAGCTGACTGAAGGGCTGGAAGATACACTTTGCAAGTGGCTTACTTACATCCATTACATCCCATTTGAATTAAGTTTTTTTCAGATACATAATCTTGTGAACAGGTATCAGATTGGTGCCTATTTTTTACGCTCCAGGGGATCTATTTCTATCAGTTTGAGGCATTTTCCTTTGACACCTCAGGTTTTTAGACTTATGTTTATAACATTTAGAGTTTACATTTTAATAAATCAAACTTGAAATCCACAGCATGAATCCACAGAGTTTATCACTCTGAGTTTGACAAATGACCTTCCAGCTCTCTGCTTTCAGTAAAACAATATTATGGAGATACGTAGACACACCGTAGGCTCTGGTGAAATGTCAACCTGACATTTTTCCTGTGCTTTTCAGATCGGAGCTGACATCTGTGGATTCTTTGACGACTCAAGTGAAGAGTTGTGTCGTCGTTGGATGCAGGTTGGAGCTTTCTATCCCTTTAGTCGAAACCACAATGCTGAGGGATACAAGGTACAGTAAAGCCATTTTGTACTGCTGTTCTTTTATGTGAATGTCACTTTTAGATTTATGTACCACGCTGCCTGTTAGGTCTAAATAGCTGCAGGGTGTGCTCTTCATTCTACAACAGTACATTCTATAACAGTACATTGGTGCTATAAAGTCCAAGCGGTTAAAAATAATAAACTACCTTCTTTGTCCACAGCTGTTGGCATATACCAAAACTAGTACAGTTGCTATATGAAGAGCGGAATCTCTGATTTTTCAATTTACAGCTTAAAATTTCAGTTGTTAAACATCATAGCCTCTCAGGGGGGCAAAGTAAGAAAAAAAGGTAGATTCACACAGCAGTATTTGTGGATTTTATGCTTAAGGAAAATGTAACAGCTCTGCTGAAGTATGTCAGATTAGCATAATATGATGTGCCATATGGTGGATGTAATACCAGCATGTTGCAAAATATAAGACAGTTTCAGCATGGAAGGCCCCCCACTGACAACAGATGGACTTGGGAAGAATTACTTTTTCTACCTGTACACCCTCACATCCAGCTGTGAGCCTTGCTGGATTTCCTGGTCAGAAATGAATCATCGCCATAAACCAACAGTTTTGCATGTGAGATTAGAGCCAGCCACCATTCAACAGGGTTTATATTAATGTATATTTTAATGTACAACAAAAATACAAAGACAATTATTTTTCTGTATGATCATTATCAGGACATGCTCTGCACACATTATTTTTATATCAAGGTTTTGAAACAAAACATGTTGTAAAATAAAAATATGTTTTCTTAAATATTTTGGATTTAGATTTCACAAAAAACTTTTTGGGATGCACTTAAAAAGGCACCCGCAGCAGTCGTTGCTTAAAAAAAAATGATAATAAAATACTGAATTTAGCCTAGTTACACAAGCCAAGAGTGGGGCTAAATGACTAACCATTCGGGAACAAAAGGAGCCAACATTTATTGCTAATCTTATCCAAACGATCTGGCTCACAGATGGGGTGAGGAATTCCAATTACTAATTTGTAAGAGAAGTGATATATTGGTGTTATATTCCGGATGCTTTTATTGTGTTTCTAAATAAAAGATAAATAAATGAATAGATTGATAAATAAATACCATCAATGATAATTTGGCAAAGCTGGCCAGAAATATGTAATTTAAAAGGCTTGGTTACAATACATAATTGCTGTTATATAAAATTAATTTTGATTTAGTAGTGATTAAGGCTCAAGAGGTGGGGTTTTGTCAGGGTGGGTTGCCAGTTGAAGCTGTCTATCTCCAGAATTGTGTTCATGGGCAAGACACTATGACTACCTGATCTGCTGTTGATGATCAGAGGGATTTGCTTCTGTCAGTCTGCCCGAAGGCAGATGTGTAGGTTACAACCACCAGCTTGTGAATGACTAAATATAGTGTGAACCCCATTTTCTTATGTGTAAACAGCAGTAAAATCCTTCTTTAGATTCTGACCACCTTACCCACCTTACTATCTACTAACCAAATGGTAGATTTCTTGGCAGATTCAGTTATAAAATAATTTTCTTTGGGGTATGTCTGGCTAGAATAAGGCTTTAGTTACAAGCCAAATGAGCTGCATTGTGTATTCACCAGATTTATGAAATAAGGAAATTGATCTAGAGATTAATCAGCTTATTATATATAAATCTATTGTTGTGTTTTTGTTTTTTTTGTATTTCTCATTTAACAAGCTTAACTTAAAGATAGCGTGCCAAATCAGTGACTTTCTGTTGCTAAGAGACCTGGGACAAGTGCCTCTGAGCCTGTGTCTATGTTTAGATTGAAACTGAGCTATTTCTGCAGTTGACACTTATAACTTGTGAGAAAAGCTAGTCTCAGACACTAAACGTTGTGAAAACTGATGCTCTAACTAGACTCTTTAATGCTCCTTCAATGCTCATTACTGCTGCAAAAAATAGCAGTTTCAAACTAAGGTTGCAGATATGTGTGGGGGTGGGGGGGGGGGGGGGGGGGGTTGTGGTGGTGGTGGTGTTGGTGGGGGGGGGGGGGGGGGGGGGGGGGGATAAAATGTCATCTATAAGTATGTTATGAGGGTTAGTGCTTGCTGGAGGAACGGGGCAAGATGATGATGATGAATCTGATACTCTAGTTCCACTAAACAAGACAGCTAATGTGTGACCTTTACTTTGCCCTAATCATGGCCCTCATCAAATGCCCATGCAGCCAAGACCGAGCGCACACAGACTCGCTCGCACTAGTTGCTCATCTGCCTCTTAGAGGTGCCGGGGGCAGAAATGATTAGCTAATGTCACAAGCATGGCCTGTTAGCGGCGAACACTCCTCTCACTCATCAATGTTGTGAAATTAAATTATAGTGCATTTTCTCACTCGTTTTCTTTGCTATATCTATGAAGTCCGTTTCAATTTTTTCTAATTATGCAAAATTTAGGGTCCACTTACATATCCTATTAAAAAGTGGTTTTATTCTTGACCTACTTTCACTCAATTTCACCATCCTCTTACTCCCATGCCTTATTCAAACAAGTTGTTTCTTTGGCACTCCAAATCTATTTCCAGTTTATTCCCCAGAAGGTAAAAGACAAATCTTTGTTTTCTTTTTGTTATCCTCTCCCATTCATCAACCCCAACGCTTTAATCTGTTTTTCTGCCTCCAGCCCCAGGATCCCGCTTATTACGGTGCCGACTCAGTGCTGGTAAAGAGCTCCAGACATTACCTAAGGATACGCTACACTCTCCTGCCTTACCTCTACACACTCTTTTACAAAGCCCACACCAGGGGGGACACCGTTGTACGTCCTCTTCTGCACGAGTAAGTCATTCATTATGTTGAGTTAAGTTGTTTTGGTGCCAATTCACACATTTGCTGTGGTGTAGTTAGTCATTTTTCCTACTGCTGTCTTTATGTACTGGATTAAACACAGTTATGTTACATAACATTTTTAGTGTAGAGTGCAGCATTCAAATAACTGTTGTTGCTCTCTAATGAAAATGTATATTTCATATAATCTTTTCAACCTGTTTGATAGAAATTTATCCCTGAAAAATCTACTTTAATCTTCTCTATCTTCATATATATATATATATATATTTTTTATATTTAGTTACATAAACCATGAATTGATAATTTCCCCTTGCTAAAGTAATTTGAGCAACCACCAACAAGCATGTCGTTAAGCTACTGTAAAATATCGTTAGAATGCATCCTGGATGTTTTAAAAGAAAATACGTTAATATAAACAAACAAATAAAAGACGTGAATCCGAAAAACTAAATCGTTTTTAACTTTCTGTTATTTTCTTATTTCAACAAAGAAGCCTGAAGGCTTCTTGTGTTAAAAAAAGAAAGAAACCCATAAAATTTCAAAACTAAGCAAACATTTTTCTAAAAGGATATATTGTACGATAATTCAGTTCAGACTTAAGTAAATATCCAGAGAATTTATTATTTTATGGCCCATGGTCACGATGGTATGACAACCAAAGCCCTTAGAGAGCTCCTACTGAATTTAAGCACAAATTATGAATCTCTTTTAATAGCTAACCTCCCTTATGAAATGGTTAATCCCTGCAAAGTAACTAACTGTTCATTTCACAACTTGGAATGTGTGCAACAAGCATGATACTTTTCTTTGGACTGTAATAAAATAATGTATATACATATTTTGATGGACTCGGACTGCATATGGCTTTACCAAAAAAGATTAAATTGCTTTTTATCGGGATATTCAGTGTTTATTTCACTTTACTAAGTTTAAAACAAAGTGGAAAGAAGATTGGGTTAGGATCTTGACAAAACTTTTAGAATTTTAGATTTCTTGTGAAATTATGGTTGATAAACAAATACAAATCAATTTTACCAATTGTTGCCTACCGATCTGAAAACTGTGCCTGAACCTTTGGAGAGTATGGTTATAAGTATCAGTCCTTGTGTGGCCAGTATGATTCGAAAAGTGCTTTGCAAATTGAGTCAATTTACCCCTACAATTTTTGATGTCTGTCAAAGGGTGGCTCTTCACTAACTTGAGTATTTCTTGATTTTTCAACACTTCAGATCGACTGAGGGATTGACTGCATTTATTGAAAATAAACTAAAATAGTTCTTTTATAGAAGACTGTGAAACAAATATAAACTTTAGCTTTAGCAGCCACCAGTAAACTACAGTACACATTTTATTACACTGTACTGTATATAACAAATACTATGATAATAAATATATTTCTACATCTATCTATCTATCACTCTCTTAATTGCACTGCTTTTCACATTTCCCAAGATAAATGTCTTTCAAAATTCTGATTATGACAATATAAGTGACTACAACATGCATTTTCCTCTCTTTTAAGGTTCTACAATGATATTAACACCTGGGAAGTGGATCGCCAGTTTCTCTGGGGACCATACCTGCTCATAACACCAGTGCTTGATCCGGTTAGTTAAGAAGCAAAGTTACTTGACTTTCATAATCAAAAAGAACAAAGAAAATCTTTAAAATAAACCAAACATTCATTGAAAGTATTGTGTTATATACAGCGGTTCATGATGTATTAAATCCTGCGAAACTAAAGAAAACCTGGCTAATACACAAAGAGAAATGTCTTGCTGATGAGGTGATCAGCCATTTATACGAGCAAACCATGACCTCTCATGAGAAAACATGACATCGGATTTTCTTTGTTGCCCTCTACTCTTCTCATCCGTCGTTCATTTCTCCTCCAAACCCTCCCTCTTTTCTTTCAGCTCTAATGAGAGCGCTGACCTCATTACTAGAAGATTAGTAATGCAGATAGAAATGTGTGTGCTTGTGTTTTTCTGAGCGTAAATGCATGCCATTGTGTGTCCATATAATTGTCCGGGTATGTAAATGTGTATGTCTGTTAGAGCTTACATTTACAGCACATGTGAAATTCTGGCTGTTGTATCAAACATGCCTGAATTAATGCCCTCTGGAATTACAAAGTTGTGAAAAGGAAACTGGATTTATGAAAGGCTGGAGGAGTGCACTGTAAGTTTATTCAGAGGGCCTGTGGAAAGTTATCCTGTTAAAAAAAAAGTTAACATTTGGGTTACAGTAGTTTAAAGCTTAGTGCAACGCTAAATGCATGGACACAGATGAGCCGGAATAAGATGTTATTTTGACCTGACATGATTTTTTCAGGCAGATATGAAATCCTGTTTTAGGAGTCTATCCGGAAACAGAATAGAATTTCAAAAAAGAGAAAATGTCTGGAAGCACCGCAGTGGTATCAGTTTGATCAACAACTAATTTTCCTTCTCTTAAGTAGTAATTGCTTTCCATCGCTGTGCCCTGATAATTGAATACAGAGAAAATCAGCCATAAAAGTTCATCCCCAAAGAGCAAATTAACGACCTTACTTATGAAGGTGTGTATTTTTGATTAATGAATTTCCAGTACATTAGCTAAATGTCTTCCAGAATTGGATTCAAAACTTGCATGTCCCATTGTCCTTGTCTGATGGTGACAGGCCTGTAAGAATTAAGCTCCGGAAAATGTTTTATTCGTATTCATGTTACTATAACGCAAGTATTTCTTTTTTTATTTGATTTTTATTTTTAGAAAAAACATTCAAATTTGAAGTAACCTCCCAAACAATTAATTGAATTACATAACCATAGATATCTGCTCTAGCAAACTCAAAGGGTTGGACCAACATGCAAATGGATGATGGTTATTGCCCAAGACGATGCACTTAAGAAAACACTGAATTGTTTACACAGAATTAATGTAATGCTATTCTTCAGATAAATGAAACTTGTTGAAAAGAGTATTTGGCTCAGAGCAAATTTTAAAGCTACAGTGTAATAATTACAGGGATATTCAGTCAGAAATGTAATATATTATACAAAACTATGTTATTTATCTTCATCTACGAGCTCAGCCTCTTAACCTTAATATTTGCGTTGCCTTAGAATTCGTTATTTATAATTACGTAGAGGTCTCGCAGCCATGGAGGCAGACATCTTTGCTCTACGGCAGCGCAGAGCCAACAAACTAGCGATTGCGAGATCGCCAAAACGTCACAACGATGTAGAAAAAATAACGGGTATATTTATTATCTTAAGTCTACATGAAATCTATACCCTACACAGACTAATGAAATACTATCTGTAAAATTATCTATGTAAACAAACCTCATCACTTGAGAAGGTAGGTGATGCGGACGTCGTGGAAGACATTTTGTCCCGTAACGCTCGCCGTACTGTTGGGGGGGAGAAGCGGTGGAGGGGAGATGTTCATGTTGCTGCAGTCTGCAGTCTGACCGCTAGATGTTGCTAAAAGTTACACACTGTAGCTTTAAATGGTCTAACTCTTCATAGTAGCAAATGTGACAAAAGTGCCATTTTGTACGACAATCCGCAATACATCACAGCAATGAAAAGAAGAAACACAAGAAGGACATAATAAATAAATAATAAACCTAATTAACCACATTAGCCAAGAAGTAAGAGACATTTTAACCTTAAAATTGAAGGCTTTCCTCATTGGACGTAGTGCTCACTTTTACTTAAACCCCTACTGCTTAAACCAACAGGATTTCATGTTCTTTGCACTGGATTGTATCCATTATTATCTTGATAATAATAAAAAAGACAAAAAGAGTTTGCATAAAACTTTCACTTAAACATAATTTGGAGATTTTAAAAGTCAAAACATGCATGTTCTAAAATAGTGATGCTCAACCAGTTAAAACTGAAAATAAACTGCATACATCAAGATGTAAACATAAGCATAATATGAAAGATATATATTATCATTGATAGATTTTACAGGGAAGATCAAACCTCATTTTTAGGTAATTGTAGTGTAGTATTTGCACTGGATTTAAAACCAGATACAATACAAAAAAATGTTTTGTACCATCAGATATTAAATCAAACAATTTCATAGGTTTTGCTTAAAAATAAATCCACAAATAAATGTCATAATTTAAGCCAGATATTATGTTAAAGTATATGAGCCTTGCAAAGCCATGACATCACCGTTTTGGCTTTCATCTAAAAATATTTAGAGAGGTGTTATATATGTTAATGCAAACTTCTGAAGCTGAAACAAAGAGCTTTCTAATAATATCAAAAATAATGTCTCACTCATGTAAAATATATAAACTGGAATAAATGTGGACAATTTGTTGTCAGACAAGATTTCAGATTTGTTGTCAGACAATGAGAAGGATATTTGTAGAAAATTAGTCTTAGAGTTTTAATCCATGTAAATATCTGATTTCAACTGTTTTTCATATTTCTCAGTAGGGCCAAAAGATCTAGTTTTGAAAGAGCAAAGGGAGAAACATTTTTTAATTAACCTTTTAACATAGGTGGAAACTTCAGCCAAGCGGTTAGGTCAAAATCACATCTATCTTGCATGCAGTATGAGGTAACTTGTAATGTCTCAGTTCAATTCAGGACAAGACCAGTGTATCTGTCACGTGGAACAGATGTGTCTGGCTTTTTTTTTTCATTCTCTCTCTGTTCTGTCCCACTTAATTATCTCATTTTCTATCTATGCTTTTCTCTAAAGTTAGTCTTTGTATATCATACAAATCAATGCATGATTTAACCTTGATCTGTGATAAACTGAGAGGATCTCCTGTACTGCCTCTCCATGCTGTCCCCTCTGATTTTCGGAGTGCTTTCGGCTCTGCCTTCATGCCAATATCTCCCTTCTCTTTTAAACTCAACCTTTCATCAAACGTTGACTCCCATCGGAATTCTCTTAATCAGCTGCTCCAACTCACTCTTGTGATCACATTCCATTGCATCAACTTTCTCTTTAACTTACTCTCACACTTATGCTCTGTAGCTTTCTTCATCCTATTTAGTATCTGATCATTCTGCCAGATCAAATCTTTAGCCAAACTGATTAAATCTTACCCTTTGGCTAACTCAGCATTGAAAATAAGGATGCATGCCTTTTGCATTGTCCCCTTTAATTATAGTTAGCATCCAAGGTAGATCTGGCAAAGACCAGTAGTCAGAAACGTGAGTGATAGGCAGTTGTATGTGATGAGCTTTAAAGGTAGGATTTACATGCAGCACTTGTGATAGGTAATCAATGTCAAACTGCAGATAGAGCCCTAAAAGTTGCAGTATGTCTTTTCATTTAGTTTGAAGGGGCCTTAAGAAACCTTTTTCTCATAATTTGACCTTTTTATCAATGAAAGTATCCCTTCTTTACTTAAGAACAAAAAAAAAATCTATCTATCTATTTTACCACCATAGTTTAACCTTCCTACCCATAGTTTCAAAACTTCACCATGACCCTCCCTTTGTGACCACATCCTGTATCAAATGGCTACTTACAGCAAAATAATGTGCCATCTCACATAGCTCAATTTAGCTCAACCTGTTTTTTGCCATTAAAATGGTGAATTTATTGTACAACACTCATCTCCACCAGATCTCAATCCAGTAGAGTACTTTAGGGATGTAATAAAGGGGAATCATTTCATGGCTGTGAATGAACTTTGTAATAATTTGGACACAAATATTTAGGGTAGTTCTAGGTAAAGGATGGATCCTCCATATAATACCGGCATGTAGTGGAAAACGAGAGCATATTTAAAGCCTAACCCTCTTAAAAGGAAGGAGCTAAGCTGTTCTCTTTCAATTTTCTTTTGTCGAAATTAAAAGACATCAGAAAAAATAATGCAACTTGTACGTCAGACAGAAAATAGAAGACTTGTGTCATTGTTACTTATTATAAATTATATTTTGGTCCTGACACAGAGTATTTCCCAATTTGATATTCCTGGGAAGGACATACAGTTTGCCTTTCCTTTTGCTGTGCCCTCTGTGTTTATATCTCCCTTTCCCTCTGTTCTGCACTGACAGAGAGAACAGGGAAGTGACAATGCTATCAAAGGGCTTGCGTACGTCTATTGATTGCCCCTGTCTGTGCACCACCTTAAGCCATCAAAGGCTGTCACCTATCAGTCGTCTCTTGGTGCCGTCTTTTCTGTCACCTGTTGCAACCTAACACCATGGAAGAAGTGTGACAATGACTGTGTCAAAGAACTTTATATTACATGATGGGCAGTTATAAAATGGCTTTTCTAGATGTGAACATTTGGTCTTATTTTTTTTTATTAAATGTGTGTTGCCCCCTTAATTTCTGTAATACAGCCTCTGTTCTTATCTTAATCCGCTTAAGATCAAAGTGTCAGGATTGGAACAGTGAGCTCTATCATCTTTTATAGATCTCCAGTTTTGTCTACAAACTAAATGATAGACTGATTTATACCAGAAAACATAGATATTGCACATATGGATCTATTTAAAATGTTGTTTTCCTTTATTCATACAGGGTGTGGAAGATGTCCAGGCATATTTTCCAGATGCACGTTGGTATGACTATGAAACGGTAAGAATGTTTTCTAATCATCCCCGCTTTGGTACATTTGTTTCACCACTTTTCAATACTTTTCAATTTTAAAGATATCATTTTGAAATTGTGATAGACCAAAACCAGGAATTGCATCACCTGGGTGTGGGTTGTGTCTGCACAGGATAGGGGGTTGAATACAAGGTTTTCAAAGGATGTACACATATAGTACAAGGTTGTTACACTAAAAATCTGATTAACATGACATCCATTCTACTGTTTGTATCTTATACCCCTTACTAGGTAGAAATGTTTATAGTTGCTCTTTGATATCCTCAAAGGTCCGTTACAGAACATTGTCTCATTAATAACTGATGCAACCCAAGAGTCCCTTGGTAACTATTGTAAAGCTGCAGAGATTCACACCTCAGGTGGAACAATCTCTTCAAAGAATCACTATTAGCCATGTTCTTCAAAAATGTGGTATTTATCCAAAGATGAATGTGAGAAAGCTATTTCTGAAAGAAAGTCCATTTGATTCCATTATTGCTACAGGCCTTTCTAGGAGACAAATAAATGTGAAGATGGTCAGATGACACCACCTGCCTTGTTTACATCCAATGCATCTTAAAAAATAAAATAAAAAGAAAACATACCAAACCTTCCACTTGCCATTTTTAGACCCAGCATCATGTTATGGTAATGTTAGTTTTTAGGGGAGATAAGGAAGCTCTTCACGGTTGATGGGAAGATGGATGAAGCTAAAAACAGAACAGTGAAGAGAGCAGACAGATTTACTTCCCAGCAGTAGAATAGTTATAGCCTACAACCAGAGCTACAAGACAATAAACCAAATATCTGTGTGTAATACTGGCTCTGGCCTACCCTCTGCTTTTCACTATTGTGCAAAACTTACTGGGTTAACATAAGATTCCAATAAGATACTTTACAGTTAGTGGTTTACCATCATTCTTCAACATATTAGAAATTGCTACTTTTAAAGTGAAATTGTTCCCAAAATGTTTGACAGCAAGATTTTATTGCAATGAGTTATAGAAGTTTTAAAGAAATGGTAAAGTAATTATCATTAAACTATTAACAGTTGACACCAAAGCACTGAACATCTTGTTCCTATTGAAGGTTCAACTTTAAATTAGAATAACATAAGTATGAACCTCAGAACATGATGTAAACAATTTAATCCTATTTAAAGGTTACTGGCCTACGAGCATTGCAAATTAGCTAAAAGGACATTGGTATAATAGAAAAGAATAGAATAGAAAAATGGTCACACAAATACAGACCTTAGAAAAATGTATAAGAATAACATCATAGGCAAGGCATTCAAGACAGTGTTACTATATTATATTGCTCCTATCTAAATAACATATAGGGCATGTTTCTCAAAAATTTTTTTGCTTTGCGCTATTTATTTGTGATGGAGAAAATGAAATGATAATAGTTAGGATAAAGCTAGAGTAAAAGTGGGGACAAGTAGGACAGAGGAGAGACCATCTCGCTAACAGAGAGATAAAAGAGGTGCTGCACTCCTTTGAGACCTTATTTGGGCGTCACTGGTGATGTAAGGCGCCCACTGATCAGATGAGAGATTAGATTGGCTGTGTGTTGCTGGCCCCTTGTCCTGGTTGGTCCCCTGTGATTATTTGAGTAGGATGGTGGAAGGGTGGAGGAGTTTTGATATTGGTGAAAATGACCATGAACGAAAAACACCCGTCAAAAAATGCAAGAGTTCAAAATAAGAAAAAAAACAACTACTGGTAAAGAGAACAGAGATGAAGTTTTAGTAAACAAGAAAAAAAAAAGAAACTTTGCCAAAACAAAAAGGGTAGAAAGCATGATAGGCACAAGAAATTATTAAAAACCAGAATGCAATGAGGATTTCAGATTTTGGAGAAGTGGCGAGAAAACATATTTGGGAAGTAAAACTAAAGAGACCAAGATAGGCTAAAGAAGACCACCTTAACGCAGAAATGGGAAGAAGATGGGATATTAAATTGCCTGTAGATGCTCCACTAGTTCCAAGCCCACACATGCACCTATACTGTAACAGCAAAATACACTCTGCACACACAAACACAGTTTCATGGATAGACGCACTCTCAGTGGGAATAGGTAGAAATGTGATAAAAAGAATTAGAGCACCACAAGACAGAAAAACAGGATGTGGAAAAGGAATTAGGTATAAGAAGAACGAGATGAGATGGAGAGGAGTGTGTTTTAAAGACTGCTCTAAGGATCCAGTCTTCAGGGGTTCACAAATTAACCATGAAGGGTTCTTTTAGAAATAAAGGTGAGGTGCAGAAAGCAAAAGATAATAACTGGACAGATATGTGGAGAAATATCTACTTCCCTAAATTAAAAGATTGTTTACACTCTTTGGGTGTTGATGCTAAAAGGGCAGATTGCAGAGATCCTTCCTTTTATAATTAAGTTTAATGTAATCTAGGTACTTTAGAATAGGATAGAATAGAATAAAATAGAAAATCCCTTTATTGTCCCACAATGGGGAAACTCTGGTGTTACAGCAGCAAAAAGATGATAGAAAAATTGTCACACAGGTCAAAAATAAACTGAGGAAAATATCCTACTGAAGCCAGGAATATGTTACAATATTGAAGCTTGAGGCTCATGACCGGTCCAGCCATAGATAACTAGCAGTATCAAATTTACTCCAAATATCTATGCTAATGGAAGGCATTGAAAGAGGTTTGTTTTACAGCGCAACATATGTATATTAAATAAAGTTTAAGGAAGAAATGTCAATTAATAGTTTATTGGGATCAGAATAGCAGTAATTTTAGTCAGATTGTCATGTTTCTGTTTAAAATTTGCATCTAAATCCACCAATCAGATTAACAACATCCCATTTTTAAAGAATGACTGACACGTATATTGATTTTGAGGAAAAAAAAAAAATTAATGACAAATGCTTCCTATTGGAATACCTTTGTGTTTCTGCTTTATGTGAGAATGTAAGATAAATAATAAATAAATAGTTTTTTTTTGTATTTTATGATTTACAGCTCTTAAAAAACTGTAGTTTGTAGAAACAACTGGACCTACAGTCATTTACACATACAGAAAACACAGTTTTATAGTTTTATCCTTTTATTACTATAGATGTTGCTGATATAAAAACAAAAATATAGCACTGCAACATTCTTTGCAAGGATAATGAAGACGTGATAACCGGATAGCAAAAACCTGTTGGATAGGTTCATCTCCTGTCAGAAAACTCATGTAAATTTTGGTTATGTATGGTAAAAAGGAGCTGTGACAAATCAAGCTGATGGTCAATTATAACGGCAAAGAACTGTTTTATCAGCTCAATTTATTAGCTATTTATTAGCTATTAGCTCAATAGTCTAAGGTTGCATTTGGACCCACACTGTTAAAAGCACGACACCTAATACAGAGCTGTGAGGGTTACCTTTTTGATATATAGTTTACAGATAGAAAGACCTCTGCTTAAAATGATTCATTCATTTATGTATTTATTTATTATTTTTTTTACATAGATGGTACAGAGGGGAGACCGCAAAGCATTTGTAAATGTGCATCTGCCTGCTGAAAAGCTTGGCTTACACATCAGAGGAGGCGCAATCCTTCCCACGCAGGAACCTGAAGTCACTACAACATACAGGTACTCTCATCATTCTTTTATCACCCAAACAGGCACAGAACTGTCTCCATCATAATGTCACACATTAAGCTGGATGTATTTTTATTTTTTTTATTAATAAAAGCAATTTATTTTATTATTCTAATGAATACAATTCTAATCTGTTCTATGTATATATCCAGTCTTTTGATTATTTATTTGTATATTTCTACAGTCGACGTAATCCAATGGGTCTGATTATTGCTCTTGATGACAACAACAAAGCATCTGGGGAGCTATTCTGGGATGATGGAGATTCCCGAAGTACTGCAGCATTCATTCATTTTCAGCAAATGTGTTTGTGTAGCCAAAACTCAGTTACTATCACTGATTACTTCCTTTTTCTTCATGTAATAGAAGCACTTATCCATTAGAGTTCAAAGAATTGTATGAGTCAATTATAGCATTTCATAGACTAAAAACTCTGCGTCAACAAGTGGGGGAAAGTTATTATTAAAATCTACTCTTCTTGCAGATACCGTTGAAGATGGCAAGTACATCCATTACCAGTTCTCTTTTGACAATGTAAGTTACAACCATGTGCATTTTTTACTGTATATTTACCACAATAAAACAACCTGTTCTATCCAGCCAGAGGGAGAAAAACAGTTATTGTTGTAAACTGGCTACAAGAGTCCAGATCACAATGCTTGGCCAAATAATGGTTGCACTGTAAAACTTTACTAGTAAAACAACATCCTACTTGATGGCATACAGGATTATCTTATATATTTAATGTGTTTATGGGAATATTTTTCATGCTACAGTGCTCTAATGTGTAGAGTTTACTCAGAGAAAATATTTAATATATTTGTTTCATTGAAATTAAACTATGTAATTAATTTTACTGATAAATGTAGGTATATTATAAATTTTATAATTTGCAGACCTGTGCTGGATGCTTAATCTGACTTTTTTATTCTTGTGGTATCATAGGGAATACTGAAGTTACAGGTGACCAATAATGGCTACAAGGATCCAAATAATCTAAAGTTTGAGAAGATCACTGTCTTGGGAGTGCCAGCTAAACCAGGATCTATCACTATGACACCTGATGGAGGTTCTTCTATAACACTACCAGACTCCAGTTTTACCCATAATGCAGGCACACAGGTAAATAAGCAAGCTGAAGACACACAGTTAATCCTTTATTGCATTATTTTAAGTGGAATAGTCACAGAAATATATATGTTTGTGGTTTTACTTAAAAATCAAAATACCTGATTCACATTTGAATTGTAAATAATTTGCTAACTTGGGGCTATTTGTTGATTCCATTTAACATCATTACAATTTAAAAGCAAATAAATTAGGGATTGTTTTTGCAGGAACACTATTAGGAGCACTCTACAAACTTTCCTGCACCCAAGAGCATGCTAAGTTAACAAATTGTTTGCAAACCTCTAGAAGGAAAATAGCAGCTAAACAGGTACATTTTCCTCCTAGGCTTTAATGAAGACCAAGCTTACATTTATAATAAAGGCAGAAAAATGAACTAAAGCAAATGCATAAGTTGCTTCCGTAGAATGCTGGTATCTGTCCACATGACATTTATGATGTGGTATTAATTAAGTATAATCTTTTTAGTTAATTCATTCATATTCTAAAATTTTCATACATAGGCTTCTTCTAGTTTAATGGTAAATGACTAAAAAAGGAAAATACTAAATGCACTGTAGTCGTGTGGACAAAAAAACCTTATTAGTGATTGGAAAAAAAATTATCAGGTCTAATGCATCAAAATATAAGCTTTTGGCCTTTAAGGTGATTATCGAAAAAAACAAAAAAAACAAAAACATAAAAATAATAATAACCACTTGCTATGAATGGTTCAGGGTGGCAAAAATTATGTAATGGTGTGGAGGATAGTTTCTCAATATAAAGTCTACTGACTTTTTTTTTTTTGTGTAAACTAAAGCAACCAATTTGCACTATGTATAGAGCTAATGGCTGGTGCTATAAATCTACACATACTAAACTTTGCATTAAAGACTCAGTTGTGTGTATATTTATGTCTGATAGCAACCATAGGACATATAGCATTTAGTACTGTTATCTTAGACATACAGGATAAATATTTTCTTCCAACACCCAGAGTTCTATCGTTTGTTTCAATAAGTCCTGGAAATACACCATAGGTATGCATTTCAAGGATGGCCTCTAACTGTAAAAAATGACAACAATTGTTACGGTAGTTGAGGGTCGTAGGTGGCCTCCATGGGTGCTTATGTGTGCAGGAAACAAAACATAGACAGAGGATAACAGTTAAGAGCAATAACTTTACTGTAAGCTTTCATGCTCACATTGAGAAAGAGTTTATAAACAATCAAGAAGCCCTTGGTAGTGGAGTGGGAGATATTTTCCTTTGTACACTTGTGTATTTAAGAGTAACCACACGCTTTTGTGTATGTGTATGTGCACAGTTGCAGAGGCTCTCTTGAGGATCTTCAAGGTCTCTGTGGTCACTCACACAAGCATACATTTATCAAATTACTCTTTGTAGCAATAATTTCCTGGGGGAGAGGGATAAATGTACTTTTGGACTTAAATTTAAACTTGTCATGAGAAATTGTCTTTGTAACTGTAGACTGGGCCTTGAGAGTAGGTTGAAGCTTCATCATTCTTATTGACTTTTTAAGAAATGATTCCGATGTAAAGGTAGCAATGTTTCTTGTATTTATTGTCCTACTAGTCTATAAACTAGTGATAATGCTTTTATTTACTTTTAATGCATATTTGCATATTTTCCGCTTTTTCTAAATATAATATCATGTATGTTTGCTTTGCATGATGCATTGCTAAATTCATGCATTCATAAAATAATCTGTGAAAAATTGATTCCAAAGGGATCTATACAAAAAAAGGGCTAAAGATTATAAATACTGAAACACAGTTCAGGGTAGATACTGTAAAGCGTAAAACATGATTGCTATTTAATTTGGATCACCTTGTCTAAATTATCACAACATTTCTCATAATTTTTCAGGTGCTTTCCATAATCAACCTGGCCCTGGAACTTGGCAAGAGCTACACAGTTCAATGGACGATGACGGCAAGCCCAGAGATTCCTGAGCTTGAACGTTTTGACTGCCATCCAGAGGAGAATGCAGATGAAAACAAATGCAGGGCTAGGGGCTGTCTGTGGAAAGTGAGCAGTGATTTACTTAGATGATGTTTATATGTTCCAAGTTTATTGTGAAATAAGGATTAACTTGCTAATTTATCTTTTTTTCCATGTGTAGAAAAGTGAAACTGCTGGGGTTCCTTGGTGTTACTATGCAAATGACTACGGTTACTCTTCTAAAGTAATCAGCAGCACCAGTTCAGGTATCACGCTTGATCTTACTCGGAACACAAGGATCAGTAGCCGTCCAGACTCACCCGACATTAATAACCTCCGCGTCCAGATTTGGTATCATAAAAGCGACATGCTTCAGTTCAAGGTTTGTGTTTATTTATCATTATAGTATTAGTTTTTAACTTACAATGCTTTCCACTCAACTAGGCTTCTTTTGTACATAACATCTATCTTAAAGACTCTCATACCATATAATACAAAAACCCTTGTGTTCAGATTTGGGACCCAACAAATGAACGCTATGAGGTACCAGTACCTCTGACACTGCCTTCAACGCCTGAGACAGATGAGGGCAAAAGACTTTACGAGGTGAAAATCAGTCAGAATCCATTTGGAATTCAGGTCATAAGGAAGAAAACAGGCACCAAAATGTGAGTATTTTACAATGAACTCTTGCTTTAGGTAGAATAAATGTATGGCCCTTTTATAGTTGACTGCCCCAGGAACTTCCCTTCTGGTAGATATTTGGTTAACTAAGATTTTTCAGTAAAGTAATGATGATACAGTTGCTTTTTGAAACCATCAGCATAATGGCAAAAACAAGGTGTTTGTACTTGAATAAGGCTTTTGCTAGTGCACTTGAAGAGAGGGTTAATGCAATAACATATTTGTCTCACAAAAACTCCTTCTTGGGGCACCATGTTGTTTTTAATTCTCACTTTACATACTTCATTTTAATTAAATCATCAGTATAACTTCAATTTCTACAACTATGCGGATAGCATAAATCTTATCTTATTTATCAATTAAGGCAACTTATTTTTAGATCAGTTTTTTAACCTTATTTAGAAACATACAGTTCTAAGTGAAGACAGCATTTTACTTTTGAAATCTGATTTCTACTCTCAGGCTTACAAAAAGCCCTGTGTGATTCAGTGGCTGCTCAATAATAATGTCTAAGTCTTTTGACAAAAAAAAAGTATAATATGTGACCACACTGCCTTCTACAACTTATTAAAAACAAAATGCATAATAAATAACTACAGTATGCAGATAAAATTGTGCAATGTTATAATGCATTGTAAAATATATCACATTTTAAGTTATTTAAACATACAAAACCTAAATGGGATCATTACAACGTGAAATGTTAAATTCAATACAAAAGTGTTTCAATACAATCCAGTCCCCAAACCAGCATCATCCTACTTGAACTTATCTGTTTCATATTCCCAAAAACACTGAAATACTGTTGATTTTAAAATGAGAAAGCTGAATAAAGTACATCATAGTCAGTCGATAAAGTAATTATCTGTTGTTCAGCAGTCATCATGGTGGTATACAAAGCAGCAGGTACATTTCAGCCTATTTCAAAGAAAAGGTGTGTTATTTTATTGTTAAGATCTTAAAATTTTTTGGGTCTCTGCAAACTTACTGGTAAAATATTGAAATATAATTTAAGGGCTGTAATAGTTCCTTTGGACAATTACCTGTGTTTGATAAAAGACATAGTGAATAATTGCATCTGACAATAATTCCCTCACCCTATTTCTCACTGATTTCATCTCCCATCAACTCTCTTAGTTGGGACTCTGCTGTGCCGGGTTTCACCTTCTCAGACTTGTTCATCCAAGTGTCAACACGACTGTCATCAAATTTTGTCTATGGCTTTGGAGAAACCGAGCATCCTTCCTATAAACATGATCTCAACTATCATACCTGGGGAATGTTCTCCAAAGATCAACCTCCTGGTGTGAGTATTCTTCTAAATGAATCATAAATTTAATGAAAAGTCTAAAAGTAGCACCCCCCAGCCACAAACATTGGCAAGGTCTGTCTGAATTTCTGCTCTTATTGTCACCCTTTGGTCCCTTTTAACGGTGACCCGTTATGAACCTTTGCGCAAAGTATGCAAGCTTCTCTAAAAGGCAACTTTGATGTGTTTCTGTTCATAGAAGGCATAAACTGTCTTTTTTTCGTCAAAAATAGTTTTAAGGTCAGTCAGAATGAGATTTCTACCAAGATCAGCAATATCAAGCATAATTGCTGAGCATGTAGGAGAATTTTACATAGTTTATATAAATGTTAGGGTTCCCCTTACAGAGCAAGGGAAGCAAATTAGAAAGGGTGGAATAAGGATAAAAATGTGCAAGATTAAAAGAACAATATAAAGAACAATAAATACCAGCTCTTGAACTTATTTGGGAGGATCGTGGTTCACCTACACACTTTGATGCATTTTACTAGCATTTTAATTGATAGAAATTGAAGTTAACTGTCAAGTGGAACAAAAATCCATACAAGTGTAGCATATTATACCCTACTTACCCTGAAATGTAATGTAATGCCTTTTGCTTTTCAAATCTGATATAAATGGAGCCGACCTGTAACGTATCACCTTAATTACACTTATTGTGGGAGCCTCTGGGTTTCATTTAAGAACATCAGAAAATAAAATGCATCCTTAAAACTGTTTTGTAAGTTTTGTAAAAGTTATAACATAAAGGGTTTATTGGATAAGAAAAAAAAGCAATCTCAAACTTTAAACATATTGCTAAGTACTTTTATTTTCCTTTTTCTTGAAATGCAAACAGTATTGCACAAATGGTAACTTGCAAAGACATGACCATTCACCCAAACTGACCAAATAAATAGAAAAAAACAACCTCTTGGCAACTGTGGAATAATGTGTAGACTGACAAATACTGGTCTGGACACAACTAATCTTATCTAGCCTTTATGGACGCTAAAAAACTTTAACAATTTGACAGAAACCCTAAAGAGGACAAAGGACAAGTATTTTAAAAACAAATATAAATCCGACCTTTTTGGTCTGAATAAACAACACATGTATTAGACGGACTGACAGACAGACAGACGAAAGGTTCAAGTGATATAAATACATTTGCACTGTGCAGCAAATACGAAAGTCAGTACAGCCGTTTCATGTGTCTACATTTTTTTTTAAACAGAAGTTGGACAATAAATTGCAAGCTCAATTCTATTTATACTTCAATTTTTGTTAAAAAACAAAAGATACATTTAAAAAAACTGCTGCTTTTTGTTGATAAACATTTTTCTTGTTTTTATGCCACCAGACCACTAGCAGGGTGACACCCATTCACACGTCCAAACAAGTTGTGAGCAATTGAGCTGAAATTTAGCAGCTTCTTATGTGGAAGATATCATTGCAGGATGGTGACCCCTAAAAGTGTCAAATTTCCCCTTCATTACCACTCCATCTGCCTTTTTTCAACCTTCCCCAAGTTCCATCATCATCTAAGAACTCTAGACATGACTGGTATTTTTTCAGTTATTTCATGAGGACCAAATTAGGCCCAAAACACATTCAGAAATGATATGGTGTTCCACGTGTTTTGATCTACATGAAAGAATTCAGAATGCTGTCAAAAGAAAATATTTAACTAAACTCATTAAGTAAGACAAACATTAACCTGTTTATACGGTGGTGAATAACATGAGCTCAATAGAAACTGCGCAGATCTCCAAATTTTGACCAGGATTTAGCTTCATTCTTTAACACTTGATTTGTTTTTCTTTTTCCTTTTCTTCCTCCTCAGTACAAGATGAATTGCTATGGAGTGCATCCCTTTTACATGGGCCTTGAAGACTCTGCTGATGCTCATGGCGTGTTGCTACTGAACAGTAATGCAATGGGTGAGAGAAATATGCACACATTAGCAATGAAACTCATAAATAGAGTCTGATCCCAGTCCGTGTAGGGGTGGAGCTCTTCTGCTCTGAAAGAACATTTCAAAAGTAGGGAAACCCTTGATAAGGATTTTGCCAAGGTTGACTGTTGAGGGGTTTTAATAACCCTGGGGTGATGTTAAAAGTCTTATTCCAGATAAGGCCCATAGGGTTGTAAAATCAAGCCCCCAGCAAAGTAAAACTAGACTTAGAATTAGACAGATTTATTTTGTATACAAGAGTGTATACCAAAAGAAATTTCATATAAAACAGTTCTAGACAATTTCATTTTTTTTTTAAGTGCAGCCTTGAAAACAGTAATAAATACATAAAAAATGATTATCATGGTAAATCAGGCAATGCAAAAGGGACTATTAAGTATTTTGACTTTAGATATTTTATAGGAAACCAAACAATTTTTTGGAAAAAAATACACTGCTTTTATTGTTTCAAATGAAAAGACTCAGCTTAGCATATTTGGTGTGTGTCCAGATGTAACTTTCCAGCCAACTCCTGCTTTGACCTACCGCACTCTTGGAGGCATCTTGGATTTCTACATGGTCCTGGGACCAACACCTGAGATGGTTGTCCAGGAGTACACTACAGTGAGTCTTCTACTTTGTTTCATATATGTGGCTTTAGCTCTGTTAGCATGTGTGCATTGCAATTGGCCCTGGGTCGCTGGTGATGGACTGCAGCAGCTGGGAGTTCTTTGCTTCATTGCACACTTTCATTTAGCCAGTTCTGACACACATGCACACAAACACACACACAAAGTAAGTGTGCACAAAAACAAAACAAATAACAGCCACATTTGATCACAAAGCAACTATTTTTATTTGAGAAATTATTTTGACTTTTTTGTTTGTACTCTTTTACTTTTCAGCTGATTGGACGACCTGTTCTACCTGCCTACTGGTCCCTCGGGTTTCAGCTTTGTCGCTATGGTTATGCCAATGATGCAGAAATAGAAGATCTATACAATGACATGAGAGCAGCTGGTATACCCTATGTGAGTTTAAAATATTTTTTTTTTGTATTGAAGACTGTTAAGTCTTTATCAATAATTACAATCAGGATAATAAGGCTTACCTATTAAGACATGCTGATGAAGATTCTCAGTCATCCAGGTCATAATTTGTTTAAAAGTTTAAAAACAATCCACTGGACTTGGTTTCCAACATTATTTAGACAACATTTTGGTTACTTGTTTACCTAATTTTTGCAAAATTATATGTTGTTTTACTGATATCCATATGAATGAAGGAGTAATAGGGCCAGGCTAGAGATTTTTTTTCGTAAGTCGTAACATTACGAGAATGTTGTAAAATTATGAAAATAAGTAATAAAATTACAAGAATAAATTCATAAAAGTATGAGAATAAAGTCATGAAATTATGAGACTAAAGTCGTAAAATTATGAGAAACAAGTTGTATTTTATGGCAACTCTTACAAAAAGCACTTTCTTCCCTAAAATGAGGAATGTTGAGCATTATGTGAAGTTTTTCTTTGGCTCTGGTTTCATAAATAGGGAAATCTTTTAGCACACCAGCATCAAGTTGGGCAGGATTCAAAGTGGACTCAGGTTGCTGTTTGATGGTGCTGGTCGGCTGTCATATGCTGGTCGGAGCTTGAAGCTTTCTTTCTGAAACAGGTTGTTTTATGATGACTTCATTCTCATAATGTTACGACTTTATTCTCGTAATGTTAAGACTTTATTCTCATAATATTACAACTGTATTCTCGTAATGTTAAGACTTTATTCTTTTAATGTTACAACTTTATTCTCAAAATGAAAAAAAAAACCTGTAGCCTGACCCCAATACTCCGTCGTACATATGAAATTACAGTTTTTAGACTTTCTACAATTACAAAGTCGCTTGATGTTTAATTAAAAAAAGAGTTAAAACAGTTAAAATTGGTTGTACATTTACTCACATTAGTTCCCAAAATCATGTATCATATGAAAGTTTCAGTGCCATTGTCTGCACAATTCATATCTAAGTCTTTGGTTTTGCCCACCGATATATACAGTGCTGTCATGCCCTCAGAGGAAACCACTACATCTAATTTAATGCTCCCCAGGTTTAGTACAATTATTGAAAGGTGTAATGTACATAAATTGGATGTGTTAGAATAATACTGTCATTAGTTATTTGAATGAAGCCAAAGAGACATGGCAGATTATTTTGATACTCCCAATCTAACCTGATCAAAGGTGACCTCAGTTTTCAGAGGAAATAATTTCCATTGCAGGATTTGAGGTCTCTACACACTGCCTCTTTGGACATAAAATTATTATGAACAGTATTTAACAGCAACAAAGGACAAGCGAAATAAAAACAAAAAAAAATGTAATATTAGGTCATTTACTGTATGTCCTAAACCCCAAATCTGCTACATGCTTAGCAGAGCATGAGGTGTTTTGTCAAGTTATGTTTTTGCCTCTGTTACGCTCCCAAGGTCTAGGGGTTCTGGGGAGGTAACATAAAAATGTGTCCAGAGCAAATAAGTATAATGTAATAATGATTTATTCCAAAAGATGGTTAAACAGAACTAAAACACAATACAGCTTAACCCAATTAAAACAAAAGGGCAAACAAAATTCAAGAATGGTTAAGAATTAAATAAAATTACAAACTGCCCAAACCAGTCAGACTAAGTTTAACACAAGGGGCCGTAACAGCTTCTATAAAGGTCTTTCCCACAACAAGCACATTGCAGCAAATCCAACCCCATATTACCACCAAAGGCACCACTTTAGATGTTCTCCACCCTTAGGTGTTTTCAAATGAGTTAGGCAAATGATACAGATCAGCTTTTAGAAGCCATATAAAATACCAAATAAATAGATTGAATACATTGTTTAATTTAGAAAATTGAAGGACAAAACAAAATTTCAAGAACATTGTAATGATTTGTTTGTAAGGATATTCAACTTCTGTGACTTTACTGTTTGTTTAATTTACAGGAAGTTTACGTACAGGAATTTTACATGTACTGTGCAATTTAGCAGGAAATTTTTAAAACGTTTTGCAGTCAATTAAAAATAAATTTACCTAAAGTTCACCTTGCATCCACTACAGGATGTGCAATACGCAGACATTGACTACATGGAGCGTCAGCTAGACTTTGTCTTGGACACAGTAAACTTTGGAGGATTGCCAGACCTGGTTAACAAAATGAGAGCAGAAGGCATGAGGTTCATCTTCATTCTGGTAAGCAATACACAATAACACATCTGTTTATAATAATCTCTTTTGTTAGGACAGAATCTTTCTATCACCAAGTGTTTTTTCTACATAGCTTTCTAATATTTTAACTTGAGACTGTTTTTACTGGTCAAAAAGTAATGGGCAATAAATGATGTATTGAATAGCAATAGTAATAAACTTATAACCATATGTTGTATATCACTGAAATTGCTTAGTGCAGACAGAGTATTTATGATTAAGAGTGTGTTTAATTACAGGATCCAGCTATTTCAGGAAATGAAACAACAGATTACCCTGCTTTTAGACGAGGGAAAGAGGCTGATGTCTTCATCAAATGGCCCGCTGAGCTTGGTAACGATATCGTGTGGGGAAAGGTAAAGTTGACTAGAGATCAAATCAAACTCATTAAATATCCCTTGTGTAATGATAAAAACAGATAAAAAAAAAAATTATTTGTTTCTTTTCTGTGACCCTTTTTTTCTTCTAGGTCTGGCCTGATTTTCCAAATGTCACAGTTGATGAAAACCTTGACTGGGACACCGCAGTAGAAGTAAACTGCTTCTCATTTTCACCTTGTAACACTAGAATTTATAGTTATTCCAAAAAAGTAAAAAAAATAAATAAATAAAATAATCCACTGGACTTTGTTTCCAAGTTTGAAGAAGTTTTGCTTCCCACCCAGGAAGCTTTTTTTTTTTTATTCAAAATGTCAGAAATAGCATTGAGTCTTTACAGAGTGGACCAAAGAAAGCCTTGTTTTGGCTTACAAAACCTGCTGATTTTTTCAGGGTTTATAGTATTTTATAATTATAGTATTTTGAAAGATGTTAGCCATGAAAATTAAGTTTACAGAGCAATAATTTCTATCAAATTAGAAATAATGTTTTATTTTCTTTTGTAAATCTGTCTCTAAGAAGAATCTTGAGTGGCATGTTTGTACGGTGCCTTGGGAAGCCTGGGGAACCTAACTCTGTTACTTAAACTCCATCTTTAGTTATGTTCTAACACTTTTCATTAACATAGCATTATGACATAATTCTAAATGTAGGCCAGTGTAAATTATTGCAAGGAATACTTTAATCATTTTAACATTTGATTATTTCATCCAGCTCTATCGTGCATACACTGCATTCCCAGACTTCTTCCGTACTAGTACTGCAGCATGGTGGAAACAAGAAATTAGTGAATTTTATGGAAAACTGAAGTTTGATGGCATTTGGATTGTGAGTATAACTAATAAATTCACAGTGTTTCCATGACCATTGCAAAGCTATCCTTTGGATTTAAGTACCATTTTATACATTCCGATCTGTCTTTTATCTGAAGGACATGAATGAACCTGCAAGTTTTGTCCATGGCACAGTTGGTGGAAAATGCCTGGGTAATCCCCTACTAGAGAACCCTCCATATATGCCCCGTAAGAAACAAAGAATCTTTTTGTTCTTTGTTATTTTCTAAAGATATTTTATATACAGAATAAGAACTTCAAAATACACTGTGTGAATTCCTCTGTGTATATGTGCTTTGTATTTGTGCCACTCAGCTCTGGAGTCCCAACATATGGGCTTGAACCACAAGACTCTATGTATGAACAGTGAACAAATACTTAGCAATGGAAAGAGAGTCAAGCATTACGACGTCCACAACCTCTATGGATGGTCTCACACCAAACCTACCTATGAGTAAGTGTATATGTTCTCATGTTTCCTGATCATATCATGTGTAATAACCAGTGATGGGACTAACGGCGTTGAAAGTAACGGCGTTACTAACGCCGTTACCTTGTTTTAGTAACGAGTAATCTAACTAATTACTTTGACTGTAACTATAACGCAGTTACCATTGCAGACACCCCGTTACTGCGCGTTACTCAGGTCAAACAATGAACCTTTTTTCATGATAGGACTCGTGCGCAGCTGCGTGAAGGTGACAGCCCACCCACGTCAAAAAACTCTGCAAATAGACTGAATGGTTAGTGCAACGTTAGTGCAGATTTGTGCAGAAAAAAAAATTGTTTGTGCTACTTTTGTTTAAGAGATATTAAAGATTATTTTTTAGGTCATCCAGAGGTGCGCGCCTTGTCATGAGAGAGGGGAGGATGAGATTGGCTGATGTATAGTGAGATTCCGTCTGTCAGTTGGGTAGGTGGGTGTTTCTGCTGGCGGGTGTTAACATACAGCACACACAGAGAGATGGAGAGTGAGAATGACTCCAGCAGCAAAACAGCGTTTTCCTGATGGAAATACCGGTGTTACGCCGAGCTGCGTTTCCCCATCAGATACGGTTTCCCCTGCATCTCCGCACAGCGCAGGCGGCACGATTCACCGCGCAAGCGACAGGAAACGCGCATGCTCGCTAAAGGCGCGCAACAGTCGCCCTGTGCTCGCACCACAGGAGAAATTTGGAGAGCGTGAACGATCAAATGAAAGGGAGAAATATGGATGGATGGATGGATGGATGGATGGATGGATGGATGGATGGATGGATGGATGGATGGATGGATGGATGGATGGATGGATGGATGGATGGATGGATGGATGGATGGATACTCTGCCTTTTCAACCTACTGTATTTTTTATTTTAAACATTATTTGCTGGCCTTTGTGGCAGGGATGGAGGTCCATATTTTATGTCACACACAGAGTATACATCTAGATAGATAGATGGATAGAAAGATGTTGCAGTATCTATAACAACCCAAACACACAGGATTTCAGAATTAGACATCCCCAGTTATTAATTTCACCAGATCTGAATGCCCTGTTAAAAAACTTCACATCGCGTTCCCCCCTGATGTCATTTACGTTGAGTTGCAATAAATGCTAAACTGTCAGGTTCTTGTCTTTGTCATCCACTCTATTCAGCTGGCTTTGGAAACACACGGCGAGAAGGTGGGGGGATACGGGGGCGTGAAACGCAAAAGTAACGCAATAGTTACTTTTACTAGTAACTAGTTACTTTTATTGTGGAGTAACTCAGTTAGTAACTCAGTTACTTTTTGGGAGAAGTAACTAGTAACTATAACTAATTACTTTTTCAAAGTAACGTGCCCAACACTGGTAATAACATCGGTTTCCTTTCAATCAATATAAGTTTACTGCATAGCAAAGAACCACTATAATGTCAATTAATCCTACCATTAACAAAAGGGAAAAGAAAATCTACCGGTAAGTGGAAGAAACATAAAGGAAAAAACCCAGTGTTAGGAGTTATATATGCCAGTCTATCCTGGTCTCATCAAACTGTAATGAAATAATTGACAGTGTAAAAGCCTGTTGGTCCCTGTAAAAGATTTTAATTTTTTACACTACAGAATTAAGTAGTTATGGCCTTAGTTCTTCAAGTTATTTAAGACAAATTATAATTTTCTTGGTATTTAGTGGTACCAAAACTGGATTTTAGGATCGGCTTTTTACAAGGTGAAAATTGTGGTGAATTAATTGGAACAGTGCAAATACGTCTAAATGGCAGCAACAATTTGTTTTTTGATCAATTTATCTTTGAGTCAGAATATAGATCTCTGAATAACATTGAACCCAAATAAACCAACATATTCTAGTTAAGAATTCAAAGGAAACTTTTGCCCCTACTAAAGCCCCTGTCACACCATGGCGATTTAGACCTGCTTATGCCTGACGTGCAGAAAATCTGGCAAAAACGTTGGCATACATTGGATAAGTTATGGGTACGTTTTGTATAAGTTATGAGCACGCTGAAGTACGCTTGACACACGCTTGAAACACGTACAGTACATCAGAAAATTTTGAGCTAAATATTCCAATGTATGCAAGCGTATGCGATACATGGGCCATAAGTTACAAGTAGGTTATCTGATCGTTGACTTGCGTTAAGTGTAAGTTACTCATACGTTCTGGTGTCTAGCTTATCCAAAACCTATGATATGCGTAACATATCAAGAACTTATTTTCAATGCATATCAACATATTTGACGTGTTCCAGACGACCGCTGAACGTGTTTCCAACGTACAGCAACTGTTTAATGGCATATTGGCAGAGTTTTGTCATAAAAGGGGGTTCACAGGAGGAAACCATCAGTTCTCTCCAGACTTCCTCCCCATCATAGGGTGTGCGTTAAGGTGAGTGTGATGGATCTTCCCTGCACTCAAGCCAATGGCCACGACCAACATACTTCCTTGCAAATATGACGCTTAATCTGCTCTGATTGCAAACATTCTTATTCTTTCTTTTATTTATTTTCTTTTTGGCGGGTGGTAAACAGCAGCTAGGTTAATACCACAATCAAATAAATCTTTTTATGCAGACCAGGTGACTCAGAGCGCATCACTGCTCACATCAGGACACTTTCTTGTGACATTTCATGGGCATTACGCTGCCGTGCGTTATGCATAAGTAAGGCTGTCGCTAGACATTCACTCTGGACTCATTATGAATACGCTATATATACACCAAAAATTTGCCAAGGTGCGACAGGGCCCTAACCAAGCTAAATAATGAGAGGAATGCTAGTCAATTTTGTATCTCTCTCTCTCCCTTTAAAACATTTCATGAATTGAAAAATATATATAGCCTATATATATATTTTTTTTTAAGATTTACCTTTTTATGATTAGGAACCACAAGAGGTTTGAACAAACTGTTTATTAGAGCTGTTATATTTTGATTCCATGACAGCTATTTTGGACTTGGAGTTTAGAGGTTTTTCTTCTGGATGTCTGACTTCAACTCAATACTCAAAGAGAAAAAAAAAAGAAAAACTTGAAATATGCAAAGCAATGTAAATTTTCAGCATTTTCTTTTCTTTCTTCCTGTGATACAGTGAATAAATAAGTAGTATCAGGAAAAACAATTATTTCATTATGGTACAATTACATTTCATTATGGTATTTACTCAGTGGTATCTGCTCTAAAAAGTGTAGAAACTTAATCAGAAATAAAATGTTTTTTCTCAGGCACTGAGGGCATCAACTGTAACTTAGGGACTGATTAATTTCTTGTGACTCAATATTTCAAATACAAATATTCATCAGTGTATTACATTAAATGTATCATTGTTATGAATTAAGGAACATACTATTCCACTGATATCTTTTTTTTTCTTTCAAATATTCTTTCTTTATGCAGTGCGTTGCTTAGTGTGACTGGTAAAAGAGGAATAGTTGTGACAAGGTCTACCTACCCAACCAGTGGGCAATGGGCAGGACATTGGCTGGGAGACAACAACGCCAGCTGGGATCAGTTATACAAATCCATCATAGGTATGTCCAGATCCAGACTGTATAAGCTGTAGCTTCTTGTCCATAATAGCTGATTGCAGTTGGTAGCCTTTAATCTGACTGTATCAGGACCATGCAGAAGCTAGATAAAGCATCTCCTATTTTCCTGCAGGCATGATGGAATTCAGTCTGTTTGGCATTCCTTACGTAAGTATCAATATCTGATCTTAGCTATGACCAGACATAATCTTATTGATCTGACCTTGTTCTTTCTAAATGGATTACAGCAGCTTAAGTGATCTGATTTTGTTTGCTCGACCTACTGATCAAAGGACATCTCTAAATAATATTTGAAACCTGTCATTATAAACCCTACCCCATCTGCAAGAGTTTGAGCAAGTCTGTCATAATCTATAAAGTCTGTTATCAATTGAGCATGAAGTAACTTACGCTTTCAAACTCGTGTGGAGATGCTTTGACTCTGCTCTTTCACCCTTTCGACCTTGTTTTATTTGTTTCTGTTCCTGCCTCTTCCTCATGTATTATTCTGTCCCATCTCATCATCTCAATATGTCTAGGAATAATCGTAATCTGACATGGTATTGACCATTTTAATGGAGAATCATTTGCATGCTCCTGGTTTAGCAATAAGGTCAAAACATGTAAATACACTCAAAAAACACATTGCTGGCAACAAAAGAGAAGTGATCTCTATTGTTATCATTGCAAGGTACTCTGTGAGGTTAAAACTGCTCTCTGATGCATTTTCTGTTCATTTTGTTGTTTGTAGACTGGTGCGGACATATGTGGATTCTTTAACCCATCTGAATATGAGTTGTGTCTTCGGTGGATGCAGCTTGGTGCCTTCTATCCATATTCACGTAACCACAATGGCAAGGGCAACCCGGTAAGCTATTTGAAAAACACTTCTAAAATAGATATTAAAAAAACCAAACAGTAATGTGCTTTTTATCCTGTATCATCTAATGTGACAACAAAACTGAACTTTTTTTTCCACTTTGGTCAAACCCAGAATGTACTGTTAGTTGTCTGATTCTATATTTAGCTGCAGAGCTTGACAACCAAAGGTTTAGCTAAGGGTCCATATGCTTTTATCTAATCGGCTCAGAGAGCTTAACCTTTTACTGATAGATAATGAATTAATACGTATATATTTGCTATAGAGTCGTCAGAATGACTAAGGAAAATCACTTTATACATTCAGGCCGTCTCCTATTTACATTATGGTCTAGTGATCTAGTTGAAGTCACTTTCAAAGCTTTTCTTCCATAATGTTTTTTGGTACTGGTGACCTTTATTGACAGTAATCAGAAAGGAAAGGGGCAGAGAGGTAACAAGTGGGGGAAGTCCCTACAGGAAGCACTTTGCATGGCAAAACAAGTTGTTTAGTTTCTACCTTATTTAATAAATCTCAGCCAGATCTGGACAGAATGATCATATGCTGATTTAAGATGTTTTAAAACAGACTTTATTATATTTACAAACATAGAAAAAGAAATAAAAATGTATACTTAGTCTTAAAAAAAGAAAAATCTATGAAATATTCTTGGTCTTGTCTATTTAATATTTTCTGTCATCTCCTCGTGGGGTCTACATGTATTGTAGCAGGTCTGATGTTATTTGGTGTAAATAACCCCAGACTTCAATAGGAGGTCTAAATTGCTGATAACAAGTCAACAGAAGACCACTTCAAAAGATCCAAACTGTTGTGTTTGTTTACCCAATGCTTGTCCACTTAGATATCTAATTCAGCCTTTGAATTACGTTTTTTAAACACACTTAAGCAACGATCTAGACCTTATCAACTTAACCACCTGTTTCCCATATGGTGTCTCTCTTAATTTGGGTCTTACATACATACCTACACCCACAGCAACACATGAAAAAAGACTTGTTTGGTTGTCTGGTGTTGTTGGCATTCATTTTAGTGGTGACCTTTAAGAACGTTGGAACACATCTGAGAAATCCAATAACGCCTATCCAGAGATCGATCCCATAGGGTGAAATTTCTCCACACCAGAGTCTGCAGTACTAGACAGGGCACCTGAATGACTGTGTGTGTGTCCATGTCTGTGCTTTTTAACGACATGTAGTGAAGATGTAATTGAATTCTCAAGGTGATCTAACACAGTGCAAAACCCTACCTGCACATTAAACACACATTCTACATGGATAATTTGATTATAATCATGTAATAGTGAAAATTTGTTTTACAACAGAGGCTAAAACTGACAAAAAAAGCAGATATTTGAAAGGGAAAAAATGGAAAAAAAAAATGAATATGAAGAAATAATAGCATTGCAACATAAATTAAAACCTAAGTAAAATTAATTATTTCTTATTATTGCTCTTTGATCCATAATATAAAGATGACTAGGAAAGAGATATGAGGATTATACAAGAAAAAATATAAATAAAACAGAAGAGGGAAAATATTTATGAAACAGAAAGGTACTTCAGCTAACACAAAGAGAATATAACAATAAACGGTGGGAGAAATAACTCTATACCATAGTTTGAAAAACAACAATTCTGCAAGTTGTACAATATTTTCGACATGTGAAGAGAGTAACCTTGAGGCCGATAACAAGAGAGATGTGGGAGTGTTTGCTTGTGTGTGTATATATATATGTATATATATATATATATATATATATATATATATATATATATATATATATATATATATATATATATATATATATATATATACATAAGTGTGTATAGATGGACAGTCAGACAGACAGACAGAAACAGATATGCTTTGCATAGTCAGATACTGTGGAGGCAAAGTAGAGGGAATTTTTGCAGAGTCATTCCCATCACACTCTCTTTGCCCTCAGACAGACTTTCAGCACTGACCTCCAGATAATTTTAGTATACTGGCCAAACACTGCTGGCTCCACGGTCAAATCAGAGCCCAGTTAATTAAGCAAGTTGACAAGCAGACTGAAATGCAGCACATTTCAGTTCATTTTTCATAACATACCATGGGGTTATCACAGTAATCAGATTTCATACCTTCCTCAATTATATGAATTTCAACATTATTTATCAAAAGTTAAAAAATGGGCGTTTCTTCAGAATTTCAGTGTTGTTGTTAGCTAAATCTGCTCATTATTTTTTGGATCTCAAATTTATTTTCTTTATTGTGTTTTTATGTAAAAATGTAAAATATTCATCTCACCAAAGCAGTGTTATTTTGACAGTCATCTTAGATTCAGGCTTAATTTTCATCTTCAGAACAAAATATTATTAGTTTTAACCACATTCTAGTCAGTATGTCTATATGTGATGGATTTTGTCCAATTTAAGTCGAGTAAAACGTTAAAAGGTTTTAGTCAGTTTTATGTTGCAATTCATAAAACAGCTAAACTTTATAATATCAAATAATAACCAGGTTCCTTATCAGACTGACAGCTCTTGTCTAACTACTATAATTGCTGGAGATACAATGGTGCGATGCAGTTCATCATTGCTGTTGGGCAGAAAACTTGGATTTCTAGAATTCAGATAAACTGGTTATTAATTAATGTCCTAATTTATACAAAAGTGTCTCACAAAAGTTATGAAAAATATCAGGTCTAGTTCTACATCCTATTGTTTAAAATAACAGGCAGATAAACTAACAAAATTTACAATAAAGGAATTATTTTAGACATACAAGGTTTCCATCCCAAAGTAAATACTTCCTTATCTACTATGAATTATGTATTACACAGATCAAACAAAAAAACAGGGCAAAAAAAAAAAAAACATTCTTACTTTGGCAAATTTGTCTTTACCTCTAAGAATTTACCCCTTGGTGGCCACTGCTCATGAGTTAAGGTAGATTTAAATGCCCAATGGTCTGATATAAAAATTAACATACAGAACCTTCAAACATTGCTGTATAATGAAATTGTAATACGGTATTGTTTTAATGACAATAAAAGCAAACATTTAGATTATGTTTGAATAGAAAGAAACAAGAACTGCGAGAGCAGTATACTATGTACCTTTTCATCAAGGTTTCTATCCAAAAATAAACTGTGTGCAGTTAAGTATTTGCTTTGGATTTAACCCTATATTTAATATAGGTTGTTAAGTAGCGAGGGCAGGAAGAGCCATACTGCTAATAGTGAACCATCAGTGTTGCGCACAAAGCACACACTCAGAGCTAAGCGCGCAAAGATGGATTTCTTCGCAAGCACAGCTGGAAGAACAGAGTTTGTTCGATTGGAGCGCAGTACTGGACCATGGTCAATCTGCGGCCATGCTAAGTGTGCACAGCTGCACGCCAGGTATGACCAAATGCATGACCAAACAGGACACAGGAACAAAGCTGACACTTCTAAGCTTTTGACTAACAGTTACAGTAACAGCGTTTTTAAATGTCTGACAGACCACCTACTAATGCTTTCATCCCGTTTCTTCCCATCAACAAAAAAATCACACCCATGACTCGTCATGTTTTCGTCATTAAAGATCCATGTTTAGTTTGTCAGTTCACAAAATTATTTCATCGTTCACAAAAACACCACTACACCAAGGAATTCATAGTTGCTTATTCTGGAAATGTAAAGATATAAATGATGTTAGTTTTATTTAATTTGTTAAATATAATGCATTTTCTGTTTAAGCATTTAAAAAAAATTATAATAGAAAAGGATTATGTGTGATCATAAAACATTTAAGTTAGAACAGCAGTCAAAACAGTTATTTGCAAAAAATATATATCTGGCATATAAATAATTTAACAAATAGGTTCAAACTTGATATAGAATACTTTATTTTCCTCTCTCTTTGTATTTTAGAAGTGAATGCTTACAGCCTAAATCTAAATATCACTTTCCAACCCATTTGATTGTTCAGCATTAGGGCAGAAAAGGGCTCACCAAATGTGAGGCAAGCAGAACTCCTTTGCTCTCCTGCTAATTAGAAGTGTGTAATTTTACATGGAAAGTGAAATAATAATTTAGTCGATCTTTAAGGTCATACAAGAATGGAAACTGGCTGTATTAAGTCACATGAAATTAGGCCTTTACTCAATGACCAGTGAGCTTCAGTTAAATATCATTGCCAGACGTATCGTCACTTTCAGCATTGTCACTGAGGTAAATAAGAAATTAATATCAGTTGTTTGTTTGCTGACTGTTAAGGTTTGTGTGTGTATATATAAATATATATATATATATGAATACTTCTACAGAATACCGGCTGTTTGCATATCTGATACACACCACACTAAAGAGGCATCATAAGGAGTAACATACGGTCTTGACACGCTTCAGTTAATATTCCACATGATGGAGGGTGTGTGTGTTTACATGTGTGAACTTGACCAGATTGATTATTGTCCACACTGCAGTCCCTGGAAATGAGTGCAATTTTATAATGAGCAGTGAACAATTTTAGATTTGCCTCCATCTGCAGAAAAATCTCAGTACATCCTGTGCTCTTTAACTGCCCTTCTCTGCTGGAGAGACTGCTTAACTGTTGCTAATTTCCTACTGTTATCAAATTCTAGGGAACTTATTTACATTTTATGTCGCACATGTCAACGCATTGCCATATGTTCAAAATATTATTGGATAGGAAATATAAGTTTTGCATATTTGTCAAGTGAGGAAAATGACTTGTTTTTTTTATATATTTTTAACAGCAACAAATGTACTACTGTTTCAAAGAGCTGAAAAATGTTTCCTAAAAACACAAAACAAAACAAAAAAAACATTTTAAATAATTTTAAACCTTTTTATTAATAGCATAAAACCGAGGATGCACATCCCCCTCAAAATAACATCCCCCACTTTGAAACATTTGGCAGAATGCGACGGCCACATTTGCTGTTCTCTGTCCATTCTGTTTGGAGTTGAGCTACTTTGTAAATCGTATTACTGTTGTCTACACAAATATCGAGAAGACTAGCTGTCATGTCACTATGAAGTATGTGACCTAAATGCAAATAAGAAGCAAGAGGGAAGCAGGTGAAAATAAACTGTTGCGTTAAAATTGTAGATAAATCCAAAACCTCCAAGAAAGGAAGATTGTAATAGAAAATACAGAAATGTGGCAATAGCAAAAACAGAAAGGAACACAGACTTAGTAGTAGTATTTATTTAGCTGCTGGACAGGTGAACAGATTCAATAAGCAGATAAGAGAAGGGAAGTGCAGGGAGCTGAGACACTGGTTCCATGTAAATCAGGAAACACAGAAAAGGATCACAAAAAAATATATATATATGCTAAGTTATTGGAATATAATTGAGAAGTAAACACAGCTATGGAAGAGTTAAAACCAGAAAGCCAAAAAAAAACAAAAAACATGTAAAAACAGAATATAATGAGATAAGCCTTGCAGCTCTCATGGAAGCAAACAAACTGAATCCCTCAAAATTAAACATGAACTATTTCAACAGGTTTACATTTTTTGTAAGATATTAAAAATATATAATTTAACTTTTACTTAAAAGGTATTCATGGTGGCCTGTTACTTAATTTCTTGAACTAACTGTGTTGTGCAGCAACAGAGCTTTGAAAACCTTAAGGGTCAGGGTTACTTTTGCAAGGCAATTTTACTTAGGAATGATTTATGAAGAAGTAAAAAGCTCTGGTTGCTGATGGAAAATACACAGTTGTTACAGTATGTCACCCATGTTTTAGATCACAAATGACCAGAACAGAGAATGAACCCAAGACTGGGGTGGATCTACAGGACAGGGAAAAGGCTGTCCAACATTCCTCCCTGTTCTAAGGCTTTGCCCCCCTCACCTACCCGAATTATAATTATTTTCGGAACAAATATATTACATGTGATTGTCTTTTTTAGATGTCTTGCCGCACAGCACAACAATCAACTACTTAGGAATTTGTGAAACATATGAATAAAATTAGTCCTTTCTCATAATTTAAGTTCTTCACTTGTTTTTTCTTCATTCATTAACTCATATCTAAAATTGTTTCAATTCAAGTTTCATCAAAAAGAAAATGACACACTAAAGCATTGTTTTTTTGTTCATTTTTTTAGATTTTGTTTACATACAAACTATTTTATGTATTTTCATAAAGAAATCCAGCCAAACCACACTGCCTGGAGAGCTTTTTACCTCTTGTGTCCCCGCATGTAAAGTTCTCTAGAACAGCCACTGAGCAAAGAAAATTAAGTACATATGAAACAGAAAATGATTAGGCTGAGGTTAAAATACTAAAAGTATTATACAAGTACAGCATTTTAAAATTCATATAAATGTTTTTGTCTTAAATACACACCTATATTTTGTATTAATTTTCTAATTAACATGTCTTCATCCACATATTTCTGCACTTCCTTTTTGGTAGAGACAAGATCCTGTTGCCTGGGATGAAAGATTTGCCAATATCTCCCGAGATGTCTTGAACATCCGTTATACTCTCTTGCCTTACCTGTACGAGCTGATGTTTGAGGCACACACTAAAGGAAACACAGTTGTCAGACCGTTACTGCACGAGTAAGCCAAAATGCTACATTTGTTCACACTTTTGTTCATCATAGCTTGCAATAATATTTTCAATGCTTATATTGTATTTATCTTTCAACGAAACAATATTGTTTCATTTTTCGAACCTATTCAACGAAAAAAATTTTTTTTCGTTGAATAGGTGGGGATTTGAGAAGTTCACTACCAAGAGCTAAAATGAAAAAAAGCTTTGAACTCTAAGAGATTTTATTTCTGTCTCAAAGCCATTTGTCAGAGGCCTGTGGTTGCACTTGGCAGCTCCCAGATGAGACTGTTGGAAATAGTTCGAAAAAGATGTATTTATTCATCTGAAGAGACTCCTATAAAGTCACAGATGGTATTTAAGAAGCTGCCAGAATGAGTCTGGCAGGGTTATTTGGCTTGCATCTTGAAATCACTGAATTCTGGTATAAGTGTTTGAACAGCGTTGGGGCTAAGGATGCATGAGTAAGCTTTGGTATCAAGCCTTCTCTGTCAGGATTAATAGCTTCTTTGCAACTTTTTCACAGGTTTGTAGAGGACAAAGCTACATGGGACATCCACAGACAGTTCCTCTGGGGACCTGCTCTCCTTATCACCCCTGCTCTTGACAAAGTATGATTAACCCTTTATTCAGTAATCTTTAATTTTTCTTAATCAGACAGATTTTTTAAAATACAACACACATTGCCTCTTATAAAAAGATATATGTTTATATTCTTATTTTGGGGGCTTCTTTTTGTGTAAATAGGGAGTTACAAAAGTAGAAGGCTATCTTCCAAATGCACGCTGGTATGACTACCACACGGTAAGTATCTGGCTAAAATTCCCCTTAAAGACAGACAAACTAATCTACATGATATATTTTATGGTTATTTCTATGAGTCAGGCTGTGCACAAAAATTAAAATGTGGCCTTTGGTTAACAAAATTCTCTATAGCAGAAAGACAACATTGCTAAAAGAAATGCAATATCTGTTTATCAGACGCTGAAAATTTAAGCTAAAATTCAAGAGGCATAGTCGCATTCTGCCTCCTTTATAACCTTTGACCTCAAGATTATGGTTAAAGCCTAAGCAACTTATCGTACTAATTCAATGTAAAATAAGGACCAAGAATAAAATAAGACTTTTGAATCAATAGTATAAGGATACAAAATTCATAGTTGCAACCACTCTAGCATTGAATAATTCTCATTGTGTTTCTCAGGCCAAATATGTTGGTGTTCGTGCCCAAAAATTGTCTATGGACACACCATTAGATCATATTAATCTTCATGTCAGAGGCGGATACATCCTACCCTGTCAGAAACCAGAGAACAACACAGTGTACAGGTAAGCCTATTTGCATTTCTGACACATTGTTACAGCACACAGTGATACATTTTATTCACATATTCAGTATAAATAAATAAAAGCTTGCGACTTGATTATATTAAATGCATTCTGTTGTTGATATTAATTGAAAACACTGTAGTAAAGACCAAAGATCTTATAATAAATTCTGTAAAAGTTTAAAAAATGTTTTTAAAACTTTTAAAAAACAATCCACTGGACTTGGTTTCCAATATTTGAAGACATTTCGCTTCCCCTACAGGAAGTTTTCTCAATTCAAATGTCTGGATCCGCAGTGAATTAGAGTCTTTATATAGACAAGGCCTTGTATTGCTTGGAAACATGCAAATTGAAACCGACGACTGGGTAGTACAATAAATTTTAATAGATAATATTATAATAAAATTTACTGTTACTTTGTGTAAATATAACATTTTCAAACAACAGTCCATTATTTGCTATTGGAACTCATTTTGACCTGTGCTAAGTCACATGAACATGTGGGACAACGAGTGTCACTGAGTATGACTAAGAGCGACACTAACTGCTCTGCAGCAGTTTGATCAGGTGGATCCTCTTAGCAGAGATGGAAATAAATTTAGCCCAAAGCAGCAGGTATAAATAGAGAGGATTCTGTAGCTCTAACCCTTTCTTTCTCTTTGCTTATAGTCGAAAGAATCCTTTGGGACTCATTGTTGCCCTCAGTGACAGTGGAACTGCCAAAGGATCATTCTTCTGGGATGACGGGGAAGGAATAGGTGAGAAAAAAGTCCCAAAGGAGCTTGTGTTTTCATGTTTTGTGTTTATATTTATGATGTACTTTTTCATGAAAATCAAAATATATCAAACTCACACAAACACAAAACTAACTTTGCATTGTGATACTCCATTTTAGAGGTTGCTCCAAACCTCTTGCATTAGATTGCTTGCTCGCTCTATTGATCCTAATATATATCATAGCATGAGCTGTAAATCGTTTGAGTCTTTATGAAGTTCTTTTAATAAACTGAAAGCTTAATTAGAGTCCACATGTTATAACCTCTTTATGCTGTTGCAAAATGCAAAACATCGATCATATTCACCATGGTTGTTTTTAACTTTTACCGTCCTCTTCAAGTTGTAGTTTTGTCATGTGCCCCATGTGAGCACCACACAATAGAAAAAAAACCCCAAATTAGGGCAAATCAGTGAATTACAGTATCATTATTAATGAAATGTGTTACGATTAGTAATTTATTTCATGTAAGATTAAGAAATCTAATATTATTTTAAATTCAGTACACATGAAGTACATAATTTCAAGCTTTCATTCTTGTCAAATTCATCAATATGGCTTACATTAATCTATAAATCTATAACTTTCTCACAAAACTAAGTAGATTTAAAAGTGTTTCAGCCGATAATTGTTGGCTTTCCTAAAAAAAGATGTCCATGTTCCAACCATATCGTTAGGTTAGTTTTCTATTACACTTTTTCCTTTTTTCGATTTTTATGATTAATGCAGCACTTTGAAAATCTAGTTTGTTCCGTCTGATTTGCTCAACAACTGTTTTGTTCATTTTTATCTTCCATTTGTCATGATTTAATTTTCATCAGCTACAATTTTATAAATCCATACTATGAGGAATGAGTTTTATATCTCAAAATATAATAGTATCTTTTTTTGCATGGAAGTTGTGGTTGTAAATAAACTTGCAGCATGAAATCCAATAGTGGTTTTTGAATATACCTGAAAATGTAGGCTTTGTAAGGCAAAAACCCTGAGGTGAACACCTGGTGTGTTAGTCTAATATCTCTAACCTACTTAGACCCTGAAAAGCGAAGGGCTTCTGTGGAGAGATGCATTTCTCTATGGCAGGATTGTTTGCGTTGGATAAAAACTGAGAAACTGATAGTAACAAAAAACTGTTATAGTAATTTCAAGTGTCGCTGCCTGGAGAGATGCTCTCCATCACTCCTCTTTTATCTTGTCCCTTGCTCCTTTCTCATGTGTCTATCTGCCATGTAGCCCGTCTGTCCTTTTATGTTTTCCTTGCCTTTTGTAGTCCTGTAGTTACCTGCATTATGTAGTATTCTACAGTTTTTATCCTGATGGGCTTTGCTTTTGGATCACTCTGCTTTCATTCAGATTGTCTTCTTTCTCATTGACTGTCAACCCCCATTCATACAAACAACAAAAATAAAAACATATATCAACTCAATAGTTATCCTAAATCTCCCCTATGATAGTCATTCTTAATTCATTACAGATTTTTTCTCCATCATTGTCTCTGCTCTGGTTTTAATTTGCTTCCATTTTTTTCCACCAACAGACACAGTTGCCAAATCCCAATATCTCCTGGTTGACTTTACAGTTAATGAGGTAAGTTTAAGTGACAAAAATAATACAATTCATGCCTCTAAATGCTTCTGTGACGTTCAGATGTTTCCATGCTCAGTAATTTACTAAAGTACTAGACTAACATGTTTATAGGCTGTTTTGATATGACTCTCCTTAACTGATCAATGTGCTCTTATTAATGTTATTTATTTCGGAAGTAAGTGCATTTCTTTGGAAAGGATGAAAAGCATTTTGATGTAACAGATTTGCACAATGTACATTTTACTCCTATTCAATCTTGTAGTTATACAAACAAAAAATTGATGAAAGCTTAAATGTAAAAACTACATGTATAAGACTCACTTAACAATATGCAGTACATGTAGGTGTAGCTGACAAAGAATCATTAGAGACAGTAGACCAACAACTTGGATCAATAGTAGGGCTGAATGATTTTGCCAAAAATCAACATTGCAATTTTTTTCTAACAATATTCCAATTTCGATTTTATTGCTTTTTTCCTTTTCAGTAAGCACAACCATGTGGATGTTTTACTTCAGGGTTTCAGTTTTTCCATGACCTTGAAAGCCTGCTTGTCCAGAATAAAGTGCTGCAGGACTTTGCTGTAACATTTGCATGAAATATGGAAGCTCATTGGTAGAATTCCCTTATGACAGAAAGAAGGCCACGATTCACACCATTTTATCATCCGGAGGGGGGACACATTTAATTACAAAACCAAATTCATACAGCTGTCTTAAACACTTCATACATCCAGCAATGCATCGTCACAATTCACTTATCCCCCCCCCTTCATTCCGCTTACTGGAATTCACGTGTGCTGATCTGCACCAAAGTTACTTCGACCCTCAAAGAATGTTTATACGGATGTTCTCTGTTTATGCCAAACCTCTTAATATACAGTGATGGGACTAACGGCGTTGAAAGTAACGGCGTTACTAACGCCGTTACCTTGTTTTAGTAACGAGTAATCTAACTAATTACTTTGACTGTAACTATAACGCAGTTACCATTGCAGACACCCCGTTACTGCGCGTTACTCAGGTCGCACAATGAACCTTTTTTCATGATAGGACTCGTGCGCAGCTGCGTGAAGCTGACACCCCACCCACGTCAAAAAACTCTGCAAATAGACTGAATGGTTAGTGCAACGTTAGTGCAGATTTGTGCAGAAAAAAATATTGTTTGTGCTACTTTTGTTTAAGAGATATTAAAGATTATTTTTTAGGTCATCAAGAGGTGCGCGCCTTGTCATGAGAGAGGGGAGGATGAGATTCCGTCTGTCAGTTGGTAGGTGGGTGTTTCTGCTGGTGGGTGTTAACGTACAGCACACACAGAGAGATGGAGAGTGAGGATGACTCCAGCAGCAAAACAGCGTTTTCCACATGGAAATACCGGTGTTACGTAGAGCTGCGTTTCCCCATCACATAACGGTTTCCTCTGCATCTCCACACAGCGCAGGCGGCAAGAGTCACCGCGCAAGCGACAGGAAACGCGCATGCTCGCTAAAGGCGCGCAACAGTCGCCCTGTGCTCGCGCCACAGGAGAACTATGGAGAGCGTGAACGATCAAATGAACCTGACAACAGCCAGAAATGATAGCCTATATGGAGAAATGGAGAAATCTGGATTGATGGATGGATGGATGGATGGATGGATGGATGGATGGATGGATGGATGGATGGATGGATGGATGGATGGATGGATACTCTGCCTTCTCAACCTACTGTATTTTTTATTTTAAACATTATTTGATGGCCTTTTTGGCAGGGATGGAGATCCATATTTTATGTCACACACAGAGTATAGATCTAGATAGATAGATAGATAGATAGATAGATAGATAGATAGATAGATAGATAGATAGATAGATGGATAGATAGATGTTGCAGTATCTATAACAACCCAAACACACAGGATTTCAGAATTAGACATCCCCAGTTATTAATTTCATATACTCACCGGATCTGAATGTCCTGTTATAAAACTTCACATGGCGTTCCCCCCTGATGTCATTTACGTTGAGTTGCAATAAATGCTAAACTGTCTGCAGGTTCTTGTCTTTGTCGTCCGCTCTATTCAGCTGGCTTTGGAAACACACGGCGAGAAGGTTGGGGCCGGGTGGTGAGGGTTACGGGGGCGAGAAACGCAAAAGTAACGCAATAGTTACTTTTACTAGTAACTAGTTACATTAATTGTGGAGTAACTCAGTTAGTAACTCAGTTACTTTTTGGGAGAAGTAACTAGTAACTATAACTAATTACTTTTTCAAAGTAACGTGCCCAACACTGTTAATATATCATCTAATTGTGTACGAATAAGGCATTAGGGACTTTATTATTGCTAAGACTCATACTTGACCTTCAGCATGTACTGTTTTGTTGCTAAGTAAGTATAGGGCCACGTATAAGGATGTATAAGAATATAAAACTGCTTCTACAGAAACAATTCTTAATTCTACAATAATGCATAGATCTAGTTGCTAGCTGGAACTCTATATTCCCTTCTGTGCAATAGCATATCCACTTTAATCGTATTACAGCCACCTAATGGGGAAATTTAGTGTCTTACTCGTGTTAAATGTTTTGTGACTAAAATTAAGTGACTGCGATGTGAAAGTTGCATTTTCGTAAATTGCGATTATATTGCAAATACAATTAATTGCCCAGCTATAATCAAGAGGTTACTTTAGTTAGTGTGTGTGAAAACTTTAGTTCAAAATTGCCATGAACATCAAACAACAGTTGAACACTTAGAATGTATAATATGTGGCATCTGTATAGCAACCTAAATTTGCATACTCATAATCAGCAAAGGGTGCAGAATTTGTGCTAAACTGTACATGTTCTAAAAACCAAATCACCAGAGCTATAGATGGTGTCTTATTATTATGTACTAACTACCCAGATAGTTCATTATGCACTACAACTACATGGCTTACGTGTCTATTGCGATTACAAGCTTACAGTGCCTGAACGTCCGCCCTAATCACTAAATCCCTCAATCACTAAATAGATTGGCGACTATATAGTGGACTTTATAGTGAACTCAGTTAACTGACCGTTTGGAGAAATGATCACTGCTATTTGCTGTGTTGGTAATGTAACTCCTCCATTTCTCATTGCCTAAACCATCTTGATAATAGTCACCGCTGGGTAGTGACAATGGGCCGCTGTGACAGCAAATCCAATAATGCTTTGCGAGGAGAGCTCTCCATGTAAAGCACTCCGGGATTTATCTGAACCTTCTTAGGCCATTCTTTTCTTCTCATACACTTCGAAGACTCTTTTTCTGTTATGACCCTTGGCCATGTTAAAATAAACGCAGTGAGACAGGCGAGCTTTAGTGACTGTCTGAAAACAAATCACCACAGATATACACCTGAAAGGGCGCATGCACAGAAAAACATAGCTAACATGATGAGCATGTAGGACAGCCTTATGTAAACATATCACCAGAATGATTGACAATTGGGGACAGGCATTGAGAATTAGCCTTAGCTAAAATGTTGTAGTGTGTGACATAATTCATGAAACATATTTCTCCCTATCAAATAAATGAATAAATAAATAAATTAGGAGGACCACTTATTTAGATGATTCACCTGGAAATAAAAGATTCTCCTCTATACCTTTAAAACAGTTTAGAAAAAGCAACATAAAAAGGTTCTACAGTCTACAGGAAATTTATTCAACATTATTGGAGCCTAAAAATTAAGGCCGCATTTACTGTATTTTGTTCTGAGTCTTGAAATCAGCGATTTGGTTTGATGAGTGAGTGCTTTGTAATCCACACATTTGATTCTAAACTCTAATCTTTGAGCAGTAGGAAAGAAGTGTAAAGACCTCTGAACTGGATGGATGTGCTAGTCTCTTGCTTCAGCATTTTAACAAGTTGGAGTTTTCTAATAGATTTTGTGATAGCCCTCTGCAAATAGTAGTCTACTAAAAACAATAACACATTTTCAATGTCCTGATGCCTAAATTTGGCATTTTATTCTTATGAAAGGATATGAAACTTTAAAAATCAAAGAATTTTTCTAACATGACAAAACAAATCAGTGGCAGAGTAGGTTAGCTAGAAAACGCAATATGTACCCTGCCCTTGAAATACTATGAACAAGTATGAGGCATTATTATTTATTAAAAATTTTATATTGTATCACCGCTATACGATTGAAACTATGATAAGAAATATGTCAATGTCAATGATGTTTTTGTCTTTCTAAATAATCATAAAAATTGGCAAGGTTGTGATTTGTCCTTCACTGTTTACTAAAGGAGAGCAGAATACCCTCTACATCATCCCTGTGACAGTCCAGAGTTTCATTTTTACAAAAAGAAGCCACATCAAGCTGGCATTTTTCTCTAAAAAGCCAGTTTTGAGATAGCTCTATTGTCAAGGGAGAATGAATTGTGTTTCACTGTGGAAAGAGGACTGAAACAGAGAAGAAAAATATGCTTTAAAAAAATTTACTCAACCTTACAAGGACATGGTCTCAGAGTAAACTTACTGTTCATTACAGCAGATACGTTATGTGCTTTTGAAGAAACCCTCCACAATGATACTTGACATAATGCTGTTTATGATACATTAAATATAATTACATACTTTTTTTCATATTCTGCATTTACCAAAATAGGCCTGTGTGTTTGATTTACAAGATCTCAGTTTGAGTCAAATGTATAACAATTCCTATCATTGTTATTTTATTGTTATTTTGTTTATACAAACCGAAATATAAATCGAAAAAAAAAAAAAACACACAGTATCGAGTAACTAAAAGTAGACATAGCAGCAGAGAAATAAAGTGCGCATGTGTGTTTCCCTTTTCATGTGCATGTGTGCATATGATAAAAGATGGGAGTCAGTCGGGCAGTAATGTCAATGCTGTCTGGCAGATTAACAGTTGATATTCCATTTTTACTGGGCTTTGAGTGCAAATGTTTACGTTAGTGCATTTGAGAAGGTTGGAAGTTATAGGATTTGTTTATTTAACTAGTCTTTTAAAAGTAAACATAAAGGTTTGCATCATATTGTAAAAAATATTCATGCATTTAAACACACTGCATCATTCACATCAGGACTCACTAAGCATGAGCATGTGTAAATGGCTGTTTTGCAGTAAAGGACGGCAAAGGCTTGGTTCTTTTAACCTTAACTTTTTCCTTTTGAAAAAAAAAGAGCCATCTGCCATGGTGACAATGAACTGAATCAATTTTCTTCAATCTACCATTGCCTACTGTGAGGAAATGTAGTTAACTGAATTAAGTAAAAGATAAACGGTTTCAGGGGAAGTGATCCATCACATTACATGTCAACACCTGTTACTAGAGTTAGGGTGTAAAATAAAGTTTTGAAACAATAATTTCAAATTAAATTTTATATAGAATTAAATCATTTGCATGGGAGGAAAAATTGAGATAAATTGGTAGTAGAAATATGTTTGTAATAAAAAAATCTTTTTTCGCAATCTGCTGCTATAAATGGTGTCACAAGTTGTATTTTATCAGTTTAGCAATCTAATGTGCATAATGTGTTTTATTGTATTTGTTGTTCTGAATAAATAGATAATTATCTTCTTACTTTCCGATTCTTCCTTCAGAGGAACTTGACCAGTAAGATTATACACCAAAAACTAAATGCTGCTGATCAGCTGAAACTGGGTGTGGTGAAGGTTTGGGGAGCAGGCACCACCAAGGTTACAGGAGCAACCATTACAGACTCGACAGGAAAGGGAACTTCACTCACTGTGCAGCATAACAATGTGACTGAGGTAAGAAGTGTTTTAAAAAACCTTAAGTTTAGTCATAACTTTTATCTTCTGCTTCCACATGAGTGAATTTGTTTAATTCTTGTATTATTTTATTTTTGTCATTGTGCAAAGTCAGTAAGCTACAACATATATGCAAAACTGAAAGTAGATTGGGCACAATAATAAAGGAGGAGATAATGCATTTCATTGTTCTCGGGGACATTTTCTTTAGGTGCCTCTTGTTTCCTCTTGTTCTTGTATTAAAAGTTTTATAACATGGTCTTGTCTGTAAAGTGTAACATTCATATGTACGAGTCGGCCTGGACAAATTTACTCTACTCACATAGATCAAAATTATCAAAAAAATTGTTTTTGTATTTTGTCTTATTTCTCTTATAATTAATCTTTACCACAATAAAGACTTGATTAAAATAACATAAGTTCCATTTTAATGCTCCCCTAGGACGCATAAGTTGGCTAAGTTTCTGCTCTAATAATTCAAAGATAAACAAATTAATCCGTTTCTGACACTGTGTTTGCTGGGCATCACAGTATTTTTTCTCAGCTCAATAGCAGAAACTCACAACTATTTGAGTTAAGTGAATATTTGCAAGCCAGTTTGAAATACAAAACAAAAAAATTAACTCAAGTTTGCAGACTATTTCATATTAGGTCACATTGTCGTATAGCTGTCTAAAATGGTTTAAAGTTCAAATAATTTTGATTTGTAGTTACTAGTCTTAAATCTATTATTTAGTTAATTTTTGGTAATGTGGCGCTCAATGAACATAAAGGGTCGTTGCGCACAGGTGTCAGTGAAAATTGGAAAGAATTCTTCATTCAATTCAAGTGTGCTTTGGTGGGATTGGGAATGAAAGGATCAGGGCTTCAGGTTATGGGAGAGTGAAAAAAGCCCAGTCGTTGTTTGAAAAATACCCAGAGAAGAATTGACAGGAAAATATCAGGTAATGCAAAGATGGTTAGAGATATTGTTAGTAAAAATATTATCTTCAGACACAGAGAGCACAAAATATAGAATGACTGAAGATAGTGTATCAAGGTTCTCGTTTTTGGCTGCTATTATTTTTTTTCCCAATACTGTGTACCTTTACTCTGTGCCAATTTTGGAATATGAAAATACCAGGTGTCACTCTATAAAAACAGCTGAAAAAGCCTCCAATATTCGTATCTTAAATTTGAAAAGTATGAGAAAATAGATAGAAGCCAGAATTTAAGAATTCTATGTATAAAAAAACAGTGTTGGGATGCAAAGATCAGCTGTGAATGAGCAAAAAGTACAAACTTTACCCATCTAGAGAGGGGGATACAAATGATAGAGAATTAATTTGAAGACAAGATGAGACAAGGAAAATAAGAGAAAAGGATTAAAGATTACAGTGCATTAATGTGAGCAACAACAGTATTTTTTTATTATGAGACAATCAATTATACATAATGACAGTCTTATTGGTTAACAACTTGAACCAGTGATCTAATTTAAAAACAATGACATATGGAAGTTATATGTGCCCTGGATAAAATAGGGCAGTTATACCGTGCAGAAAACTGGCTATTGGAACGGTACATTAGGAGAGATATTACCAACTGAGCAGTGTCTATATATGCCCGTCAGTGAAGTAGCTTAAAAAAAAAAAATAAGGAGCACATTTAGACACAGGCTTGCACAGCTATTATTAAAGCAAATAATGTGCAGGAGGCTGGAGATGGAAAAATATACAACGGATATGGTTAAAATTATGTAATCATTATTTTTACACATTTAGCACATAATTTTCTGGATCATTCAGTCTTCTTTTCTCTAATTTTCTTTCCTTAGGAGCTGATTATTGATGTTACCTCAACAGCTATCCCTGTGCATCAACCTTTCTCACTAACATGGAAGACGGGCTGAGGGCCATAAAATGGCCGTTGAGTACACTTTGATCCAATGAGACAAATTTTTATCCTAAATAAAATGTATTTTATGCAAATAAACGATATATGATGTCAAATGTCATATTTTAATTTGTACAATCAGTAACAACTCTGTTAAAAAGCATTATTTTTTTTATGGATGTACCTTAAACTGTAATGTGAAGAAACAATATCTGATAAATAAAAACTGTAATGGTTGCCTTAAGTTTCTGTTCTCCTTTTTTCTATTTTCTCTGAAATACACTAATAAGTTCAATATGCTGTACTGCATTTGTGTGAAGAAATGTATTGTTACAATGTTATTTATATGCTGTCATATACAGTAGATTAAAATAGATACATCTCTTCTAAGTAGTGAGCTTTTAACATTTCCAGAATAATTACATTTTTACTAATACAAAACAATAATTAGCTTCACAGAGGGATAGAGTAACAAAAAAAGAAAGAAAATATCACACAGTAACACTACCTCAACAGATCTATTCCTCAATTTGGAGCAGAGGCGTGCACAGACATTTTGGGGGGCAGGTGCTCAGGAGGGGGGGGAGGGCACTTTTTAGCGCACGTGGAACACTTAATTATAAAAAAAATACACGCATGTTGAATGAAATTTGACTTTTATTTGTAACATTCTCTAAACGTGAGTTTTCAATGAAAAAAAGTCACACCACCAACAGAACAGACTAAAGCTCATCTTTCTTTTTCTTTCATCTGGCTTATCTCCCCGTTTTCCCTCATCCATCTGCTCTCCCTCATCCTGCTGTTCTCCCTCATCCTGCTGTTCTCCCTCACCCTGGTCTTTTTCTGTCTCTGTGTCTTCCCTGAACTCTTCCTCATCTCCTGTCCTGGTAGATGTTGATGGTATAGAGCTTCCCTGCTGTGACTGGCTACAATATAATAATAATAACCATCATGACAATAATAATAATAATAATAATAATAGCTTTAACAAATATGCCACATTAGTTTAAATAATGGACTATTAGGGCAACATGACTGGAAGTCTTGTCACGTGGATATAACTTATGGTAGCCTACAAAATAATAGCTATTTTAATACCTGCTTCACAAACCACTTAAAAATAAAATGTGAACAGCTTCTAAGATTTTTCAAAACGATTAACCCTCCTTTCTTGGCATTGTACTGCAATTACTAAATCAATATACAATTAAGACAATAAAGAGACCAAAATGTGTTAATTTAAGTTGCCTAACAAAACCTATACAACAGAATTCTGAGATTAAAGTCAGAATTCTGACTTTTTTCCCATACTAAACTGAAATAAAATTTAAAAATCAGTTAATTTTTTTTTTTTCAGTGGCCCTAATCCTCTTCCGTATTTGCAATTGCAAGCTCTACTAAAATTATTTGTAGCCTATGTGGTCGTCCTCATGTTATCTGTCATTGACTTGGGCTACAGTGTAAAACTTTCAGAATCAGGTTTATTGCCATTGTTGGTGAAGAGTTCACTAACTAGGAATGTTTTGTGGTACAATCATGCAACATGAAACATATAATATGGAATAGGTAAATAAAATTATAAAAATATCTATAAACTGTGGGTATACGTCATGCAATAAAATAGACTAATATATACACTTAAGATAAAAATATGTTTATCAGGTGACCAATCGGCAAAAATGCATGTTTGGTGCTGCTGAATGAGACATTTTAATGCCCAAAAAAAATGATTTTGCTTGATCTGTATATTACCTGGCTAATGGGGCACGGGAGAAGCAGCCTGTCAGCGACCGTCCCTGCTACCTGAAAACTGCTATGATGCTGCGCATCTGGCATGCCCTGCGGGCGACCGAGCGAGGTCACGTGACAAAGGAAGTGAGAGAGGGTCGTTTGTGCGCAAGTAGGTGGCTCATTTCGGGGCATTGTTTCAGTCGTTTTTAATGGCTCAGGTTTTCAAAAGATCATTTCAAAACCGACCTCAGTAAAATCTTATTAATATTAATAATAATATTAATAAAAAAAAACAAGTTTCAAAAGGGCATTTTCTTTGATAAAGGGCAAACTTCCTAGTGCTTTAGCACCACCTGTCTATGTATGCACGCCCCTGATTTGGAGTAACAAGTAGTCAAGGGAGAATTTTTCCAATTATGTTATTTTCAAAGACTGAACTTGTCATGGTTTTAAGGTGTTTGGCCCACATGCAGACACAGTCGGAGAACAAGGAGAAGTTAAACATTTTTATTTAGGCTATACAAAGATAAGAATAGCTCACTATGTGAGCTGCAGGTGAGGTTCGGGAACATCAGTTAGGAGCACTGCGGGAGGAAAGAGGGAACTGATTAACAGTAGTTGATTTGGGGAGATCTACCCTGATGCTGCTTCGCTTACCGCCAGGTAAGGATAACCTATCCAGGGAGGGTGAGTGGAAGAGGGGATTCTGTGACTCACTGCTTTCCAATGGGAGGAGATGGCTGAGGGAAAGGTGGGCTAGTGGTGGAACTTAGGCGGGAACAGAGGCTTAGTCGTACCACAATGACACTCTGGCATCCTTCAGCTGACTAAAAACTCCTTTTAAGCTCCAGCCAAAGCAGCCCAACAAGCCGCAGGTGCGGGCCACGCCCAGTGTTGTGCCTGAACGTGTTCATTGAACGAAAGTTCATGAACTCGTTCATATTTTGGGCGAACGTGAACTGAACGTACTGCATTACTCCCTGATGAACGTTATTGTGAACTCGTTCATTCTGGCGTCTGTGAACGGCACGCTCTCTCAGTTCAACTCCGTTCAATAGGTTGCCAGATTTCTATAAAGCCCTCCAGGCGAAACCCCGGCTAAATCACACCGTAAACAGGCCTTAATATGTAGCGGGAAAAACACCCAATCTGGCAACAGCAGCTACCAGCGTCGTAGCCTACAGCCGCGTGCGTCATCAAAACAAAATGCAGCGTGGAAGCCACAGCAGCATGGAGGCGACTTAAAACAGGTTTATGACCAGGTGGTCGGTGAGGATGATGGCAACAAGTTTGCCCGCCGGCTTTCAGTAAAAAAATCCGCACTTCAGTAACCTTAAATTCCTACCTCAGCCTGGTCCCTCAGTTTGTGTTAGTAAAATCTTCTTGAGCGGAGGTCTTCAACAGGGGATCCGCGACCCCTAGGGGGTCTACGGAGGTACTGCATGAGGGTCTGCATGGTTAGTTGATATTTTTATATTCCCCCCCTGCATTTTTTTCCCCCACTAATTGAAATGTCTTTAAATACTCATTAACATGAAATCAACACACTGTAGTAAACAGATAAATGGAGGCAGAAGATGTCTTTCAGTAATCAATGCTCACATTCAGCGACACACAGGAGCTCTTTCAAGCTGGGCACCGTTTCCTTCACAACACCTGTCCCATCAACCAGGAATCAGAATCAGAAAAACTTTAATAATCCCAGGGAGAAATTAATTTCTTTACATTACTCCATCTGTAATAGAGTGACTATAGGACACAATTTCATACAATATATATAAATAGGGGGTCCCCGCTCCATCTCGCCATCAGTATGGGGGTCCTTGGTCTGGAAAAGAAGACCCCTGTTCTTGAGGGTTTTACTATCCATGTAACTTGTTTGTTAAACCTGCCTGGTATAATTTTCCAGGATTCCTTTTTAGTATGTATTGAAATGGAATTTCAAATGGAAAAAATTATTAAAATAAAAAAAAAAACATTTGCACCTTAAAGACTACTTTCCTATTTTTCTTTTAATAATTACTCATAAAAAAGACCATTCAAGCAGCACATTTTTCCTGATGTTTTTGAGAATATACTGTAGGGGTGAAAGCTGCAGCTGCTACTAGTGTGAAGTGAATGGACAGCAACAAAGCATTAAAGCAACAATGGGGAAATCTGTCCCCTCAATGCTAATGTAAACCCTGGTTGGATAAGGATTCAAAACTGGATATGAAGATGAAATCTGACGCGCAGTTTCAGAGTTACAACTGATAAAATAATTGCTGTCTGTGGTTCTACAGTAGGCTATGGTGTAATTGAGCAATATATGAAAAAAAAAAAAAAAAAAAGAACTATGAACTAGTTCGTTTTTTGGAATTGTGAACTATGAACTGAACTAGTTCATTTTAAAATGTGTGAACTGAACTTTGAACTAGTTCACGTAGAAAGAGAACTTTCCCAACACTGGCCACGCCCACCTGTCAACAACAGCCACCTGTGGAAGAGAATGAGAAATACTTTAATAATCCCAGAGGGAAATTACTTTTGTTACACACTCTAGTTACAGTTCTACATGATATATACACACATCCAACTATACAATATAATAAAGATAAAAATAAGAATAAAAAGAGATAAAATATATATACACATAGCTCTTCTGTATATATATCTGTATGTATATCTATGTATATGTAAAAACTAAATCCAAATAAAGTGAAGAGTCCAATTAAAGTGAATAACTCCAAGTAAAGTGATACGTGGCCTGCAAAAATAGTGCATGTGGGGGGGGGGGGGGGGGGGGGGGGGGGGGGACTGAATCACTTGAGGGAGGCGTTATATAGGTTGATAACCACAGGTAGGAATGATTTCCTGTGGCGCTCTGTGGTGCATCTGGGTAGGAGGAGTCTTCTGCTGAAGGAGCTCGTCTGCTGGACCAGTGTGTCGTGGAGAGGATGTGAGTAATTGTCTAATATGGACTGAAACCTGGACAGCATCCTCCTCTCTACCACGGTGGTCAGGGTGTCCAGCTGCTCCCCCACAACATCACCGGCCCTCTTGATCAGTTTGTTCAGTCTGTTGTTTTCAGCGACCCTCAGCCCACTGCCCCAGCATGTGACAGAAAAGAAGAGCGTGCTAGCAACAACAGACTCATAAAACATCCTCTGCATGGTCCCACAGATGTTAAAGGACTTCAGCCTCCTCAGGAAGAATAGTCGGCTTTGGCCCTTTTTGTAGACCGCCTCTGTGTTTCTAGTCCAGTCCAACTTATTGTTAAAGTACACTCCCAGGTACTTATACTCCTCCACAGTGTCAACAGGAACCCCCTTGGATGGAAACAGGGGTCACAGGTGTTTTTGTCCTCCTCAGATCCACTATTAGCTCCTTAGTCTTTGTCACATTGAGCTGCAGGTGGTTCAGCTCACTCCAAGTGACAAAGTTGCCCACCACAGTCCTGTATTCACTCTCCTCACCCTTTTCAATGCAGCCAACAATTGCTGAGTCATCAGAAAACTTCTGAAGGTGGCAGGACTCAGAGCAATAGCTGAAGTCCGAGGTGAAAAGGGTGAAGAGGAAGGGGTAGAGGACAGTCCCCTGGGGGGCCCCAGTTTTGCTGACCACCCTGTCAGACGCACAGTTCTGTAGGCGTACATACTGTGGTCTGCCCGTCAGGTAATCAGCAATCCAGGACACGATGGGGGCCTCCACCTGCATCGCAGTCATCTTCTCACCTAGTAGAGCCGGGCGGATGGTGTTGAAGGCGCTGGAGAAGTCAAAGAACATGATTCTCACAGTGCTCGCCGGCTTGTCCAGGTGATTGTAGACTCTGTTCAGCAGGAAGATGATGCTGTCCTCAACTCCCAGGCGGGGCTGGTAGGCGAACTGTAGTGGATCAGTGAAGGGCCTGACCATGGGCCTTAGCTGCTCCAGCACTAGCCTCTCAAAGGTCTTCATGATATGGGACGTCAGTGCTACCGGTCTGTAGTCCTGAGTCTTTGGCAACGGAACAAGGCAGGACGTCTTCCACAGCACGGGTACTCTCTGGAGTAGCATGCTCAGGCTGAAGACTAGGCTAAATATTTTTATTAGCAGAATTAGCAGAGCACGGCACACAGAATCCTGACAGAACTAAAAATTATAAAATCATTTAAAAAATGTGAAATTCAGGCATAGGGACCCTTTTATTGAAAATAAATGTCCAACATAAAATGTATAAACCATTACTTACAGAAGTGAATGTACTGCCAAACATGTTTGGTAATCTGCTTAAACATGTATATAAACTTTTATGAAATCCTGTTCTGCATCTATAGGATCAAATATCTTGCACTCCCAGCAAAGAAGCTATAACTTTTATGTAAAGATTTACCTCCAGGTTTGTGGGGGATTCATAGTAAGATTTGAAAACTAGAATTCAATAATCTACTGTAGTTCTTAAAGGTGTTCTGTAAGGTTGAGGTTGGGACTGTGCAGGACAGGCAAGTTACACTAAACCATCCACCTGCAATCAAGGAAATAAATGGCACACCTTAACCTATTGATTTGGTGGTAACAAAAAAAATCAATTTGGCATATTGCATGTATAAACAGGAAGTCTCATTTTAACATTAATTGAATGAATAAGTGTGTCTCTGGTGATTTTTGACAGAAACAACAATTGTTTTCTCTTCAGTGAAGCTAGTCATGTAGGGTACATAGAAAGACAAACCAGAGACACAAAACTATGAACACATAAAGACAATTTAGAGTCACCTGTTAACCTAAAAGTCATGGTACTCCTAAAAAAATCCGGTCCAACAGATAGCCTTCAGTATTCACTGAAATTAAAACATGGAGCCTATTTCTATACAGCGTATATTCCGTAATGACCAAAGCGTCAGAGGTTTGGCAACCAAACTGTCATGATGGGTATCTGAATAAAGCCCAAAATGCAGAACACACACGGAAACGGGGTAAAAGTTCAACAGAGTTTATTGTGGTTCACAAGCACACGATAAAGAACTTAATCTGGAACAGGTTCAGGGCTGGTTCACTAAAGTCTTGACGGGGACCGGAGACTGTTGGTTAGCAGAGTTTATGAGAAGCTAAGCATCTAGCTTCAGGCTTAGCATGGCAGACCTTGATCTGAGCTTCCAGCTCACTGCAGAGAACAACAGGGAAAATCCACATAGGATTCTTCAGGCTGAGCTTCCAGCTCATTGCAGAGAATGACAGGGAATATCCACTTAGGATTCTTCAGGCTGATTCCACATAGGAATCCCTCCACACAGAAGTCTTCAGGTTAAATCCACATAGGAATCTTCAGGTTGGCTCACCAGGGCAGATTAGCAGGTTAGCTCTCCTAGAGCTTCAGGCTAGAGACTGGTTTCCTGAGATGCAGCTCTCCCAGAGCTTCAGACCAGGGACTGGGTTCCAGTGAGGCAGCTCTTCCTGAGCTTCAGACCAGAGACAGGTTTCCTGTGAGGCACAGACAAAGGAGAGATTAGAATCTGATCTCACACTAGAGACAACTAAGATTCAATCTATAACAGAGGCTCAGGAAGCTAACCAACTAAGATCAACACTGCGGCGTGGAAGCAAGGTCTGGCAGGAGCTTATAAAGGGGAGGTCTCCTGCTGAGTAGATGGAAATCAGGTGTGCTGGAAGGTTCTAGCTCCAGAATACCCACGGCGCACTCTGCTGGAGACAGAGGGTAATCTCCAGATCCCAACAGTAACTCCAGCCCTAAGGAGAAAATACAAAGGGCAGCAGAGGATCCTCGGCGCCCTCTGGTGGGCAAGCCTGAGGATCCCAACACAAACATTACATTAGAGAGAATATATTAGTCAATGGTGAGACTACTGTCTTCTCTGGTGCTCCAGTGCTGCTGACTACTTGATTAGACAATTGACCCTTCAAGTCTTACAAACTGTGGTGCGTTTGTGAGGAAGTCCTTGTTCCAGGCGATTGTTGATACATCTACCTGAGTCTTATGAAGTTTCTCACAAAGTACAGTAATAAAGGCTGAATTGTGTTGCATGCACTGGAGAAATGAAAGAATATAATATTGACAGTACTGTCTGCCTTGTCAAAATGACAGTAGGTGTGTTGAAGCAGGTGTATGATGGTGTCTTTAACTCCAGCTCCATGGTAATAAGTAGAATGCAGGGGGGCCTGATAGCTGCTTGGTTGTTTGGTGAGGTGAACAAACAAGTCTCTTTAGGACCTTCATGATGTGGGATGACACAGCAGCAGGTCTATAATCACTGATGACTGTTGGCTTTGGTACTGGAACAAGGCAGGAGGTCATCCACATCACTGGAACCATCTCCAGGGTTGATTTTTTCCCAACCTCACAATTCCTGATCGGTAAGTTGTAGTGAGAAGCTAATAACCCCTTGTTACCCCCTGTATACTACACAATGCAAGGATGCACAATGAGGATTCTTGCATGTCTGGAGAATCAGCCTGAATTTTGATACACCTGTTTTTCATCTCACCAAATTTGGTAAATTAGACAATCGCAGGGCATCAACTTAGATACATTAATGTATCTACATATCATTAAGATAACATTACAAATTCCAAGTCGAGCAGTGGTTCATGAAATAAGAGGGGACTAAGTAACTGAATCTTAAACAGTGGTTGGTGACTCTACCCTGAGTACATGAGCTCCTGCTCATCTATTTGGATTGTAAATCCCAAGCATCCCTCAGGTTAAAAGCCATTAGTTTAAAATTAAATATTCAGTGTATGGCACTTATGTGGATTAAAATGCTTTGTTATAGATTAAAAACGAATTGGCCCACATTTTTTAGATGACAGAAAACATATTAGTTATAGTTGTTTTAGTTTGAAATTATTCCACCATTGGGTAAAATGAAGAAAATGCATGCTTTAAATGATTGGAAAGACTAAGATACTTAAGATGAACCTCTTCACTTTCTTTCCTATCTGTTGATATCTCAAATCTATTTAACAAAAGAATCTAAGTGCAACATTTTAAGTGAATAGTAAAGAACTTTAACCCCAGCCCAGTTAAGTATTCTTCAAAAAAAAATATTGTCAAATTCAATTATAGAACCATGCCTTTGTAACGCTTGTTAAAGGCTAATGACAAGGAACTGACTATATAGATGTAGAAAGATGTTACCAGAAGAGGGTTCGTTGAGGAGCCCGAGGTGTGAATAATCACAGAGACAAAAATAAGGTTTAACTAGTTTTGTATTAAAGTGGCCAAGACACACACAAAAAAAAAAACAACAAACACACAAACATTAATAACAAAACAGTTTTTGATTAATTGTCCCCAAGGTTCAGTTAGGTTAGATTGTTAGTCCATACGCTATGGTAATCCAGGGTTGGGAAGAGAATAGTTTTTATCCTTATAGGAAAGAAGAGTCTGTATCCTACCGCACAGGTAGAGGTCTTAGCTCGCCATCTTCAGTTGAATTAGAAGAAAAAAAAAGTTGTTATGAACCAGATTGTAGTGAGGGTGATGTCCTTTTTCTGGCATAAAAAAAAAACCTGACCGTTGAAGGGATGACAAGTTGATCTCCGTCTGTGTAGTGGTATTAATGAAAGACAACATGAGCGGTTTGGCCCAAGTTGTGAGAGAGAAGCGAGTCCAAAAGACAGCTTATAATATTAGATCTTTAGGAAGATCCAGTAGCTTTTTTTTTGAAACGAGACGCCAACAGAGCATGCAACAGCCACAGGTGGGGAATGGAGGAGGGAGTGGCACTCTGACTCCGCAGGTAAATAGAGTTGGGGTGATGTCGCACAGGGCGTGGCCCGTCAAATTAAAAGGACTTAGGAGCTGAGGGCTACACGTTCCCCCCCTGAACTCATGTACGGCCCTGTACATGCAGCGGGCTGACGGCAGACGGCTTGTTTACTGGTAAGGGAAGGTTGGACCTCATCAATTTCAACAACATAATTAAAGGCGGTGCTTAGTCCATGGAACAAAGATTGGATACTTTGGAGCAGTGGATGGCCCAGCCTGGAGTATTGGAACCGCTCAGGAGGACGACGTGTTCGGATAGGTCGATGGCCTGGTGGTTCGGACCCGGGACTGGACAATTCAAGCTCAGAGGGTGAGTCAGATTCAGAGACAATGCTGACGGGGTCTGGAGTTTCCGGATCAGAGGAAGCGCTTTCTTCAGGCTCCAGGTTAGCAGCAGGTCTTAAGTCTAAGTGAGTATTTACAGCTTCAGCTAAGTGGTCAATGGTTTCTTGTGACGATTCAGATTCCGGTTCACTCTCAATCACACGAGGCCCCACTTCCATCAGAGGTTCTTCAGTCCGGGCAGACTGTGGTTGCTGGCCAGGCGGGACCACAGCTGACTCAGCCGGATGAGCAGAAGTGGGCAATTCGATTATGGATGTGAATCTGACTGGTTCTGAGATGGAGAGAGGTTTAACAGGAATCAGTTCTTCTTCCGACAGGATATCTTCACCACCATCATCAGGAGGATTGAGAGGTGTGCTTTCTGACGGTAGGGAATGTGTCACTTTCTGTTTGATTTGTTTGGCAGGGGCTGAGAGGAAACCACAGGGTAATAGCAGGTCTCGATGGAGTGTACGTACAGGACGGTCCTTGTTTTCTGGCTTCACGGTGTAGACTGGAAGTGGACTGGCTCTTTTGATGACTGTGTACACATCTGGCTCCCACCGATCAGCAATTTTGTGTTTTCCCCTTATTCTCACATTTCTCACCAGCACACGATCTCCCACCGACAACTCTGAAGGAGTGATGTTCTTGTCGAAACGGGTTTTGTTTTTCAGCATCAGCTTCTCAGAGTTCTCAATGGCAATTTGGTAGCTTTCTTCGAGGTGGGCTTTCAGCTTTTCAATGTACTGAGAGTGAGAGGAGTGCGTTTTCTCTCCCAATGGCAGTCCGAAAGCGAGATCTATTGGGAGGCGTGGCTGACGTCCAAACATAAGCTCATAAGGGGAGAATCCTGTGACATCGCTCCGGGTACAGTTGTACGCATGCACCAGTGGTTTTACAAAATCTCTCCAGTGTGTCTTGTCGTGATCATTCAAAGTTCCCAGCATGTCCAGAAGGGTGCGATTAAACCGTTCTACTGGATTACCCCGAGGATGGTATGGGGTGGTACGGATCTTGCTGATTTCTGCCATTGCACAGAGTTCTTTGATAATACGGCTCTCAAAATCAGGTCCTTGGTCACTATGGAGCTTCTCAGGGATGCCGTAATGTACCAGGAAGTTGTCCCATAAGCACTTTGCTACGGTCTTCGCTTTTTGGTTTGGCGTGGGAACAGCGACTGCATACTTTGTGAAGTGGTCAGTTATCACGAGTATGTCTTTGGTATTGCTCCGATCAGGTTCCAACGACAAGAAATCCATGCATACCAGTTCCAAAGGTCTTGACGTTTTGATGTTAACCAGCGGAGCTGCTTTGTCTGGCAGTGTTTTCCGTCGGACACATCTTTCACAGTTCTTTATTTTGTTGTGGACATCTGCAGACATACGAGGCCAGTAAAACCGTGATCTTGCAAGGTCAAGCGTTCTCTCAATGCCCAAGTGTCCCATCTGATCATGCAGCTGGTATAATGCTTCAGAGCGACATTCTTCAGGTAGCACAAGCTGGTATGTGGTTTCACTCCCAATCTGCCTTCTCCGTACAAGAACATTGTTGTGGAGCTCCAGTTTTGTTAGTTCTCGCAGGAGTAAAGGTAAGTCTGGAAGTTCGTCCCTCAGAGAAGTAGGTGGACTTTCTCCTCTTTCCAACTGTGCAACAACATGCTGTATGACGGGATCGGTGTGCTGTTTGGCTGCAATTTCATCAGGAGAGAATGCAGGTATGACGGGTGAGGCAAACTGTATGTCATCAACAAAACTGTCTGGCAGACTTCCTGGATCAGTGGTGAGTGTCTGGACCAGAGCAAGAACTTGGTCTTCAGCAGTGGAACCATACACAAGCTGTCGGTCACAAATGGCATGGACTGTGTGCTGGTCTATGGAGACAGGTGAGGAATCTTGTAGGTGATGTTGGGTGAACCTTAAAATTCTCTCACGCTCTTTTTGTGTCAGGTGGTCATCTGGCAACACCTCATGCGGTCGACGAGAGAGACCATCTGCGTCAGCATTTTGCTTTCCTGCTCTGTAAATAATCTTGAATGAGTAGGTGGAAAGGGCAGAGAGCCACCTGTAGCTCGTTGCATCCAGCTTTGCAGAGGTAAGGAGGTAGGTCAAAGGGTTACTGTCTGTGACCACTGTAAAAGGTGTGCCGTACAAATAGTCATTAAACTTTTCGGTCACCGCCCACTTCAATGCTAGGAATTCCAGCTTGTGTGCAGAGTATCTGGCTTCACTCCGAGACAGGCCCCTGCTGGCATAAGCAACCACTCTGTTCTTGCCGTCGTGTTCTTGGTATAAAACAGCACCAAGTCCTGTGCAGCTGGCATCTGTATGCAGGGTGTACGACTTGCTAGGATCGGCAAAGGCGAGAACAGGCGCTGAAGTGAGCTTTTGAATGATGGTCTCAAAGGCAGTCTGACATGCAGGGGACCAGCGGCCACCGAAAGGCTCTTTTGGGTTCAGGTAGGTCTGGGATTTTATCAATGGTTTTCGTTTTTTCTGGTTTGGTGGATAGCCTGAGGTCAGCTCATTCAGTGGTTTGACGATGGATGAGTAGTCTTTCACAAAGCGTCGGTAATAACCGGCAAATCCGAGGAATGAGCGAAGTTCCTTGAGGTTCTGTGGGACTGGCCAAGATGTTAGGGTGGCAATTTTCTCTGGGTCTGTCTCAACTCCATTCCTCGACACCACATGTCCGAGATACCGCACAGATGGCTGGAAAAAGACACACTTCTCCACAGACAACTTCAGGCCAAACTCCTTTAACCGCAGCAAAACCCTCATCAGCCGCTCTTCGTGCTCTTCCAGCGTCGGAGCGAACACGATTAAATCATCGATGAAGACGAGTGCTTCTTTGAGGTTTAAATCGCTCATGCACTTCTCCATCAACCGCTGAAAAGTGGAGGGCGCATTTGTAACTCCTTGCGGCAAGCGGTTAAACTCCCAGAAGCCTAGAGGACAGACGAAGGCGGTTTTGCATTTATCAGATTCCTCCATCTCGATTTGATAGTAGCCGGACTTCAAATCTAGGACGGAAAACCATTTTGATCCGGACAGGGCCGTAAAGGTGTCTTCTAGCTTTGGCAGAGGATATGCATCTTTGATGGTTTGAGTGTTTAACTTTCTGTAGTCTATGCAGAGTCTTACGCTGCCATTCTTTTTGCGCACCACAACGATGGGGGAAGCAAATGGTGAGTCTGATTCACGTATTATGCCAGACTCCAACAGCTCTTGCAAATGTTGTTTGACAGCATCCAGGTCTTGTGGGTGGATGGGCCTGGGTCTTTGCTTAAAAGGTGTTGGGTCTGCAAGTTTGATCTGGTGCTTTACTTTGTCAGTGCAACCAAAATCAAGGTCATGGTGAGCAAAGACTTCAGGAATGCTATCGAGCTTGGAAATAATACGTTGCTTCCACTCTGGGGAGATGGGTGAATCAGCCAAATTGTAGTTCAGCTTTGACTCTGATGACTTTAGGCTGTCTTGCTGGCACACACTCTGTTGCTTGTGGAGGACTGACTGGAAGGCACACAGCTCTGCGATAGCAGCACGGGCTGGAAGGATGACATCGTGGTCAGACTCATTTGTGATGACAACTGGGAGATGGCACGGTTGGACTGAGGGAAGATCCACCAGGCATGACTGGACCATCAGGCCGCCGGGCAGGGAGAAAGATGTTGGATGCTGGATAACGACAGACCTCTCACCTTGTAACACTGGAGCGATGGATATAGCATCCATGACAATGGTTTTTCCAGCTGCGAAGGTCTGTGGACTGTTGGTCTGTAGCTTTAAAATGCCATGGTGATCATCAGTGGCAAGCTTGTGTCTTAGCTCTAGGATCTTCAGCACAGCTCTATGCCCATATGGTACTGGTTGGAATTCGGAGTCTTTGATCTCAGAGTGTTTCTCATACACCACATCCAGTGTGCTGGTACCAATGAGGACTGAGGGCTGTGATGATCTGAAGTCAGGTACCACCAATGCCAGAGTGTTCACATTCACTGACTGTCCCAGGAACTCAGCAGGAAAGGTAATGTCCAACTCCACAAATCCTAAGTAGGGCACAGCTTGTCCGTTTGCACCTTCCACCTCCAGCAGGTTATTTAGGGGCTTGATCTCGTGGTCGGACAAATATGTGTTATAGAAGGAGTGAGTGACAGTGGTAACCTGGGATCCGGTGTCAAACAAGCAATGAAAGTTTGAGCCTTTTATCTTGACCTGTCCTATACTTTTTGTTCCAATTAATCCTTTGGGAAAGGAGTTTCGTGGTGTAAAACGTTGATTTTGGGGACACAATTCAGTAGCAGCTTCCACCTGTCCCTCCGAAGAAGCTGCATTTAGTTTAACTGTTTGGAGTTCTTAGCGTCCCATGCTTGCTGCTTCTGTTTCAGCTGTCGGCGCTTTTGTTCAACAAGGCTGGAGTTGGCTAAATTTGTGCAGGCAGGAACAATATGTCCATCTTCGCCGCACTTGAAGCAAAACCAAGGCTTGGGCCTGGTGGAGACATTGACTTTTGGCTTTAACTTACTCTGCCGGTAATCTGGTGCAGAGGCGGGAATTTTCTTCGCCAGCAAAGCAGACATCTGATTTTGCAGTTTTACCATTTGTTGTTTCAGTTCATCAATGGCGCTGGTGTCCGTGCGGCCACAGACACAGGAGGATGCACTCTGAGACTGCAGGTTGGCACGATGTTTCGAGGATGTAATGTGTTTCTTCATTAAGGACTCTTTGGCCAACTGCCTGTCCTCTTCGGTCCGGAGCAGGAACAAAAGTTCGGAGAAGGTAGGTGGATTGTCTTTTTTTTGCTCAAGCTGTAATTTTGTAATGACAACATTGTCCCAGCATCCTCTGCAGAACTGTTTCAATAGATGCTTGTCAGTGTCTCTTGCTGGGATTCCGCCCCGCTTCACAACTGTGCTCAGTGTCAGTTGCAGTCTTTGCAGGAAGGAAGACCCTCGCTCTCCGTGGTCCTGAAGAGTGTTTAGGAACTGAGCGAAGAGCTCTTCTCCATCCTGGACAGTGGCAAAGGCTGAGTCGAGCACTTGGGTGAACATGATTGGTAAAGAGTTGGGCCCCAAGCTTTTAACAAGGTCGGCAGCTGGAGGGAGCAGGCTTTCTAGAATGCGCCTTGTAACGTGCAGTGGCGACAAGGTAGGGTCAGCTCGCAAGAGTTCAATATGGGAACGCCATGAGTCGTAATCTGCCTCATTACTTGGTTTAGGAATCCTTCCAGAAAATGTTCGTAGGCGCAGTGGGGACAAGGATTGGAGGCTCATGTCGTCCTTTCTCACAATGTGCTCCACGACAACCCTCTGTACTTCTGGGGGATTCAAGTCGTGTCCAGAAAGAGAAATCAGCTGTCCTGGATTGGCAGCTGTATTGACTAGAGGAGGGTCTGCTGATTGGCCAGTGGAAGAATGACCCACCGACTGAGAAGTTGATGGCATCTGAGACACAAGGGTTGAACCTGACATGGTCTGCCCCGTCTCCAGTACATCAACTGTAGTCTCTTGTCTCTCCTCATCTTCATCATCATCATCATTTCCTCCGACTTCTGCCAGATGTCCACTTATTTGATCCATTACCTCTTTAATAACTTCTTCAAAGGGTTTTCCACATCGGTAAGCAATGCGTTTGAGCTCATGGAGGTAATCAGTGGAAGGTACAGTGGGGGCAGGAATGATGGCAGTACTCCCCCCTGTGGCTGTGGCATAAAGTTCATCCGCAAGTAGTTTTATTTCACAGACTAAACCAGACTTGCTCTGTGATTCAAATTTATATGGCAAAAGAGGCTTCAATTTATTCAAAGCTGCGTATGTATCATATTCAACAATCAGGTTTTTGTAAAAAGAACTGTCAGAATCTGTAACAGTAAATGCCATTTTTAAATCCCCATAAGTACGCAAATAATCAATCAACTCATCATCTGCTTGAGTGTTAGTCACACCGGTAGCAAAAACACAATGGGAAACCTCAACCCCTGTTTTTTCAATGAAATCCATTTCAGACACTTCTGATGCAAGTTTAGTCAAAAAACAAAAAACAATCTCAGTAATTCACAATGAATATTCACACATCAGACTCCTGGCTAGCTCGCCAAATGTAACGCTTGTTAAAGGCTAATGACAAGGAACTGACTATATAGATGTAGAAAGATGTTACCAGAAGAGGGTTCGTTGAGGAGCCCGAGGTGTGAATAATCACAGAGACAAAAATAAGGTTTAACTAGTTTTGTATTAAAGTGGCCAAGACACACACAAAAAAAAAAACAACAAACACACAAACATTAATAACAAAACAGTTTTTGATTAATTGTCCCCAAGGTTCAGTTAGGTTAGATTGTTAGTCCATACGCTATGGTAATCCAGGGTTGGGAAGAGAATAGTTTTTATCCTTATAGGAAAGAAGAGTCTGTATCCTACCGCACAGGTAGAGGTCTTAGCTCGCCATCTTCAGTTGAATTAGAAGAAAAAAAAAGTTGTTATGAACCAGATTGTAGTGAGGGTGATGTCCTTTTTCTGGCATAAAAAAAAAACCTGACCGTTGAAGGGATGACAAGTTGATCTCCGTCTGTGTAGTGGTATTAATGAAAGACAACATGAGCGGTTTGGCCCAAGTTGTGAGAGAGAAGCGAGTCCAAAAGACAGCTTATAATATTAGATCTTTAGGAAGATCCAGTAGCTTTTTTTTTGAAACGAGACGCCAACAGAGCATGCAACAGCCACAGGTGGGGAATGGAGGAGGGAGTGGCACTCTGACTCCGCAGGTAAATAGAGTTGGGGTGATGTCGCACAGGGCGTGGCCCGTCAAATTAAAAGGACTTAGGAGCTGAGGGCTACACCTTGATTTTAAGTATATGGCTGTTTTTGATTTAAGCTTTTAGGGTCTATGGTACAGGTCTGCTCTTGTGTGTTGAATATCAGGTCTTTAAAGGCTAGCTTAACAAAATAAAACCATAACTCACAATACAACAATAGATATCTATGGCTATTGTGCAGCAACACTGTATAATTTTATTTTATCTTTTTGACAGTTAAAGATATTTTCACTCCGCCTTTGAACCTTGCAGGATGTAAGGTTCGTATCAATGAAGAAAAGAAAAGTTTCATGGGAACAATCCAAATACAGTACATTTATAATGCTTTTCTTCCATACATATCCTGATGCTTTGTAAAAAAAAAAAAAAAAAAATAGGTCCCAACTTTTTCCCATACTAGCTATTTTATCCCTAATTTTTAGTGGATAAAAATATTTTCCATGCCTTTTTCATGGAGACTGATCAGACAACATGATTTCAGATGAGTTGCAATTAAGCGTGTCATAGATGAAGAAGGAAACAAAAACATAAATGAACATAAAAGAGATAATAGAAACCTTCAGAAAATCTGAAGGTTGTCAAAATTGCCGTGTGTGGTAACGTGTTTGTAAAGTGATCTTTTAAGCTTTTATGTATTAAAAATATTTCATTTCAATCAGTCATTTCATTAGTTTTTATTGTCAGAACTAAGTAGAGTTTAACAACTTTCACCAATTCACCATCAAGGGGCTAGAAAATGTTAAAAATAATGAAAGAACAAATCATCTCCAGGCTTGCAGATATTTCAGACATTATTTCTATGATGTAAGCATTTACAGTGTGCATTTGCAAATTTGGCAGTGAAATAAAGCATTCTCTAGCAATCAAGTTCTCATTTTACAGACAAAACGAGTCATAATCAATTTGGCATGTTGCATTGTTTCATGTTGAATTGTTTCTGTCATCTTCTCTGTTTTTGACGGTGACATTACATTTTATCTGAAGTACTCTCCATATTTATTTCCTCCATATTTTTTTTTTATAGGCTGCCACATTTAGCTCACCAAGACAAACACTCGAACAACATACCTGTTTTTATGAGCTATTTCACATGTTAAACTCTCTTAACTAATATGCTACTCTCATTCACATAAACCACCGTATGCTGTTCTCACTGCACCAACTATCTTCTGTTAGAAATTGTAACAGCTGCCTATTAAATGTTTATTATTTGTTTCATAATTAAGCCCCCGTGGTAAAATATTATAAAAAGAGGTGGTTTTTTTTTTAAAGTCTTTAAAATCTGCAATCATCTAAAATTCTCTCTTACACATTTGGGGCATAATTATTAAAAATAAAAATAGACAGATGCTTGATATTTGTTTTTCTTTTAATTGTATACAGGAAAAAAATAATTATATTAGCTAATGTGTGGAGGATTTTACAATGATTTACATTTAAATGAGATCTTCTTGCTATCTGACTTGGCAGGTCTTAGGTTGATTTGAACATTTTACCCATTGGTATATTGGTTTTTGACTTATTCAATGAATGATTAGACATAAATAAAAATCCAGCATTGCCACTTCAGGATGGCCCGAATGGCAACTAAAAGTTATCTGGGCTAATACTTATACATATATATATATATATATATATATATATATATATATATATATATATATATATATATATATATATATATATATATATATATATATGTATACACTATATATATATATATATATATATATATACAATACTTGAATTATTAAAAAGATAATCATAAGAGCACAAAAAAAACATATATTCATTGTATTTAATCACATATTAAGGCTATTCAACCATTGGCTTTGTTGGGAGTCAGAAATCATATAACTTTATTTATTGCTTGTAAGAGTTTTACATTTTCTGTATAGAGAAGATTGAGTTTAATTTCTATTACTGATAGAACTATGCCACTTTCAGGTCATCATAAAGTTGAACTGGACGGACGGACAGAAGACAGACAGAAGGAGAGACAGACTGATAATGATACAAAACTATAATAATAACACATGAACAACAATTCATGAATAACAATTGTTTCATCTTTGTCTTTGTAGTTTCAACCGATAATGTCAGAGGAAACTTTAAATACTTTCATTAAAAGTAACTTGAAAGCAAACAGGCATTGGCATCCTTTGTTCTTAACAGGTCACAGTTTCAATAGGCACATTGTTACTGGCAAATGAAGCTGCAAGGTTACTTACATGTCTAAGCAAATTGAGAAAGATTTCCTGTCTGGATAGAGCACTGATGAGAAAAATGCATTTCTTTCAAATGATTGTGAATTAAGCACCAAAGGATGGCCACACGCGCATAAATTCACAAATCTCATCAAAGGGCACAGTGGCACACCCACACACTCGCATAATGCAAACATTCCCTACGCATTAAACCAGAAACAGGGCATGCACAGAACAAAGATTTGCCAATTGGCCGGACCATCCATGCAGAAAAGGATTTAAATATCACTGAAAATGGGGCCACACTGATTGCATCACTTCCGATTCAGCAGAGCTAGTCAAATGCCTCTGGTGACGAAGTAATTCAATACCTCAGACAGTATGCATAATGTCACAAATAACCCTGCATGCATGATCACCTGTAAACCCAAATCAAATTACTTGCTGCTGTCTTCAAGGATATAAGGTGTGTGCTGGTTGCGCGGAGGCATCATGGTCATTGAAAGTTAAATATATAAGGAGCTACACCTCTGAATTACAGTTTGTTTCTAAGATTGCCTCATTTGAATATGGGAAAAATGATGTGGCAGCTGCTCCCAAATGCCATATACAAATGAAATATCTCTGCTCATTAAATACACAGTGGGAGGTGATATCCCTCTGTTTACTCAGTTTATTTTAAGTTTGTCTTTTTCCTTTTTTCATACTTTCATATCAGGTTGCTGCAAGTCATTAGAAACACATAGACAGAATAACATGTCTTTGCTTCATTGTAGATTAAAATTATCCCTGGTATGTGAAAAAATAAATAAATAAAAATACAGGATTCAATTACAAATCTTACAAATATGAGTACAATTCAAAAAGGGCTGGTAAATAACGCTTTATTTAGTTTGTATAATAATGCTTTCCCTAATTAACATAAGGGGCATGCTAAGATGTACAGTACTGTGCAAAAGCATTTCCACTTTATAAAATTGTTTGCCCAAAACCTCAAAGCTTTTTACTAGTATTTAATGTTACACACCAATATTAAGCTGGACGAAATCTTGAACAGAAAGGAGAGTGAGATATAGCTTCAGTTTGTTTTGTTTTTCTTTTTGACTCTAAAGCTTGCAAAACATGTTTGGATTACCTTTCATTACAATTATACTTGTATGTGTTTAATGGTACGTGCTAGGTTCAAGTGCTGATCAAACAACGTAGGGTTGCCTTAAAAAGGGCTGCTGACACTAACACTGCAGCCAGCCCATCTAAGCCATGAAAAAACCTGTGAAAAATCAACCTGTGAAAAGTTCCCTTGGCTATGCTCTCTTAACTTAAGGTGGCGGGTTGATTATTTTCTGAAAATAACTGGAACTGGTCATAGACCTGACTTTTTTTGTTTGGCTCTTTTAATTCAAGAGCCTGATCCATGATATGTGATGACATTTTCTTCTAGCAGAATACATTGCGTTGAATGGTTTTGATAACCACAACTTTACTGCGCCACAGCTTTTAATGATTTTGGCTCTGTTTGGTGCACACACAGAAATGGTGCTGTGGTCAGTGTGAACCCAGCGTTAAAGCCCTCTACTTGTTGTTTTCTGGTATTTCCCTCTATATAGCGTCATCTATTTTTCTATCAACCCTAACCATCTTCCCTGGCAAAAAAAAATTATTTTGGCCTTATCTTAGCAGAGCCTCTTATTACAGATGTTTTTTGGTTTCCATTAGAGTGATTGTGGTTAACTGGCTTTCTTCTTTCCAACTGCTTTCTTCTTGCCTCCCCTCCATTCATGCTAGAGTCCCCTACTTTAGTCACAGTCTTCAGCTTCAGTCTTCAGTCTGCAGCTTTTCAAATACTACCATAAGCTTCTGTGTTGCTCTTATAAGTAATGCATTCATTTACTGTATGTTGTGGTAGATTTAAAGTTACACTATGCCCTCATATTTTTCTTGTGTGATGTACTACACAATGCCACATTAGATGTTATTTTGACTGCCTTATAAGTTAACCCTGCATTAATATTTATTTATGACCTGCCTTGTTTCTTTGTTGAGTCTGCTTTTTCACAAATTTTCTCCTTCAAACCATAAACTATCACTCTGTACCAATTTTACGGGTAAAAACGAACATGTGTTCAACACATTTATTTCGGTCACATTTTTTAATAAAAGGCATAAATAAAAAAAAAAGGTATGCGTTAAAATTTAAACCTATATGACTGTAAATTAAAAAATGCAGGGGAGATGAAGAAAAATATGGTGGATGTCTGTCTACATAAATTTCCTTTCAAAAAAAAAAAACTTTCTCTTTCTCTGTAGAACAAGTTTCAAAAACTCAAAGTCAGTTTGTCATGAAAGTAAATCTAGGAAAAAAGTATATTTGGAAATTAAGAGAGGTCCAAAAAGCAAGAAACTGTGAGAGATGAGAAGCAGTGACATGTTGAAGGAGTGGATGAGGTAGAATAAAGGATTGTAGATTGGAGTCAGACATACTGAGTTCTGGGGATGGATGGAAAGTCACAAAGTGGAGGGGAATGTACTTTTGCTAGAATAGACCTGATTGAGGTCAGTATTTCTACCTGATAAGACATCACTTTAATCACCCTCTGTCTGCCTCATCACCATGAAGGGGGTGCCCTCATCAAGAGGGAAAGTGAGAGACTGCATGTAGACAGAAAAATAGAGAGCGACAAGACAAATGTGACTGTAGAGACATGAAAATGAGCAAGCATTGCTGCATAAGAAAGTGTAAGAGGTAGCTCCCCAATAGCAGAAAGAGAAAATTTAGAAAAACGTGCTACATTATATAGCATATTAAGCTAATACAATGAAAACAATGGGTCCAATGAATTAGGCGCATCCAAAGAAATGCTCACCAGGATCTCTGAGAATATGTTTGAGGATATTACCATACACATATGGTTGCCACGAGGGATCTTCTGGAAATCCTGTTAAAATGGATCCTCTAAAAATATATGTGCTACATTTTATTCATATACTGCAGGGATAAGTATCAAAAGTCTGCATATCTCCGGATATAAAATGGTGCTGATCCGGAGATATACGGACGTTGGATCCCTGAAAGTTTCTTGCATATTTTTGGATATGCTCCATATCTTTCACATATACAGAAAGAAAATACAAGTTGTATCTTCTTGGGTTTTAACCTTTTTTGTCCAATGTAGAGCCTCAAATAGACCCTCAAATTTGATGTTATGTTCTACTTCTTAGGACCAACCAATCCTTTTTACTTTGAATTACAGTTTCTTTGGAACTTCCTGTTCAAAGGGAGTTTTTCCTCTCCACTGTCGCTACAAGCATGCTTAGTGTGAGGGATTGTATTTGAGTCAATAAGTCAATGCAATCAACCGGTTTTCCTTAGATAGAAAACTTTGTATCAATTTGACTGTATGATCTGGTTGAACTGTAAAGTGCCTTGAGATGACGTGTTGTGAATTTGGCGCTATATAAATAAACTGAATTGAATTGAACCATCATTTGATACTTTTTATAATGTGAGGCCATTTAAACTCAAAATCAGGTACTCATTTTTATTCAAAATGTTTTAATTTTTAAGAAACTATAAGGAAATTGCAGGGTGGTATTTACAATTACTTTCATTGAACACAGATATGTTGTGCTAGTGATCTTTTATTCAACCAATTAAATGTTTTGAGGGTTTTCATCATGTTTTCTTCAAACTTTATATTTCTGCCAATTTGTCTAAATGAAAAAAACCCTCAAACAGGGAATTTCCATGTGTTTGATGGTTCTTTTCGTCTACCTCCCCCTTTTTTGCATCTCCTTTCCATATTAAGAGTCAAGCTATCTGTGTGAGCTGCTCCTGAGGGAAAGCGTGGCTCTTTAACATCTTGTGCTATCAAAGTTAAAAATAGTGCTCCTCAGCAAACGAAAAGGTTATCCAATTAAAAGTAATTGCCGGAAAAGAGGAACGACAGCACTTTTTTCTCAGGGAAAATAAATAATACCAAGCTTAGGGTGTCAGTTGTTGCATCAGTCAGAAGTATGCCCTCTCCATCTAAGTTCACCTTAGGCTCCCAAGTGCTTTTTTCATTTTTATTTTCTTGAGTTTAAAACTTTTTTCTTCGAAAAAAAAAAAATAAATAAATACAATGCACTGAATAACTGGTATAGAAGTGATAATACTTTATTAAAGTATTGAATCACTTTGATAAAAATATAATAAGTTGCTGTTAGATTATGTATATTTTTTGAATAATGATTGTTACAAAGTCTGAAGCCACAAAAAAAGAGGAACAAAGTCTGCAATTTGCAATATATTTTTAAAATATAAATAGTAGAAATAAAAAAATAAAGTTTTTTGTCACAGATGTCAGTTAAACTCATTGTATTGATTAATTGCAAATACATTAAGCCTTTCTTTGCCATTGATAGGTTTATACTTCATACATTATAAACAACTCCAAATTAGGTTAATAAATTAATAAAATAAGTAAGATAAGTTTGAGTATATGTAGAAAATAAAAAATAAAAAAGTAAAAAAATAAACAAAAATGAAGATTAGCGGAAAAAGAGGCTGATTCTACTTTTCTGTAAAACTTTTCTGTAAAACAAATTGTTCCAAAATTAAGTTTAATTCCTGATGGTCATCAAACATCATCTTAACCCCAATGGACAATTTATATTGTCAAGAGTAGGATAAAAAAAAATACCAGATACAACACCTCAAAAAGATATGGCAGTTACCCACTAACTGATAATACCCAATAACAGATAACCAAATACAACAATGAAAGCAACCTAGGTTTCCTTTAAACCTTGACAGTGCTATAGATTGATCATACCGAGGCTGACACACTGATGCAGGAGGAAGCCTAAAAACATAACTGAATGCAAAGAAATTACTGAAGCCTGTCAGTCTTGTTTAAAACAGATTCATTTGTTGGTTTCGTGTTTTACAATAAGAATAACATTGATTATTATTGTCAACAGATGCAGAAATGTGCCTTCACATATAACAAAAAAAAGACCATTCTAAGACAAGAAATGTAAAGCTACCATAAATTCATCATGATAGGAAGAAATAAATGCTTTAAATATGTATCTCTCCTTGTGTTATGAGTTTAAACTCCCTAGAATAAGTGGAAGTTCTTTATTTGTTACCAAAAGTGTGAATAATTAATGCAAATATATAAAGGTTTTTCTCATAGTATTTTTGCCCCGTCTGTTCCTGTTTGGCTATGACACCATCCTGGAGCGAAATATCAGCTGTGCTGCTGCCATCAACACCCTTGTTTGTAGATGTTTGAGATCGGCCTGTTTTACAGTGTAGTCCTGTTTCCCTGACTGTGACTAACTGGATGTGCTATCTTCATCCTCCGACATGGGAGCTGGCTCAGAGCTCGTCTGCCTGGCTGTGTGTTTCCTGGACGGGACCGCCTTTTACAGCTGCTTTTTTTATCTCTGCTTCTGTCTCCTTGAACCCCAGTTGGCCTCTGCAGATGGCCGCTCACACTGAGCCTGGTTCTGCTGGAGGTTTCTTCCTGTTAAAAGGGAGTTTTTCCTCTCCACTGTTGTTACAAGCATGCTCAATGTGAGGGATTGCATTCGAGTCATTGAGTCGATACAATCAACTGGTTTTCCTTAGATAGAAAACTTTGAATCAATTTGACTGTATGATCTGGTGAACTGTAACGTGCCTTGAGTACACTTAAGTAACACACTGCAGCAGAATGCAAGTAATCTAGTGGCGTTACTAACACATCATGAAGTAGAATGTTCGCCTTGTTTTCTGGCAATCTGCTGCCGTATTTTGCTGGCACATCTAAAATTTTCTGGTCCCAGAACAGTCATTAGAGCATACTCTGGGAAAAAATGGAGCGGCTGGAATACCTTGTCCAGATCCACACCTTTTTTCAAATCCACAAAACACCCAAAACTGCCAATGCCAATGCAGGGGCACTGTCCCCTGGTATGAGGCATGTCAAGAGGTGTGTCAGCCTCTTGTGTCGGTACTCAGGTTGGATCTCATCCACCTCCGACCCCTTGCCAATCTGGAGTTTTTTGACTAACTCTATAACTTTAACCTGGGTGATGGTAGAATCCAGCACCCCATCTCTTCTTCTACCATGGAACAGATGGACATCCTTATTCTTGAACATACAGAGAAATCCAGTAATGAAACACTTTTTGGGTTTAAAGCTGGAAGTCAGTTTCTCCCAATCAGACCCCTCCAGGTGTCACTGTCGGTTCTAACATGGGTGTTGAAGTCCCCAAGGAAAATAATGGAGTCCTGGGTAGGGGCGCTATTATGAAAAGTAAAATAACACAAAAAAACCTGACAGCCAACTTGGCTATAAACAGGGCCGTCACTAGGTTTGAGAGACATGGGTGGCTTAGCCCCTAGGTAAGATATTGCGCGCGCGAAGCGCGCGCTGAAATTTTTTCAGTGCACTTTCTAAGGCGCTGTCTATAAATTCATTATTTTAAGAGCAACATACCTGGGAAACACTTCCCTCACTAATGCTACTTCACCAACTAAACTACACCAGTTAAAATGTGCTAAATTACAAAGAGTAAATGGTAGGTGCCATGCATTACTGCATAAATGGAAGAAGGCAAGTGGTTCGCCACTCATCATAATGGAAACCTTCTACAGAAGACAGTTGTCTAACCAACAGACTCCCAACATCTTCATAAACCCTTAACCTGGCCATTCATCTTTCCCCATCTCCCCTGCACCCACAACCTGTCAGGAACCCCTGTCTGCTTTGCAATAACCCTGTTTCTGTGTGTGTGCTTGGTGTGTGTGTGTGACCTGGACTTTGGCATGTCTTTCTCTACACCTGGCACAGAGAGAAACACATATATGTGAGGAACTTAACAATAAATGCAGCATTATCTTTGATAGATTTCTGCTTAATCTAAAGTTTAACCACAAAATACAAGTTGCATAAATGGACAGTAGGCAATAGGCAATAGCATCATTGCAAAGAAGGATATCCTTGAGACTTTTTCACATCAGTCTGACAAAGTTTTAATGCAAATAAAGGAAGTATTTTTAAGTACAATGTATTAATGAAAACACAAAATCAACAGTATATGAAACGTACAACTTAGAACTATAGTCAACCCAAGGAAGCACTACCATATCACACAGTGTCGCCCTATCAGACTGGTGGCACATAGATATGGGAGAATTATCCTGCCATAATGCAAGAGCACATAACTTCAATTAGAGAAAAGAATTTCATCTTCTTGCACTCAAAACTTATAATGCTCACACTCAAAACATGCGCTCTCTCTCAAATATTTTCTCTTCTCTCAAAAATCTTTGTTTCTTCTCTCAGATTTAAACAGATATTTTCTATATTATCACAGATATTTTTTCCTCTCGCTTGCCTCCATCTCCGCTCTGCACGGGTCTCAGTTACGCTCTGCTTGCGGATTTGTTTTGCTCTCTCAGACTGCAGTTGGATCGTTGCCTAGCAACCTTTCCAGCCAATAGAACGACAGCCTCGGAAAAGGTGCGCTTGTTTAACCCTACGGAGTGTGCCTGTGCTACTACGCCACTTATAAAGCGTCAGCTGAAACTGCTATTTACAGTAGTTTTGTGGCTGATTGTTGTTTAGAAATAGAAAACCTGGTTTCATTTCTTAGTTTTGCCCTGGATTTTGTAGCGTTTGTGGACGCTACGTCGCTACTTGATCAAAACAATAACGTCGCTACAGGAAAGTTACTTGATAAATAAAGCAGCGACGCTACGGTCAAGCTACTTGAAAATGTAGTTAAACTAATAGCTTCGCTACATGTAGCGGCGCTACTGCCCATCACTGCTCCTGTGACAAAACTATTATAATGATGCTAGTAGGCTACAACAACATCGTGTTTTCCCACACCACTGACTTTGTTCACCATGGTAACGTAATTCCTACTGAATCAGACAAGCTATTAGGCCTATATTGTCTCTTTCCTCACTCCAGGTAAAGTGAAGAAAATGTAAACCGCTGACATCAAATGGCAAACTCACCGTATGTATCTGCACGCAACCATAACTTTCCTAATCAAGCTCGATGACTGTGTGGAGATTCAAAGGGCGCGCTGTTGCTGCACTGCACAGCTGCTATGGTCCAGTTGATGGCCGTGTACCACGTGACGTGACGCTGGACGCGGAGCCAATGAAGGAAATGAATATCCTAACGATATTAATAATTGTATAAATAATTGTGTTTGTAAATAAACTAACAGGAACTTATCTTCAGATTAACTTGCCTTCTTGGTGGCTCGTTTTCAGTGCTTTACTGCAATTGTTTGGGGTTATATGGAAAAAAAATCAATAAATAAAAAAATAACAATAAAAATCGCAAAATAATTATGGGGTGGCTAATACCAACGAAGGGATGACTTCAGCCACCCTAAAATAGGTCTAGCCACGTCCCTGGCTATAAAGCAGAGGTTCGCTTCATGACCTGTCTATGCACCCTGCTTTTAAATGAGCTAAAGGAACTAAAAGCAGGATGGGGAAATTAGACTCATTAGTGACATGACTGTTGCTGCGCATAACCGCAGCCACCAGCCAAGCCATCAAAGGAGTGTGCAGAAGTGTTTCACTGACAGGTCTTTTTTCCCAGTACTGCACTGCTCATGTTGTAATTCTGTTTGTTACATGAGGGGTTGCTACAAGACCACAGCATATATTTTATGACAGAAACAACTACCATGTCAAACAGCAGAATAAGTAACTAATGCTTATTTGAGTCTATGATTGGTTTCCATCTATGTGTTATGCAAAGTATAAATAGTGCAGTTTAAAAACACTCTGGTAAAAGTTGAAGTGTTAACTTGACCTCTTTACTCAAGTAAAAGTCAAAAAGTTTGTGTTCCAAAAACTACTTAAAGTATAAAAGTATAAAGTAACCTTTAAAAAAAAAACAGCCAGATGTCACTATATGAATAGAAAGCTCAATTTTTCGCAAATCGAAAAATTCTTTGAGATGGGGCCAAGGATGAGGGAGGTCTCGTTGGTCTTCGTCTCCCATTATGCTCTCACCTGTGTCCAACCTTTCAGACATTTTATTATCTTTTTTCTGAATCTGTCATTGTAGTATGGCATAGACAATTAATGTTTACAGTTTGAAGAACACCTGCTTGCTTTCCTTTTGGATTTCCTTTGGTGTCAGCACAAATTTGACGTACAGCTAACCAATGTGTGTTTGCGTTATATGACTCATCCAATGACACCAGCTTTCACTAGATGTGGATGGTGCCAATGATCTGCATTGGATGGCGCACATGAGGTGAAATAAATATTCATAAACATTAAACCAGGGGTAACCATTAACATTGTGCCCTGTAAAAAAATGACAGCTGTCTGATCTGAAGCCTTATTTGGAGCTTTAAAACAGGCTTTTGAAAAACTGATATTTGCTGCTGTAATGTTATAGAATTTTTAGAATAAAAAGCTAGCAGATGTACAGTACATAATCCAAAAATAACAGAAATACAATTATAGACCATTCAGTATTGTACGAAACCCCATGCCATCCATCCATCCATCTTCTTCCGCTTATCCGGGTTCGGGTCGCGGGGGTAGCAGCTTCAGTAAGGTGGACCAGGCCGATCTCTCCCCAGCCACTTCTGCCAGCTGCTCCGGGGGAATCCAAAGGCGCTCCCAGGCCAGCCGAGAAACATAGTCCCTCCAGGGTGTCCTGGGTCTCCCCCTGGGCCTCCTCCCGGTGGGACATGCCTGGAACACCTCACCAAGAAGACACCCAGGAGTCATCCTAATCAGATGCCTGAGCCACCTCAACTGGCTCCTCTTGATGTGGAGGAGCAGCAGCTCTACTCTGAGTCCCCCCCGGATGACTGAGCTCCTCACCCTATCTCTAAGGGAGAGCCCAGACACACTATGGAGAAAACTCATTTCAGCAGCTTGTATCCAGGATATCATTCTTTCCGTCATGACCCAAAGCTCATGAATATAGATTAGGGTAGGAAGGTAGATCGACTGGTAAATCGAGAGCTTTGCTTCTCTCAACCATCCAAAAGCAGTTTAGTGATGAACAATGCCTTTTCCAGCATGATGGAGCACCTTGCCATAAAGCAAAGGTGATATCTAACTAGCTTAGCACAAAACATAGAGATTATGGGTCCATGGCCTGGAAACTCCCCTGATCTTAATCCCATTGAAAACTTGTGGTCAATCATCAAGAGACGGGTGGACCAAAACCTAGAATTTCTGACAAAATGCAAGCATTGATTGTGCAAGAATGGACTGCTATCAGTCAGGATTTGGTCCAGAAGTTGATTAAGAGCATGCCAGGGAGAACTGCAGAGGTCCTGAAGAAGAGGGGTCAACACTGCAAATATTGACTTGCTGCATTAACTCATTCTGTCAATAAAAGCTTTTGTTACTCATAATATGATTGCAATTGTGTTTCTGTGTGTGATGACAACGTCTGACAAACACACATGAAAAACAGAGGGCAGCAGATCATGTGAAAATATAATATTTGTGTCATTCTCAATACTTTAAGCCATGATTTAGGCATTAAATGTCACCTGCTCCTAAATGCACCATAGCTATCTCACGCTCAGGAATGAATTACACTGGTCTGTGAATGGTGTGCTGTGTAGATGCACATTTGATTTTCCACTTGAGACAAAGCTTTGCAGTTTCAAAACTCATGTCGGCTATCACTGTTTATTGTTGTGTGTGAATAAAAAGAGACTACAACAAATAAATCAGCCATACCTCGCACAAAAGCTTTGGATTTAATGTTGTTCATAACACCCGTACTTTTGTAAATGAATCTGCAAAATAACCACAATTTTTTTCCCACGAGAGGTATATTTGAACGTTTTTATATCATTAATATAACAACAAGTAGCTCCATTGGTCATATTTTAATCTGTTATCTTCATCGACCTTCGCAGTTGTAAAGAGCGAGGCGCACTCCCGCGACTGGGGATGCATATCTCGGCAAGCATGCACTTTTAGGCATAACACCGGACAGCGGTATGCTAGCTAAATCTCTGCACATTACTGTGGCTGGGTGTTACAGGCTCCCATCTGCTTGAAAAGAGGCACTCTATTCATTAAAATAGCTTTTATATATTTTAAATTACACTGAACTGCTTTAGGCAGGATATTTCAACTGGGACTGGTTAAATGCAACTTCTGACAAGTTTAGAAGGCTTTGTAATTCTAGTAACCTCACCCAGTTAGTCAATTCTCCCACCAGGCCTAATTCCAAAAGTCCAGATAAATCTACCTTGATTGATTTGATCTTAACTAATGTACCTCATAAATTCTCTTCCTTGGGTCTCTTCTGTAATGACCTAAGTGATTATTGTGTGGTTGCTGCATGTAGAAGCACTAGGATTCCAAAGTGCAAACCCCGTATAGTTTGCAGAAGGAATCTTAAAAATTCTAATGAACAAGCCTTTCATTATGATCTGTCGATCTATATAAATCTAATTCCAGATGTAGAGCTAGCCTGGACTTTTTTCAGACATTTTCATGCAAGTAATAAATAAACATGCACCTTTGAAGAAATTCAGAGTAAAGGGGTGAGAAAATCTGTGGTTATCTCCAGAGCTGGCAAATGGCATTCATGAACGTAATAAAGCATGGGACAAGGCAAGACAAAGTCACTCTGCCATTGATTGGTCATATTTTAGACGGCTTCGAAATAAATGCACTTTGCTTATTAAAAAGGCTAAAACAGAATTATTTTTGTCCATGATCACTGAAAACATCAATTATTCACTGAAATTCTGGAAAGTGATCTAATCTCTGTCTGTTAAAAAAATTCACAGACTCTTCCGACATTTGTACTTAAAGACTCAGTCCCAGTTTATGATAGAACTAAAATCTTGAATTGTTTTAACCAGCATTTTTTATCATCTGGTTCTCTATTTGACTCAAAAGAGACAACCACAAGGAATATTTGTGCAGAATCCCTCATGTTTTGTGGAGAGCCTTTTAATTTTGCTCCTTTTTTTCTTGCAGCAAAGTACACAAAGCATTAGACCACAGAAAGCCCCCTGGACCTTACTTGATTGAGCCTTACTTCCTAAAACTGGCAGCTGATTTCATAGCAGAGCCACTGTCCATTCTTTTTACTCTTTCAATTGAAAACAAGGACATCCCATCTATTTGCAAATCTGCTCTTGTCCTTCCTCTATTAAAAGGAGGTGATCAATCAGTTCTTACCAATTATAAGCCAATATAAAATTTATGTGTTTTATCTAAAATTCTGGAGTCTCTTGTTTGTGATCAATTGAAAGAGTTCCTCCGTTAAAATGAAATCCTTTCTAAATATCAATCAGGTGTCAGAAAAAAACACAGCACTATTACTGCTACTATGAAGGTGATAAATGATATAATTGTACCACTTAATAAAAAGTGTACCACTTAATAAAAAGTGCTTCAGTTTTTATTGACCTTTCAAAAGCTTTTGACACTGTATACCATGCTATTTTAAAACACAGGCTACTTCTTATTGGCCTGTCAGAGCATGCAGTTGCTTGGTTTTCAAATGATCTAGGAAACCGGTCCCAGTGTATAAAATGTGAGGAGCTTTGTTCTGAATTTATTACTTTTCACAAGGGTGTGCCACAAGGTTCTGTTTTGAGCCCCCTCTTATTTATCTTGTACATCAATAATGTTGAGCAAAATTTCTCTGATGCCAATATGTGTTTTTTTGAAAAAGAGGTTTCAATCTCATTTTTTTTCCTGGTTAAATAAAGGTTAAATAAAAAAAAAATAATCTGTGACTTCTGCATTAAACCGAAGCCAAGAGTAACGAGTAATGTTTGTTTTAAAAATGTAATGAATAGAAAGTACAGATACTTGTGTGAAAATGTAATGAGTAGAAGTCAGAAGTAGGAAGAAAAATAAGTAATGGAGTAAAGTATAGATACCTAAAAAGTATACTTAAATAGAGTAACAAAGTATTTGTACTTCGTCACTTAATATCTCTGGGCCACACAGCAATTTTGCCTGGCACCTAAATCAAACCTTTCTTACTATGTTTGGTTCCAAGGCCAGCTGTATTTCTGACAAAGGAAAAGAAAGGGTGCACAACACCAGTGCTTATAAATAGCTAAAGAAGAGAAGCACTGTGTAACTCTGGTTGCTTCCTATCTGTAGTCCTGTCTAGTTTGGTTCCTAAAAAAAGTGGTCTAGGGAGAAAAAAACACTTATTTGTATACATGGAGTTGAACATACTGACCCAACAGCTGAAGTTTAACTGACAGTGAGTGTCAAACATATCTGTTGAATATAGCCCTAGCTGAAAACTTACCCTAGATGTAATCCTTGGCAATGATGCTTCTACCCTCCCAGACCTAAGGACTGATTAAGATAGTAGCCGGGTTGCTGATACTGTTTGTCCTGTAGAGTCCCTACCTGTCCCTGTTTCTGTGCATGTTCTCACCAGAGCCCAGAGTGCTAGGGCAATGTTGAGAGAGCTTCCCTTCCGGGGGAAAGAGTTTGAGATCAAGGCAGGAAAGCCTAGGAAGACAAAAGTTCAGAGAAGGAAGCATAAATTTCTTGGTTATCTGAAAGATGAGGTCAACTTACCAAAACCCTATGGTCCACTTGATTTTGACTTTCCCAGTGACATTGGTGCCATGCAGAAACAAGATCTATCTCTTACACCATGGTTTTTAAAAGGTGACACAATGGAAGGGAGTTAAAAAGGGAGACACAAACTGGAGAAAAGCAGATACATAATTAAAAATGTCATTTTGTTTCAAATTAACAACAAAATTGAGGCTTTGGCTTTACCTCACAAATTCAGACAGCTAGTTATGGAACTGGACCACTCCATCTCATGGGCAGGTCACATGGCTTTTTAAATGACACTGTGTCAAATTGGCAGATGTTTTGTGTAGCCGGGAAAGTAGTTCTGTCCAAGTTACCTTTCAGCGCTTGATCAACTATGTCCTGAGGGACGTGTCAGGCTTTAAGGCTGCCTACCTAGCTGATGTGGTTATTTTCAGCCGCATCTACACCATCTCGGATTAGGGCTGGTGGGCTGACTGTAAACACCCACAAATGTGCTGTGCCCATCGCCAGGTGCAGTACCTGGGTTTTATGATTGGTTAAGCAGACTAAACCCGCAAGTGGATAAGATGGATGCTTTTCAAGCCTTTCCAGTCCCAACTACAAAGAGGATGATGAGGAGGTTCTTAAGCCTGGTGGCGTGGTATAGAAAATTTGTGCCCAAGATGCTTACGAGACTTTAGAATACATTTTATGCAGGAAAGGAGATTTAAGATATGACATATTATAATTCAATATTGATCTGTCTTTAGACAATAGTGCATAGTTTTGTATAGGGGTTATAATATTAAGTGGAGGAGACGTACCTTACTGAACTGCATCCATATTTTTTAAATTCAAATAAATTTTTACTCATTACCTGCTGCTGTGACAACGCCTTCTACCCATTTTAAACATTTCTGGTTCATTTCTGCAGTTAGAATAATATGACAAATAAATGGACTTAAGTTTTCCTTCTAACTATCACTATGTTTTCCACCACTTCACATTGTGAGCACTCTATTCAGCACACTATATCGATGACTCTTGAACCTTCCATTTCAATTTTCCTGAGCACTTTAATATTTAATGTTTTGATTAACCATTTGATTAACCCTTAACAATGTTCACTCCTCAATTACATGTGTCAATACTGTTCAGGAATACCAGTGCAATATCCTGGCTCTATGTGTGGTTCTGCTGCTAAAAACAACATCAACATAATATTTAAAAGTAGGATCTTAATCCTAATACACATACTGCACGGAAGAGCTTTTGCGGTCCACTTTCATGGTAAAAACCTTTAAAATACCCTTTTCCCCACTCTTCAAAGTGAATAATGAAGGCTCAGATGCACATCTGATGCATCTATACACCTTGCTTGATGCATGTCAAGAGTGCAAAAATGGGCTTGGCTGTGGTGTAGTGTGCTTGTGTTGGGGCAGGCGAGAACATTCTGTAAGACCAAAGTTCTTCTATCACTGATTTTTTATCACATGTGGGGTCTCTTAAGTTTTGAAAATCAAGCAATGTTAAAATCTCACAGTGTGAACTAGATTTTAGATTGTATTTTCCATGTTTCACCTATTCTCTTACACCATCCTTTTCTACTCTTGTGCAGTGTATGTTTCTCTTTAACAAAGTTGTTGTTTGACCGAGGTACTTCTACTTCTTTTGATTTTAACTTTCTTCCATCTATATTAGTCATCCCTCTTTCTGTCTTTTCCTTTGTCCATTTGTTGGAAGTCCATACCCCTTCGTGTTGCATTTTTCAGATGTCTGAATATTGTTTTATTTACTTGTCTCCTACCACGAGCTTAAGATTTCAATAAGAGTTCATGGGAAAGCAAGTAGACAGGCCAGGACTGCCTTTCACCCCAACTTACTGTCAAGAAGCTGAGTGATGTCTAATCACATTGATGGAGGGGAGTTGACATGATCCTAGAAGGCATCTGTGCAAGGTCATTGAGTCAAAGGACATCATCTCTATGTACCAGGTGGCTGTATTTGGTTTTCATTTTATATAAACAGTTAATGGGTAGAGACAAGACAAAACTGAGAAAAATGGACAAATACAACTTGTGATTTGACTATTTACAGTTTGTTTTATTTTTTTCATTTTGAGGTTTTGTTAACAGATTGGAATAGTCATTCTTACAGAGAGATTAGAAGCCTTTTAGTCTGAGCTTCTCTGAGTTAGAAAGCGAGTTGATAGTGCTGAATCAAGATTTAGCTGAGAAGTCAAATTACAACATCACAAAGCAAATGACACCTTCCTGCAGGTACAGTCTGGAGTTAAAATGTATCCCTAGAGTATTATAAACTGTTAGAAAACAAAATTTTTAAGTTTAAATAATCAGCATTTGAAGGAGTTTAAGACGTGCAAATCAATACAACATTATTTGCTGATTTTTTTGGCAATGGGTGAGGCCAACACCACAAGCGATGTTGCTGCATAATTAACGGGATCTATTTAATGCTACAGTGCAAGACCTTAAACGTGAAAAGATTAATAATGCACACCAAGGTTTGTTCATAACTGGGGAGCAGAGAAATCTACGCTAGATATGATTTATGGGTTATCTCTAGATTATGGAAGCTTTGCATTTGGTGCAGTAGTTTTATCAGCTCTTCTCATACTTGATAGGGTTAAGTAGCCTGGGTGCCATTCCGAACTTAATCCCGCCCACAAGGTTTGAGGTCGGGAAGTTCGGTCTGGCATTGCTCCATAGTAGCGCGAGTATGATCGCCCACTCTCTGGCGATCCAATCAAATTGTCAGGGCGGGCTTTATACGATGATGGACAGATGATCAACAGTAACGCAATCAACCATGTGACCAAAGCGCGCTTGGGTGACGACAACAATGGCTGCCGCCAGAGAGTTGAGATGAGTAGATTCTGCTATTAGGTCTGTTCTAGAAGATATCGACAGCAAATTAATTTAAAAAGAGGAACAGAGAAACGCGATCAAGGCTCATCTTCTTATTCTAGGCGTGCAACTGCACGCTTTGATTTTTGTTGACAACAACTATGCTTCGCTTAACATACGTCACGCACTCCGTTGCTCTTATTGATTGTAGGTCTATCCAATTGAGTGCAGAGGCATTTTTTTTCCTGATTCGTTCAAAACACGCCCCATAATCACAGCTCTATGGAGCAGTATCAGACTCATATTCTGACTAGAATTGAGTAGGACTACGTCAGGCTAAGGGTTAAGACAAAAGCCCTGAGAATTAGCAAGGTGCTTTTAGAACCACATCGGAATTGTTATTTAAAAAAACTGACATACCTCTGAGCATCAGCAGAAAAACTTAACAGATTTTATGCAATAGATATACAATATATACATATATAAAGTGGAATCTACTTATAGTGATCACGTTGGTCCAATTTGAATACTATAAGAGGTTGATTATGCAGTATATCATCTAAATGCCATTTTTGTGGATTCAATGAGAAAAATGAAATGAAACGAATAGGGTCCGCATTTACTGAATTTTATTACAGTACCATGTATCTGTAATTCCAGTATACTGCACAGACATAACTCTGGTAGCCTGGTGCCACCAGTGCAGTCTAATGTTTGAAACAAATGGTTTCATAGAACAACAACAGAGAAGATAACTGCATAGGCTACAGAAAATTAAAGCTGGGCCTATATCTGTTTTGTGTTGCGGATATGCTGCGCCGCATTAAAAAAATCCTTTAACATATTTATCCATGGTTTCCTGGATCATAGTGTTGTCCAACACCGAGTTCACTTCTTTTTCAAAACGATGTCAAAGGTCAAAGTTTTTGAAACTTGGTAGGGACAACAGTCTCCACATCCTCCCCCTCCTCGCTGCGCACAGCACTGGTACCCGCTCCAAAGCACTCTTGTACATCTGCAATGATATCCTCATCTGTCACGGTCTCTGACACTGGAGTACTGTCATCACTTTGATCAACTTATTAATTATTCTTGCACATGTTTACATCCATAAAATGGCCAAAAACTAACACTATAAGCATATGTCTTGAGTACTATAAACGGATTATTTAAACAGCATTTGTATAGAAATCCAACGCTGCCAGGATTCTGGCGGATGGATCGAAACATAATGTCCCAGAGGTGTTCTATTGCATTTAGGTCAGGCAAGCGTGGAGGCCAATCAATGGTGTCAATTCCTTCATCCTCCAGGAACTGCCTGCATACTCTCACCACATGAGGCCGGGCATTGACATGCACCAGGAGGAACCCAGGACCCACTGCACCAGCATAGGGTCTGACAATGGGTGCAAGGATTTCATCCCAATACCTAATGGCAGTCAGGGTGCCGTTGTCTAGCCTGTATAGGTCTGTGCGTCCCTCCATGGTTATGCCTTCCCAGACCATATGCCTTCCCATCCCAGACCGTTCTCCACAGCTTCTCCAGACCCTTTCCAACTGTCACATTTGCTCAGGTTGAACCTACTCTCATCTGTGAAAAGCACAGGGCGCCAGTGGTGGACTTGGCAAGTTCGGTGTTCTGTGGCAAATGCCAATTGTGCTCCACCATGCCAAGCAGTGAGCACAGGGCCCACTAGAGGACGTCGGGCCCTCAGGCCACCCACGTGAAGTCTGTTTCTGATTGTCTGCTCAGAGACATTCACACCAGTGGACTGATGGAGGTAATTTTGTAGGGCTCTGGCAGTGCTCCTCCTGTTCCTTCTTGCACAAAGGAGCAGATACCGGCCCTGCTGAAGGGTTTTAGACCTCCTACAGCCCAGTCCAGCTCTCCTGGAATAAATGCCTGTCTCATGGAATCTCCTCCATGCTCTTATATTGTGCTGGGAGACACAGCAAACCTTCTGGCAGAGGTACATATTGATGTGCACTTCTGGAGGACTTGGACTGCCTGTGCAACCTCTGTAGGGCCCAGGTAGCGCCTCATGCTAACAGTTGTGACAGTGACCCTAGCCAAATGCAAAACTGGTGAAAAAAAGTCAGAAAAGATGAGGAGGGGAAAAATGTCATTGGCCTCCACCTTTAAAACCATTCTTGTTTTGATGGTCGTCTTTTTGCTGCCTCTCTAGTGCACCTGTTGTCAATCCCATTAACACCAAAGCATCTGAAACTGATTAACAACCCCCTCTGCTAGTTACCTGACCAAATCAATATTCCAGAAGCTTAATTAACTTGATGCTATACTCTGATTACAAAGTGTTCCTTTATTTTTTTTGAGTAGTGTATTTTCATTTTAAGACAGTTTGCTAAAAACTTTCCTGATTAATTCCTATAACTTTAGTTAGAGTGACAATTTCTTCATCACAGCAATACAACAACAGTGTCCTTATTAAAAGGCTTCTTCTGATCTAATTTCATGCCGACCATTGCAGGAGACCAAAGGTGGACAACATGAACAACAACCCTTTGAAAAAAAGCTATATATTGTAGGTAAAAAAAAAAAAAAAAAAAAAAAACTTTTTTCACTTGACAAAGTATGTTTTAAATATGAATTAGATATTTACTGAAAATTCTCCGTTTTCTTAGTTCATCCTATTTGCATCCTTGTTTCAAAGCAGTTTTTTTTTTATCTGTCTGAGTTATTATGCAACATTGGTATAGCTTAGTTGACATTATTGGTTTTGCAATTTCCTATAAAGTTTGTTCAAGTTTGTCCAACCCGAGACTCTTTTTGAATAAAACATAAGGATTTGTGAAGATCTTGTAATTTTCCAATGCCAAGGGAAATTTTGATTTTATTTGAACGTCATAATGCAAATTTTCCCTTACTCTGATGATGCTTAGGATATAAGAACAGTTTTCATTTATAAAACTGCCAAGCATACAATTTTTGGTGATGCAGCGATTAAATGCTTGGCTTTTGGTATACAAAGTGTGCTACTGTCATCCATAAACATGGTTTTGGCAGAGCAATGTGGAAGAAGTCAAGCAGGTTTTTCAGGGAGGCCAAGAAAGTGCAATAACTGATTTTGGATGTTGATTCATAGATAGCTTTCCTTAAATTAAACACACAATGAAGAAGACCTTTTTTACCTCCTGTTTTTCCATACACTAAATAAACCTACATGGTTGCAAAGTTGATAGTACAGAGCAGTCTTGGGTTTGAATCTCAGAAACAGGATCTTTCTTCATCAAGTTTGGATGTTCTACTTCTACGGAAGTAAACATGGAGCACGCTGGCCTGTGACATCATCATGTCCTCTACTGCCCATGCGGGACACTTGCGTTGTATGACTGTAGTTCACACAGGAGTTCACATACAAGTCGCATATATTTGGAAATATGAAAGGCAATGCAAAAAAATTCACAATAGACAGAAATATCAAGTTCACCCAGGAAGATGTGAAAGACGACAGCCTTGCCTTGCTGGATTATGCGTTTCACATCATGGAAGACAGACAACTCAACATAGAAGTTTACAGGAAACCCACACACACCGAACAGTACCTTCGTTTTTACTTACACCACCCACTGGAAGACAAACTATGCATCATCATGAACAACCAACAGAGGGAGGATGGGAGAACAGGGACACATTATGACAACCCACACTTTAGGCTGTTCTAAAAACCAGCAAGAAGAGGTCTGTTAAGAAGGAAGAAAACAGAAGAAGGAACATCATCATTCCCAATATTGCTGGAGTCTCTGAAAAACTCAGAAGGATTTTTAACCAGCACCAGATACCTGTGCACTTCAAACCTGGCAACAACCTGAGACAAAAACGGGTTCACCCCAATGACAAGACTACCAGAAACAAGACCAACAACAATGTTTATGTCATTCAGTGGAGTGAAGAGTTCACAGACCTTTACATTGGAGTGACTAGGCAACCACTACACATGCACATGGCTCAACACAGGAGCGCCAACTCCTCATTACAGGATTTAGGTGTTTACCTACACCTGGAGGCTAAAGGAAACTCGTTATAGGACAACAACATCCATATTCTTGCATAGGAAGAAAGATGATTTGAGCGAAGGGTTAAGGAAGCCATCTTTGTTAACATTGGAAAAAAATCCCTCAACAGATGAGGTGTACTTAGACATAACCTTTCACCCACCCATTCGTTCCAAAAAGTAAAAAAAAAAAAACAATTGGAATGACTATGAACTGGATGACTAAGAATCTTCACCAGCATATTCCACCCATCTACACAGCACTTTAAAGAACATTACCCAGAAGATTCACCTCCCATCCATCCACACCTGACTCACACTTCAATGAGGCATATGACCAAAACTACTCTGATGAGGGAGTTCATGACACATCAGAACCCCCCCAACAACGATTAACACCCCCCATTGTGACCTCCTAGGTCAATCCAGTGGGAGGAATCAAACCCACCTTTTTTCACCCCTAGCTATTTGTTAGACCTACAGTATATTAATCTCAGTAATCCCCACCACTTCTTAGAACTGAAAAAGCCTCTTGGCTGAGAGGCAGAAAGTCTTCTAGAAGTCCAGTTGCCTAGACTGAACGTTTCCAAGCTTGACAATGACCTGGATGACAGAGAATCTTCACATATAAGTTTGCTCATTGTTGCTTTAACTCAACTGTAGAAAATTAAACACTAGAGAATATAAGCAAGTATTTCGGCTAGTTGTATTATTAATCTCTTTATTTACCTTCTTCCTTTTGGGACCTTCAGTGGTTTATTGTATTCCATGTTTATTGTATTCTACTTTCTGTTAATGATAGACTGTCAAATTTTTACTTACATTTGAAGAAAATCTGTTAAGATCGTACTCAGCAATGGTAAAGGTGAGCAGATACCAAAATTTAGGTTATGAGACTTATTCAGCATTCTAGTCAGAGGAAATTTTAATGAGATTGCAATCAATTTATCAAATGCACATTTTGTTCTTGTCAGTCTGATCTGTAACATTCAACCAGCAGTAATGCAAATGCACAGGTCTGTTTTAGTGAAGACAGAGCTAAGCCGTAAAACAATCCACTTAATTATGTGACAAAAAATATGTTTTGAATTTTAATCAAGATTTTTATCATTCTTATCCTCTATTTATATTTCAGTTTGCACCATCCTATACAGCCCTTAATGAATCATAACATATGGCACATGACCCCACCCATTAACAATCCTGGCAAAATGATAGTCTAATCCCAATACCAGGGATCATTAATCCTGGAAATGTTCATTCTGGAAAGAAAATTACTAAAGTCCAATGGTTTTAAAACATGCAGAGAGCTTTCCAATTACCATGTAATGGCCAACAGTTTCTGCAATGGAAAAGGGCTATTGCAAGAACAAATTTCCTCTCAATTCAGTCTATTCACTAACCATCATTGCTTGACAACGCATACAAACATACACATAAAAAGCACACAAAGAACAACTACTTAGTCACTCAAAATCTCGAGAGCTTGTATGTGAACAGACCTGTTATCATTGGCAAATGCTCTTTTTTACGTTGGAGATGAATGAGACAGATCGTTGCCCAACTTGCCTAAATAGTTCCCCAAATGCATAGACAGGTGGCCTGACTGTTTCTGCAATTTTGGTTGTGTGTTCTATTAATGTGGGCAAGAGTGTGTGTGAATGGTGAGTAGGTTTAACATTTGTGATTATATGTATGCACCATGGATTTGGTGACAGATGGCATGATTTCATTTATTTGTTTTAGCCCCTCTTAACTTTTGACTCCCGTTAACCCTTTATGATCTGGTTGAAATGTCTATGTAAAGTGCCTTGAGAAGAAGTGTTGTGAATTGGAGCTATGTAAATAAACTGAACTTCCATATGTGGTGAAAACATCTACAGTATGTTTGTGCAGTTTGGAGACTATTATATACAAAGTTACTTGAAATAGGGACAGCAAAATGCAATCCCACCAAATCAAACAAATAAGGGAATGCTGAACATAAACTTGTAATAAGAACCCACTGGAAATGATGAAATCTTCCAAAAGAGATTTGTTCCACTTGAGCTTGAAAACCAGTAAAAATAAAATTTTGGGGATGACAACAGGAGGAGAACAATTTGCATTCTAAACAGTCGTGTCCTGAGCTGCCAAAGAAAAGGTGTTCTGGTGAACTCCCTGACAATTGTTTCCTCCCTGTATATCACTAGCTGCATTTCCATTAACCACAAACACTTCAATTTGGAAACAAAAACTCAAGTAAAAAAAAAAAGGGTTTATGCATCGTTGGGGTCATTTTTCAGTTGGATTGAAATTATATGTGGCAAAACTGGAATGGACCTATTACATGATCTGCATTCAGCTTTTAAAAAGGCAAAGAATAAAACTGGTTTGAGATTGGCACCCAATTGTGCAGTGACTGGAATATGAATATATTTTATGTGTTTACATCCACTGCTAGTTGTTTTCAGGGTTATTTTGTGAAAAACATTAATTTGCAGTTTTAATTGTTTTTGTTATTTAATGGAACATGGCAATTTTTAAATTCAGCATTTTTGAATTTAGCACAAAATTGACATAGTTTTGCAAATTTGTAATGGAAACACAACTTTTGATTAAGGTGTGTAGAGACAGAGACACAAAAGTTGCAACCTTCCCCAGAGTGCTGCTCTTAGATTTATCCATGTGCTGAAATGTGCTTTCAGTAGTTAGGAGACCAGGGGTCTGTTTCACAAAGCATGTTTATCGAGAATAAGTTCTCTAAACCTGAAAACAGGTCAACTCTGACTTTTCCATTTTACAAAGAGAGTTTTCGCAACCTCTGTTTTAGTCACTGTAGTAACATTCTCCCCTGAGCTAACCTTGTCAGTAGAAGGTTTTCTTCAGTGAACTTGGAATGTCCTCTGTGTCCGCTCTCATTTACAGCCAATCGTGTTTTATTTCCTGATTCATTCACCTGGTCCGTTACACCGTTTGACAAGGATTTCTTTTTAAAATGATTGGCATTTTTCACAGAGACTTAAATATTTTTAGGGAGAGAAATCTACTACTCAGTTGACAGGCCATGAGATTACTTTTTTTTGGTTTGTTTAATATGGGAGAGAGGAGGATCATTTTATTTTTATTTAGTTTTATCTACAGTACATGAAGACCTACTGATAGATGGATGTATAAATTCCACGGGGGAAAAGGAATTACTTTAAGGTTAGGATTAGGATTCGCTCGATGATAACAACCTAATGAGCCTACAATTTGAAGCCATTCTATGGGCCTTATAGCTGCTAATAATGACAATTTGTGGGATGATAACATCCTAAGCACGGCTGCAGTCAGCCACTTAGTATTTACTGTGTAAAAGAAGACTAAATCAATATAAAGAGGGACTCATGTAATTATGCAAAGGGTCTATATATTAGAATCTTCTAGAAAATTAGAAGATTTGATCTAAATAGATACATTGATCTAATACCATTCAAGAAATAATCCCGTAATATTATCAAGGTTATAACAATCTATGGCAAGTGTTGTGATATGTAGTAGTTTTATTGAAAATGTATTCCTGATACTTGAAAAAAAAAGTTTCTCTGTCTAAACAACCATTTAAAAGAAAGTGATGTTCAAAAAAATATTCAGATATCATAAATAGATATTAAGTCAAGCTTATAAATGTCAAAACGGCCACTTAAATTTTGTAAACATTTCTAGATATACACAACTTAATTTTTACTAGTATAATTTTTTTTTTTTTTTTTTACTTTCTAAAATTTTGTTTCTGCTACAAAAATTTAATTTTGAAAATATGTTATTACAGTTCAGTCTAGGGGTGTCATTTTTATCAGAAAGAATATTATTTTAGTGATCTCCAAATGGAACAACAGAGAAAAGAGTGCTTTTAATAAGTGTAAAAACTGCCTGCCATAACTTCATATAAACTTCATAACTCGAGCAACAACAGCTGTAGTGGTGTTTATCTATCTCCTATTTTATTATTATTATTTTTTCATTTCTGCATTAAAATCTTTAGTTCTATCGAGCGAAATTGCCACTTCCTGTTGCCTGTTGTCATGGTGACTCGTTGAATGGGTGCCACGCTGATAATGGCTTATCATACTTGTTACGCACATGGTTCTACTCTGAGTTGATTGAAGTACTGTAAAACATAGCATCTGTTGTGAAATCTAAACCACAGAGTTCCCGGCTTTAGGCTAGATCAATCAAAACTAGAGTTGCGGATTTGAATCTAAGTTAAACTTAAACCTGCTTCATGAAATGGACCTCAGCTTGCCAGTGCCATAGTTTTAGGTAGACAACCCTGTCTTTAAAGGGTTTATGGACAGCAGGTTGATTTTGAAGAAGAGAGTGTGAGAGTTCTTGGGAGATGAGGTGGATCCACCAGGGAGGAGTTGAGATTGGATCTTGATGTTGGAGGTAAATGACTGAATCCCAGGCGGTTGTGGCTGTAGAGGTTATGAGAGCATGGTGGAGGGCGGATCAGGTTCAAACAGAGCAGACTGTGAAAAGCAGTCAGTAGCTACCAGCCAGTTGTTAATAATAGTTAATAAAAAATCCACCTCTACATTTAACCCATCCCCTTAGAGAGCGGTGGTCTCGCATTGTGCAGCACCTGGGGAGCAGTTAGGGGTCTTGCTCAGGGAGCCAAAGCGGCAGTCTGTGGGAGTGGGGCTTGAAGAACCTCTGGATTGCTAGTAAATTAGCCTAAAGCAGGGGTAACCAATTAAAAGTCAGCTGGGTCCAAATAAAGAAAATCAACAACCAGTAAAGGTCTGGAGACATTTTTATTTATAATCTGTTACTTTAAACATAATTTTACGCTAAAATAAAATTAGGTGTTTAGACATACATGTTAAAAATTGATTTTTTGAATAAAAAAATATTTTAAAAAATATTTTTTTTTTTTCACATTTTAAAATCTAAAGTGTTTTTTTTTAAGTACAGAACAAAAATCGTTCAGTTTGGTATATTGGGAATTTCCTGATGCACATATTTTATAAAACATCTGAACTGACTGTTATTTTTTTCTTTATTTTGCTTATGGCTTAATGAGAGAAGTGGGCTTTAGGCTTCCCTGCAAGGCTTTAAACCTGGGTTTGAATGATGAAAAATCCATTCTCATGCAAACATCAAGGTGCTCATTCGTGAGTCTGGATTGATATTTATTTTTGATCATGGTCATGGTGGAGAATCCTGCTTCACAGTAGTAGGTTGAGCAAAACTACTCAAAATGTGCAGTGTCATCTTTGAGCATGCCATTGCACTTTTCTTTCACCAGTTCACCACGGTTCTTTCAGCAGTCCACACACTTCCTTTCACTTTTTCTCATAGTCTTCTCCTTTCCCACCTCTGGCTAGCCACAGGTTTGCCTGCTGTGTCGAATAGTAGCTAGCAACAGCAGCCCAGATTGACACAGCTCATTGGCCAATTTGTATCATGTGTAGCCTGGTCTCGGAAGCTCTGGATGTCTTTACTGTACAAACAGAAGAAGCAGCACTGGTAAAATTAGACACTGTCGTCGGAAAATATGCAGTAATTTATAAATGTTTTAAATCAGGTTGGTTGGGATTAGCTGGCAGGTGGGTGCGAATCTGGACCGCCAATCCCTGACCTCTGGCCTAAAGGAATGTGTTTAGCATTCAGAAACAACGTAATTCTGTTAAATTATCCATCAGGTTAATTAAATTGCACCTCTTGTGCTTGCACAAAAATGTTTGGCGGGCACTGTTGATATTGTCAGGTTTAAGATCGTTGGCCCATATGCAGAAACAGATGGGAAAACAAGGAGCAGTTTAAGATGTTTAATAGATTACATACAAATAAGAATGGTTCAGAACAGGAGCCGTAGGTGAGGTTCGGAACGTCAGTGTTCGGGTTCTGCGGGAGGAAAGTGGAAACTGATTAAGACTAAAAAAAGCTAAAGAAACCTGCGTTATTGTTGCTCTGCTTACCTCCAGGTATGTATAACCTATCTGGGGAGGGTAAGTGGAGGAAAGGGTTCTGTGGCTGAGCAACAGGTGGGAACAGCACCGCAGTGGAGGCAGGTTTGAGGAGCAGCTGAAAGAAGCAGTATGAATCCAGGAAAGGCATCTCTTGTCTGGCTCGGTAGCACCAAGGGGCCTCGAGGGGAATGCCAGAGCACAATCTGAGCATCTAGTCTTCAGAGCAGGGAGACAGGCGGGTGCAAAATCCAGAGCTCAACGGACCGAGGAAGACAGGAGACAGGTTAGAATCAGGATTCAAAAACATCAGGTTACAGAGATCGTTGTACTACATATGGGGCTCACCCAGATCATGTTGCTTATGGGCCTATTGTTGTGTCGTTACGCCATTGTCAGATCTTAATGCTGGGATGTGTAGCACTATCTTATTCTACTTATATCAAAATTAAGAAAAAAGCTTTAAACTCTATTCTTATGTTTATCAAGGAAATATATGAATTGGTTTAATTACTTTTAGAACTTAATGGGCCAATGTGGACTTGTTAGTTATAACTAACTAACAATAAAAATGTATTACTATAGAGATAAAAACAGAGTGCTCACCTTCTTCAGTTTGCCATTTATACACAAATACCCACATTCAACACTATCAACATTACTTTAAATCATGGAGTATTTGAGACCAAATAATGCAGTGTTCTGTTGATATTATTTCATATGCACTGTGCCCTCAGGCTTACTCTTTGATAAATCACTTTTGTTGGAGCTCTCCACAGTGTTGACCAAATGCTGAACCCAAGGCTCATATGAAAAATTCACAATTCAATGGGCCGCATACTGGCAACAAGCATCTTTAATACATATTCTGTGGTGTCAAAGTGTACATTTGTTTTGTTTTCTTTGTTTGTTTTTAGTTATGTAGCAAACCCTTCAAAACTATTTCACAATGAGAAAACATTTATGCTATTAGCGTTTTTTTTTTAGACTTAGACAAACTTTATTGTCATTTTGTATTCACAGTGTAAACGAAATTGTCACGTCTCTCATGAAATTTCCATTTCTTAAAGCGCAGCAGCAATCAAATGTAAACATTGGGGGGGGAAAAACATGCCGCAAAAAAACAAAGAAAATCCGAATTGATGTGGTCAGGTTGATGCAGAGAATGGTTTTGAGCTTTTTTGTACAACATTCAGCTTTTTTTTCAGTTTTTCCTTTTTTTTTCAGTTTTCCAGGTTGTTGCAACATTCAGCTTTATGTAACATGAGTTAATAAAGAGATAATATACAAGAGATAATGTTGTCTTTAGTCTGTTGATTGTTGTGTCTTCTGAAATATGAAAGTGTTTATTATGACAAATGTTACAGACTCTTTTTGGCTTAGAAGTTGATATAAATTATACTTACCAAGAAGTGGCTTTGTACCATGTCAGTGTGAGGTCACTTACTGTATATGAAGCACACTCTCCTGATTAAGCTGAATGTTGGTCAGGAGTAGTAAACTAAATACTTTTAAACTTCTTTGTTCCTGTTTAAAAACAGACGTTCAGAATTACTTTTGGCTTATGGGATATAAGCCAAATATCAACTTTGACCCCCAGTTTGTAACAAATCATATCGTGGTTTAAAGTATAGTGTTTTGATGCACCCTTAGCCGAACAACAAGCCATTGTAGTGTCACCTCAAACATCACAGAATTAGAATAATATAAAGACAATAAAACTTTTGTCTAGTGTGACAATAAGGGCCAAATTGGAGTCTGATCAGTGAGGAAATAAGATTAGAGTGAATATTCAGATCTCCACAATAAATTGTAATATTTTGCTGAAAAGGTAAGATGCTTTGTTTAATGTAACTTCATTATTTAAAACTCTCTTACTCCAAAACACCTACATAATACAATTGCAGTGGCAGACTGCAGTGCTTTGTTCTCTTCTGAGTGCGTACAGCACTGGTCTCATTACAACCTTTTACCAGAGGTGGCAATTCTCTGGTGAGAAACACTGCAAATCTCTGGATGCTCCTGTAAAGTAACAAAAAGGACCTTATGTTTGTAGATATTTATTTGATGGTTGCGTTCTACATGTGTAGTCTAAAAGGGGTTGGAAAAAGCCAAAGTATTTCAGTGTTGCTCTCATCAAAGGTTTTCAATGATCTTTATAAAACTTGCCCTTTAGTTCAGCATCATAGAAACAGTTTGTTTGTATTTTTCACTAACAATTGAGATATATGAGTTTTTTAACAAAGCTTTGCAACATTTTTAATATCCCTTAAACCTCTTCCTAACCTAAGTTATGTCACTCAGTTGAGGGTTACTCAACTGGTAATCCTATTTCCTGATACAGACCTCTGCTGTCACTTCATTTTAAGTGTTACTTAAGTAAGGTTTAACTCAATTAACACATTTCACATTGGCGTTGGCCTAAGACCTAGGCTATCTGTGCCTGACAGTTTGCTTTGTCTGTTTATTTTATTTCATTTTCCCTTGGCTGATCTTACTGTAAACTTGATTTTAATAATCTGGGTTGTTTTACCCTGCCCACACCACAGCTATAATGTGCGTTGACTGAGAATTTGCACTTGCATACTGTTTAATCATTGTATTTGTCTTTGGATTGTTAGTGATTATTGTTATATCTCAAAAAGTCTTTATTTCTCCTTATTGCTAAGATTATTGTTCCCAGACTTTGAAATGTTTAAATTGAATTTGTGGAATTATAATCAAATTATATTTTAACAATAACAAATTATTGCAAAGATTTCTTTATAGAAGTAATTCTTAGAGTTTGGCTGCATGCAAGTCTAATGTCTAGGAGAGAAAGCAGTCGTTGAGGGGTGAAAGATGGCCAAAGTGACAGAGACATATAGAGATTTCAAAAGGCTACCGTTTCTTATCAGCAAAGGTCACTCAAGCAATTACATGACACATTGATTTATATTCTCAAGGGCAAACATTCCCATCACAAAAGCAGAAAGTAAGACACATAGAGGCTCACATAAACAAATAGAAACTTGCATTAACCTGCTACCCACAGCTAATTATAATTATTTTCTTTTGGAGACTGATGGCTATTTAAGATTATCACAGTCCTAGTCATACAAATGCAGATATTATAGTGTTTCAGTAGTGTCTTATCACCTTGTGAGAAAGCTTTACTATCCCTGAAGATCAAACACTATATATTCTTCTTATTTATAGTCTCTGGTGTACATTTTCTATGGTAGTTGTGACCATTTTGTTAAATTCTGTTAAAATTAAACAATATTTTTCTGAAATATATAGATCACTTGAGCAGATATTGTTTCCAAACAGTATTGTTGAATCTTGTGATTTAAGTCAGTAAATACGATTCACTTACAGTATGAATAACCCCATGACCAGCTTGAACAATGTTAAAAAAATATTCACATCTTCCTTAACAGCCATTAAATTGTGTATCTTCAGATAATCCGATAATGCTACGTGAAACCATTATTTTTATCATTTCTTAAACTCTCAGTAAAAATCTAGGGGAAGAGTAAAAATAACTTAGACTCACTTTAGAGGAACTAAATATATTTATTTAGCACAAATGAAATGCTGAAGTAATTTGCCGCTTTAGGCATTTTTTTTTCATTAGGAATGCATTCTGAATTTGTGTTCCAATGAAATAAATTGCCAACATAGAAATTTATCCCAGAAAAGGACCCTACAGAGGGAGTTAGGATTTTATGGTGGCTGGAACAGTCCTGATTTTGAGGTGTTTGTTTTTGGTTGTCACTTGTGTCCCACTCCATGCCTGATTGCTATAACAAATATATATTTTTACTAATTGAGCTGCCTCTGCCTGCTAATAGTTACCTTGGGTCCACTCTAACGTAACAGTTACACCAAAGGCCTTTTTTTTTTTTTTATCTGATTTTCCCCTGCATGGTCATTTACACTACTAAGGATATGCGACCAGTTATGACCCAAAGGTAACTTAACCCTACCCCATGGTTTTGGTTCTGTTTAAGTTTCATCTTTGCGTTTTCGTTCATTTTATTTCCATTATGTGGTTCTAGTTATATCTGATTTTATTTCAGTTCTTTGGTATTTCTTATTTGCCCTCTTGTGCTGGTCTCCTTTTCCCAGGCCTCCCTTCTAGATTCCTCTGTCCACACCTGCTCCCAATCTGCTGATTAGCCTGGTCTTTGTTTCTGTCTCCCATATATGCACCTCCTGCTCAGTCACTGCTGATTTTCTTTTGTCATTTCTTTGCCCTTTATGTCCGTTTTCCTGAATTTAAGTATTTTGTTTGTAGACTTTTGCTTATGTTGCCCAATGTGACATTCAGTCCTTGCATTTGGGTCCTCTTCAAACCGCCCCCTCAACCTGACAGAAGGAGAATATGGACCTCACACAGCAGTGCACTGTCAAGGGAAGTAATTTCGAATGTGCCTTTCTGTAGAGCTATTCAATAAAGGTTTGTTGAAAGCAGTCTTGGGCACGTTACTTTGAAAAAGTAATTAGTTATAGTTACTAATTTCTTCTCCCAAAAAGTAACAGTTACTAATTGAGTTACTCCACAATAAAAGTAGCCAGTTACTAGTAAAAGTAACTATTGCGCTACTTTTGCGTACCTCGTTGTCTGAGTATTTGTCACTTATGCTACTCTGAGCCTCCCAAGGAAAAACTTCTCTGTGATCTTTCCCTGTAGACAGCCCTTAGTAATTGTGTCTCATTGTCTGCCATTTCCTCAGGTGTTTCCTTGTGATGCTGTGGACCCTCCTTGTGAGGACCTAGCTCTGGATCCACTCTCCTAGTGACACAATGGTTCAAGAGTCAAGAGTTCCACCCTTAACTCCTTAGTTTAACCTTAAGCAGTTCCTGGAATCTCCAGCTGGCAGTCGGATTGCTTCTCTCTCCTCCTCCAAGCCTGTGCATACCTATCCGCCCTCCACCGCAGCCTTCACAAAACGAACCTGAATTCACTCAGTGAAAAAGAAATCCTCTCTGGATCCTGGACAACCACAAATGAACCAAACCATAACTGCCATCCTCCTTCCTTCTGAATGAAGGAAGACCTCAAGCCAAGTAAGATCTGTTCTTTAAACATTTTAAGATCCAGCTGCCAACCACCTCAAAACGTATCCGCTCTCTCTCTTTGCTCAGCCATGTTCTCCGTGAAACCCCCTTGGGCAAAGAACCAATTCTGATCTCTGAATGTTTGTTCAACTGTTCAAATAAACCTCATTTATCTGCTACCTGTGCTCCTTTGGTTCTGCATGTGGGTTAGGAAACTGGAAATCAACATGACAGCATCATCTCATTATTTATGGTTTTCAACCATGTTTTATCTTTTTTTTGTACTTAGTAGCTTAGTTTAGTTTCACTATTTATGGTCAAGGGTTTTAAATAAATATATTTTACTTGAAGCTGAATAATTTTTGTTTATGGACTCTTATATTTGGCAATAATTATACTAAAGTTGCACAACAATCTTATATTGAAATATTTGTAGGAATTTGCAGGAAACTGTATGTATTTTGCTAACTGTGCACCAATAAAGCCAAAGCGGAAAAGGGATATACAGACCAGCTGAACTGTCATGTGTTAGGAGATTTTTGGTCATATTTTATGATAGTCACTTATAAAAAGTAATGAGACAATTTATTAATGATTAACAGATAAGTAAGTCCATTGAAGTCCAATATGACAGAGAGTTATAAATCAAAAATAAAGGTTTGGTTCAGTTCTTAAGTACACTGATGTAAGGGTTAGGGCTAACCTAACATGGCAGGGTAATATTATCTATTGACCTTCTGTTAATCATGAATAAATAATTTATGTTATAAATTATTGTTATGATGGTAATTGTAAAGCGTTACCCAACATTTTTTACTGCAGTGAAGATGTGCAAATGCAAATAGCATGAGAAAAACTGCATGCCTACTTATTCTAGCCAAACGCTTATAATCACACATCTACTTCTCCTGCCGTGAGCTTTGGTTTTTCAGGGCATCTGTTCTTCTTGGCACTTGATGAACAATTAGCCGAGCTACTTCACACTGAATTAATTTCAGCACATTTTACATAAATGAAAAGTAAAGATACAAACATGCATATGCTATTGACTGCAAATAGCCATCCCCACACAACGCCGTTCCAACTTCACACATACAGTCTGTTCAGGTGATGCTGACTGTATTTTTTATAATGCAATCAACCGAGGCAGTTTTAAAGAATTACTGACCTCTTAAATGGATTTAATTGACTTGTGAAACAGCCACTTTACTTTTAGCTGATTCACTAGTCAAAAACAATGGACAACTAATTGAATTTACACTCCAATTCAAAGCCAAATAAGTCTCCACAGTGGCTGTTGCAGAGTGCACTTAATCTAAAAAGCACAAACCCTCTTCCTCTAATATAGTAAATACCAGCTTTAAAAGAAGAAAAAAGAAATTTATATTAACACATTTTTTAAACAAGCCCAGCAACAATCAATTTGCTGGTATTTCCAGGAGACAGGATGTTTAATGCTAATTCCTCTTATGATCAGTATCTTGCAAACGTATCCATTCCCTTAAACCTATTAAAGTTTCGTCATACTATAACCACAGACTGTGCTGTACTAAAACAAAGTATTTTTCTTTAAGGCTTTTCTTGCTGAGTGTGTTTGTTCAGTTCATTGGCCATTTGCTAGTTGTGCATTGACCTTAATTTTTCCCCCCTAGCTTAATCAAATAAAGCTCTTTGAGACGATAAAAATGTAAATGCTATTAGATAATCTAGCCCTGTTTAACCTGACCAGCCTGACTTCTGAGTCTTTGTGCTGCTGTTTGTTTACTTATGTTCTCCAAGGTATGTCTAAAGTCTTCACGAAAGTGTATTACTTTGACTATATTACACCCCATTATATCCTAGAGAACTTATTTCAGTCTTTAATCCCCATAAAGGTACGAACGTGATGTAAATTATAGGTTTGAGAGTTTAATAATTGCAGTTCATCCAAAAATGCTGCTGCCAGCATCCTAACCAAAACCAGGAAAATGCATCAAATCAACAACAGGGGTCAGTTTCAAAAAGTAGGTTTACAAACTCAGACTCAAATCCTGAACTCTGAATCCATCTAGCCTAAGGTTGGAATCTGTGAGTTTTAAGTTTCATAAAAGCTGCTGTGAGTTAGTTTAATCAACGCTGAGTAGGTCCACAAACCATTATCAGTGGATCCTAGATTTGACCAGTCACCATGACGACAGGCAACAAGAAGTGCCAGTTTCACCCCACTGGAACTAGAGATTTTAATGCAGAAATAAAAAAAAAAAAATTCCCCAGCTATGGAATGGCCTCACATCCCTTCTCCTAGCCTGGTTAGGCTGGATCTTGGGAGGAGGAACCCAACCACCAGAGGGCCGGACTTCTGTTTATTTTATCCTGACAATGTTTCGACATCTAATAAGTCATGTGTTGCAATGCCTTTTTAGACTATTATAATGTTTTATTGATCCCTTTTTATAGGCCATATGAATAACTTCCATTAATTACTTGTACAAAGACATTGAGAAATATTTGTTCTGAATTTATATTTACTTTGGTAATCTCTTCTGATACCCTCCCTGGTACCTAAGCGCAATCCACCACCACTGTGATATTTCAACTTCTCATTCTATAAATGGTAAATGGCCTCTACTTATATAGCAATTTTTCATGTCAGAGGACTTGACCAAAGCACTTTACACTACAGTCAGTCATTCACCCATTCATGCACACACTGATGATGGCAAACTACACTGTAGCTACATCTGCACTAGATCTCACTGACAGAAGCAGTGCTGCCATACACTGGTGCCACCGGGCCCTCTGACCACCATAAGTAGACAATGCGGGGGAAGTGTGTTGCCCAAGGACAAAAGACACTGAAAGCCAGAGCTTGAATGGTCAACCCTTCAATTTTAGGGCAAACTCCTACATCAGAAACCACTGTCGCCTATAAATAATTATGCCCCCCCTGTAAACAAAGCATCCTAGATAAATAGGAAAAAAGGGGTGTATCCTGTTGTTTCTGGATGGTGGCTCACATATATAATAGCTCAAATGTTTGTTTATACATGACTGTGTTTACGCAAAGCAAACCAACAAAATAGACTTAGGATTTATTGCCACTAAACATTTGAGCGTCAGCTGTGATACCCTGAAAAAGGCCTTGATTAAAAAGAAACAAAACTCAGAGATCCTTGTAGTATAACAAGTTAAATTAAAGATTAAACATTTGCTTTAATCTTTTTTTTCCTTGCAAACAAATGAAAATTAGAAATATTAGAGATGAAAAGAAAAAAAAAAACAATCAAAAAAGTTAAGTAGCATCATTGACTTGTACATTTAAAAGCTAAATCATTGAACTCATCCTAGCTTGGAAAATTCAGTTGGGTGAAAAAAAAACAAATATTAGTCACAAAAACCTGAATCTTAACCAACTAACAAAATTCAATAGCTTGGCAAAGAGGGAAAAGGTAACCCAGCATAGATACAGACTGCTAAGACATAGAGATGAGCAACAGCAACACTGCCAAGGATCAAGAGGCCATGCCCGAAAAGAGCACAGAGAGAAAAATAGACAACAGGGAACAAGCATACAGACAAGCAAGGCAAAAAGGACAGAAAAAAAATAAGGGAAGGTACAAATCCCTCTGCAAGCAGGAACTAAGACACATTGATGTTTGAAAGATAAACAGCCTGGGTACAAAGTATGTCAGCAGTGTCAATTATATAAACACAATTATAGAAGATATGATGTGTACTGCATCTTATCACTTAGATGTCAAAATACAAAATGCATTTTTCTTTTTCTATTTCAAGTTAATCATTAGTTCACAAGATTACATGATTAACAAGTGTAATAAGGCTTTGGGTAATTCTAGAACCAGGGGAAATTTAAGTCGTCTCCTTCAGCAAAAAATATATTACGGTTAATCATATATGTGACCAAATTTGCATTATTAAGCAGTAAGTTCCAATAAAATAAATGTTTAGGAATATAAAAGCAGATGTGATGTAAAAAAAATTGTAGGAGATAAATCATGATTAACATGTCCATCAGCAAGAATAAATCATATGAGGTAGGGGGATTGAGATAAGTTCATGTACAGGATGTTTTTTCCTTTTTTCCATTTTTGTTGTTCTCATACTCTACTTCCTCTTGGAGATTTCACTGGCAGCCTAAGTTATCAATAGGCCATGCATCAAACTACTCAATAAAGTGGAAATCAGTTTTTACTCAGCCATGAATTTACAGAAGTTGAGTTAATTGAAAGGCACTGCAGCGCACAGCACATTTTTTATCGTAAATGCTAAATCCAATTAACTAATAAAGGGATAGTCTGACATAGATTTTTTTTACATCATTAGTAAAACTGTCAGTGTATATGTCTATTTGGAATGTAACAACACCATTCCTGGTGTTTCATAATTAAAGGTGTTCAAATTAATGCCATACTGGTCACTGCAGCAGTACTTCACTTAATAAAAAATCTGTCTACCTTGTGTTATTCACAGTTTGTGTGACCAGCAAGTGGCTAAATACACTCAAACTGTTGTTGAGTGCCACATATTTGGTAGGAAATATTTCTTTATTACAATTTCTTTATGGCAACCTTATTAAGTGCATCTGACATCAATCAAAAGGCAGCAAAATAACAGATACTGTACAGATACTTCTTCAACTACTCTGAAATCGAGTCATTTTAGGCCCACTAAATTATCAAAAGAAGACCATATTGTCTTGTTTGTTTCCAACCTTGTTTGTTGCAAACATGTTAATAAATATGTTCTGGAAAACATCCAGTAGACCTCAAGGTGAAGAAAAAAACATATATTCTTAAACATGCCTAGACAATGAGTGACAAAGATACGTCCATGACCATTTTTAAAGAATTTCCCTACTCGTAAACTTTTTCATAACCTCTGCTGATTAGGATGAAATCATTCCTAATAAAAGAGGACATAAATGATGCATATCATATTCCATACTCATCCTTTATTAGGCTCAAGCCCTGTGAAGGCCTATTATATATTGAATGTTTATTTATTGCATTTTAAATGTTTATGTCAAAGGCAGCCAAATGCTGCTTGCAGTTATATTTTCTTTGTGTTTCCTTTCAATAAAAATTTTTCTGATGATAAATGTATATTTTATAGAGATTCTTTCTCTACAATTACTTTTTATCTCTATTTTTTTTCCTTTTGATTTCTGGCTGCCAAGGGCCATCAAATCTAATAGATATAGCTAAGATTCTGTTTATTACAGCTGTCAGTCATCACTGTCATTAAGAGCAGCAAAGAGGAATTGCCTGCAAACCCAATGACTCACAAACATACTGTGCCACGTGTGTGCATAATCAGTCATGTGTAATTATAGTGCGGCAAGGAAAATATCTTGCAGTCAGTAGCGTGTCTGCATAGTGAGAGTCACAGTATGACAGAATAATGACTGTCATTAAGGTATAAAGACACAGGCTTCTAGTTCTAACAAATTTTGGTTCCTCTACCCATCATTAGCTCAGTTGTGCTGGTGTGTATATATGAATGTGTGTGTCCTTGCATGTTCCCCGTGTTCAACTGTCTGAGGTTTTAATGAGACATTTTGCATAAACAGCATTATTTTTGAAATTATTTTCAATGATTTATCTCTTAAACATAAAGATTTTACTTTTCTTAGGATTTAACTTGCAAACGTGAGCAAATATATAGATGTCTCAGAAAAGCCATTCTTTGAGTTGGTTCTAACAACGTATTCAAGTAAAATCCTGCTTTGTTATAAAATTTCCACTTCCAAACTAACTGTAATTATATTTTAATGGTGTGTATAATTATTTGAAGTCGAGCCTCCTCGCTTTTTATGATGACCTTCCTAATTGAGGTGGCCCTGGTAGAAGAGGAACTTAAATAATCTGAACAGTGAATTGGAAACATATATGCAGCAAACTTACGCAAATATGCCAACTTGCATGTGAATTTATGGGCTCTCTTCAATTTCCGGTATAATTTTTCCTTCGTTGGACATAACCGATAATTGTGGCTTTGGTTGACTGTTAGAAGCAGGTTTTGAGCCATCTGGTGACAGCAGGTAAAATGAGGATGGAGAGGCTTTAGGGAAAGCTGAGAGGTAAAGGTGAGGAGGAAAGCATTCCTTTATCAGTCATGCCTCAATGAATTACAGGCACAGGGCAATACTAGGGACTAAGAGTATAGAGATCCAAAAAGAAAAGAAAAATATATCTCAAGGTGTATCTCATTTGCTGGAGTCTGTCACTGATTTTATAACAATTTTTATGGATATTAGCAACTCAATCTGCAACACTCTGTTATTGTGCAAGAATCTAGTCTCTCATACATAACTTACTCTTGGGTTTAGACTGTGAAACCAGTAGGCAGACTATCAACCTACAGAGTTTTACCCTGTGTAAGAGTTCTAGTAAAGTCTTCCTGGTCGGGCGACCGGAGATGACCTGTGGTAATTGTGTCCTTCCCACAGCCACACTCTTTTTCAAGTGAGTCAGATAGCTACAGTAAGCAGCCAGGGACTTCCTGCTTTCGTTCGTCTATTTGGTTAATGACAATTTTATGCCCTTGTAATAGGTCATTAATTTTTAGTGACTACCATAGGCCCAATGATGTTTTAAACTGTTTGGCTACAGGAAACCTTTTAACACAGGCAGGTAGAGTTAAAAACCACCCCCATATATGTATTTTACACCACTGAATAAATTACCCTTTACAAATGTGTCTCAAAAGTCCATTGTCAACTATATTAAATTGAACATGCTTTTTTAGTAGGCGTCTTCCTACATAATATTTCTGATGTGTTCTGACATAGCCCTTCCCCCTGATATCAAATCTTAAACCCTGCCCTGCGGAATCTTTAAAAATACCATACCAGTTGTTGCTGTATTTGGAATGACTCCCTGTGTCTCTGAGTGGCTCTGACCATCTTATTCTATTCCCAGTTTTTACTGGTGGGTTTTTGACAGTAAATGGCAAAGGTGTAAGCTAGCTTTTGCACTTCCATTGGGGAAGAGTCCAAAGTATATCTTCAATATTATGAGGCAGTAATCCACCAACTCCCTTTCTTGCTCAGCTGTGAGAGCTTGAAGGTTCTTGATATAACCAACAGCCTGTGTGGGTTAGTTTTCTTGTCCCATAATCTCATTATTACTGAACTTACTGCAGTTTCGAGCTAAGTTCCAGAAGTCAGTTTAAACTGCTTTTGCTGTGCCTCTGATTCTTTTATTATGCAGTTTCACCTCCTTGACTTCCATTAGCATAACCTCTGGTGTCTGGCCCCTCTCTGTCTCCCTAATGTATATTCTGCCCATTTTATCTATAAAATAGAGAGGTACATTTCAAAATTGAACAGTAGAATAGCATGGCTTATCTCCTCTGTTTTGGTTGTCTAATGTGACAACCAATAACGAGGACAGTGTGAGAACCAACATCTTTTTTTGCTAAAGCTACGCTAACTACTACATTTATTAGTTCAGCAGAGAAAAGTAATATTCAACTTTTAGCTTAAACTTTTACCTCAATATTTGCATACTTTTTTAAGCTTCTTACCATACTCTTAATAAATTAGATGTTTTTTTCTTTTTTATGAATCTGAAAGATTACTTTTACCTATCAAAACATTACTGGTCCTCCCAACCTAATGCTGATTTTCTTTCCCACTGAAAATTTTGACCAGTGGCCTTAGCCCTCGTTGTAGAATGTCTTAGTCCAAACTTTTTACAGCACTCTCTTCTGGCTTAGATATGATAAGTGTTGCAGCCAAAATCTGTGACAACTATCACCACTCTAAAAGAAACAATTGAATGCCCGCTGTGTTTAAAAAAATTCTACAAGGGGAAACAAATACAGAATAGTAAAATGTTGGTTTGTCAAAAAGGAAGGGAAAATAATCAGGATACATTTATCAAGAAGTCATTTTGTTTTAACTGCTTTTTTTTGCAAATTGTTTTATTATAAAGTTGTTTAAATTCCATTTAATCTGAAGATTAAATCTGGTACTCAATGAAAGGACACTTCATTGTTTAATGCAAATCGGATTCAGATCAATCCCTAAAGCTAGTGTAGCAGCGTGATGTAAATGCACTAGATTGTGAGAAGTTATTGTGGTAGGAAAATATGTGAGCACCGGCAGATTTTATTTTGAAAAGAAGACAGATCCATTGTAAGGCAGCAGTTAACTTCTGTTTCTAAATTATTATTTTTATTCAAACCTAATGTGTTATGAATTAAATTGTAAACTATTATCCTTACTGTTAAACATATTGAGTTCATGGATTGTTGTTTTGAATGTTAATTCGAGGTTTAAAAGGTCAAATTAATGGATAATGCCACTATAGTCTGTGAAGGGTTTTCCCATGCTCTCCATCGCATTCTTTCTGTTTGGATTTTGAGGGAGAAGGTGTTGTGGAACACTGTGATGAGAAAAAGACCTGTGTTTGACTACTTTTTTCCATTTGAATGCAGGAGCATTAAAAGTGCCTTCAGATCAGCTGGTGTCTGGCTGTTATTTCCCACAAGACACAACGCAGAAGGTTGGCCATTAATAGTTTGTTACCACGTTTTCTAGTATTGCTTAGAATGAATCCAGCTTTGTGGTACCGGACAGTCAGGGTTGAGGCTGAACATGTCTCGCCAACCCAATAATCCGGGTCCATGACTTGTTGTCTAACACATCCACCTCATTTTGAAATAATCCTCACCTATTTTGCATACCCAAATGGAAAAGCAAATAACTGAGAAAATGTAAGCCCAAATTCTATGTGTGATACATCATTTGAAAGCTAACACCTTCTAGTTTCTGAAAATATAAATGAAAAGTGTGTGTCTTTTTTGAACAGCAGTAATAAAAACATGCTTAAGAAAAGGCATTTTTTATTGTATTACATTTGTTCTAATGACATCCAATAATGTCAACCACAAATTCAGAAAATTTCAGACCTCTAGCTATAACAGTTCCAGAGTGTCATGATCTGCTGTGGTATCTGGCCTTAATTACTCATGCCTTTCACCTGCTTCACTCTTTCCAGCTCTTAATTATCATTCATCTCATCCACCTGCCAGTTGCCCTTATATTGGGCTCAGTTCCAGCTATAATGGCCAGATCATTAGATGTTGTTTTCTGTTAGTCGATCTGTTCAGTTTATGCAGCGGTTCATGTCCTTGATCCCGGTGGCCAGTGGAAAGCAGGTTTTGTGTCTTTCTCCTGCTCGTCCACTGTTCCTCTCCTGCTGAGTCCTCTGGGTTTTTGGCCCTATATGCGGGGAGGATCCATTTTTATTCCAGTAAGCCTGGCTCCAGGGTGGAGACCAGTTTCTGCTCAAGTTCTGTTTCCATGTCCTCTTCCACCCTCTTCCACTAAGCCTGCCTGTCCGCACCTGATCCTGTCTGCTCCTGTGCGTGTCCGCCTGGTGACGCTTCTGGACTCCGTTGGGACTCTGAACCTGCCTGGGAGCTCTAGGATGCCTGGGAGCCTGGATCCTGCCTGTTCTGCCTCCCTGTCCAGGATCGGCTTCCTGCAAATCCTCCGGAGCTGCAGCACCGGGGACACTCTGGGTGACGCGTGCTGCATCAGCTGTCAGCCCATCGGCCGGATCGCACCCCCTTCATGGGTGATGGACTGAACAGCTAAACCAGGTGAGTGACTCATTGAGATCATCTTCTGTTAGATGATCATGGTCACTTACCTGTTTCTCCCACAGAATGTCAGAGATTGGGAGGTGCCCCGCCCCCCTCCTGCAGCAACCACGAGCCGCAGATCCTAGCAGCTCCACTTTAGTTTTGTTGGTTTTTATTAAACACTTTGAACTTTTCCTACTGGCTGTATCACCTTAAATACTGGGTCCCTCTACCCATTTCATGACACAGAGCTGTGGGGCTTTGAACATTTGGCATCACCAGTGCCTCCAAAGCTCTCCAAATGTGCCATATTATGCCAAATTATTTTACTAAATAACAAGAATTCCCCAAAAATAGAACTAGATTTTTATACTTTAATCCTATAATGTAGAGAGTGTGGCATGGTTGGAGATCATTCATATATTTTCTGGTGCTACCCCAGGATAAAAAGATTTATTGGGGAATGTCAAGAAGATTTAAGACATCATATGAATTGACATTCCATTGGTTCCCCTTATATTTCTGTTTGATCGGGATCCAAGAGATTTATTTAAACAATATATTCTACATTTACGTCTCTTGGTAGCAATTAAAACTATTGCCCCTTAACTGGCTGACACCAATGGTAATAAAACTGAAAACATGTATATCAAAGTCCAAAGCTAAAGAAAAAATGTCATCCATTAATTTTTGTCACAAAACTAACAAAGAAAATGCATCACAAGACTCAAAAATAAGACAAAAAACAGCCCAAAGGAAGATATCAACTAAGACAAATCTATCCAAGGATGACAAACCAGAACTGACATCTCACAATGAACAGAGGTGTATTTAAACACTTAGGTTAGCCTACAAACAACAAGGAGGGCAGGGAGAAAACTTAAGACAAACAATAAATAAAGCTAGATAACTAAGTCAAACTACAAATCATAACTACAACATAAATAAGAAACATTCAAACACCAAAGCTTTTAGTATTTTACAGCTTCTTCAGGGTCAAACAGTATGAACTGCTTGTTGGATTCTTCCACTTCCTGGTGTTACACCACATTTGCTCCATAAGCTAGTTATTTCAACCTCGGCAAAAAGAAAAACACTTAATGATCTTCATATACTGTTCTGAGGGTGTTACCTAAATGCGTGCACCCATATTAGTAGACATCCGAAAATAGATATGCTGTGTAAAAAAAACAAAAACAAAACAAAACAAAAAACATAAAAATACTGACAACAGAGTGTCAGTGATGACAGCATCTGTTTCTGAGTGACCCGCTGTTATTCTTATTTTCTTCGTATTGCTTTTTTTTTTTTTTTTACTTAAAACTAATTTAGGGTCAGTCAAGGCAAGTTTACTTATATAACACAATTCAGTACAAAGTCAATTAAAAGTGCTTTTCATGAATAAACAGTAAATAGAAGGAAAAGAAAAGAAGAATAAGAGCAAATAAAGTTAAAAACAAGATAAATGGTTATAAAGTAAACAAAATACTGGGCCACAAACTTAAACTAATGATACCTCAGTTAACAGTTTACCTTTAACACTAAAAGCAGTTTGAAACAATTTATTTTTTTCTACTTTGATTCAAAAGAATTTTTACAGCCCTTTTACAGGCTTCTTAGGCTTTCGAATACCACTTTTGACTTGTTTTAGTACAGATCAGTCCGCTATGTCATCACAATGGCTAAATATGTTGTAATTTCCTCAATTTACCAAAGTAAATAATTCCTAAAAACAGAGAATGAACTGCAGTGGATGCTATCCATGTTGCTGTTTGGAACTATTCGCAACTTCACGACCCTCAAGAATTCTACATGACATACTTTTATATAAAAGTCAACTGGGGTTTCACCACTCTTTTTTGGGTAGATTGCTCTGGATTCAGTTTACCAGAGCCTGACCATCCTTAAACACCTTGTGGTGAAGAGACATCTCAGCATGGTGAAAGACCAACCTATATTAATTAAATAAATGGATCTACAGCATTTAGTTCTAGTGAATTTTGCCCAGAACAGAAAATAAAGGGAAATAAAATGTCTATTCCTAACTATTGCAGAAAGGCAAATAACATCAAGGTATTTAACAATCAGTCTATCTATTAACAATGTTGTTCGTTTCAAGACTGTAGAGACTAAGAAGAGCATCGTTCCATATCTTTAGATCTGGTTCAATGAAAAAGTGCCTCTGGAGTCTTAAACCTTTTGGAAATATTATCAATATTTCTTAGCATTTTTCCCCACTGGCTTTTTGACTTTTTTTTTCATTATTTTCACAATTCACCGCAGGGTGCTAGCTGGCTTTGCAATATGTCTCTCATGTCAACTCGCTGCACACATGTACTAGAGGTACATATATGGTAGTCTATATTTAAATCAATTGACTGGAACAGACTTTGAATGCTGGTCCAAACATTTTTGATGTGACCTATTAGAGATTTTTTATTGTTTTGTTTGTTTTTTTGTTTTTTTTACTGAATCTAGAACTAAATAAATACAAAGATATACATAGTGCATTGGTTTGAAAATAAATGATCAAATATATATATATATATATATATATATATATATATATATATATATATATATATATATATATATATATATATATATATATATATATATATATAGTCGATATTCATACAGAATGTTCCTCAGAATATCTGTATCTAGGGCTGTGGAGTGTATCTGGGTTGATGTTAGTGTCCTTCAAGGATACAGTCAAACCAATTAAAATGATTTAATGGTAAAATGGGAAGCTGCAAAAGTCTGCAACAGCAAGGAACTGTGACATCAAGAAAAGTCAGAATATAAATTGAACGATTAGACCTTGCACACTGTATTGCGAGCACAACAGAGGTGAGCTGCTATAATGATATGAAAAGGTATTTTTGTGGTCAGTGTTTTTCAGATATGAATACAATGGACTGCAAGAAACAATGCAGGATTCATAGCTTTAAATGACAACGCCAACTTAGCATAATGGTTTTAAGCTTGATTAGAAGGCTCCCATAGCATTTGAAACTTATTTTTGTAGTAGTAACCCTGGACTCTGCAGTATGTATAATTTGAATTGCACCTGATTTAACTTAATTTATGATGTATCTTAAATCATAGCATGGTTTTTTTATTTTTTTTTTTGTTTTTTTTTCTCGTTCAGCGTTGAACCACACCTCCACGAAAGCCAACTGGCATCCCAAGTTCATCTTAAAAGGCAGTCAATACGCACTTGTCTGCTCCTGTGAACAGGTGGCGGATGCGCTGTGTGATTTCATTCAGATGACCCTTTTCAAACCACCTCTAGCCCCTCCTCCACCATCGTAGCTAAAGCTTCATCAGAGTGTCATTCCTCCCTGTCTCATCTTAACCGGTCCAGCAGATGGACAGGTTCTCTCAACCTGTGTTATCCAGCTGGACTTCCATCTTCCAGGTCCCTGAGTAAAGTTCTAGTATCAGCCCACGCAATCCTTTGGATATCCCCATAAAGCTCAGCATACCGTCTCACTAACCAGCAGTCTACATCTATCTCCCCTCCACCACCAGTTTCAGGCCTGTGGGGAAAACAGCCCTATTCTTTGCTCCTGTTCATGCATATCAATCAAAATTAAGCGCTATGTTCCCTACCGAGGTCTGAGCGCAAAAGACAAAGTATCAATACATTTCTTCTGATTGTCTTTTCTCTTCATGTGCGTTTTTCAGATTGAAATATCATATTCCATATTTAGTGAAGTCTCAGCAATCAGACAGGTTTTGACATCAAGGCTATTTCTAGCTTTATGCAAATGCTCCACACAGATGTTTGGGTTGTAGTGGTATTTCACTTTTCCTGAACTTTCCATGGCTGGTCTTTGATTGACAGTGTAGTAATGAATAAATATGCATAAAAAGGATTTGCTATTTTCTGGTACTGGTGAGAAGCTGAGGAAGATGACGAAATAGTTATAAAGGAGAAATGAAATGAGGGTTTTTAGGGAAAGAACTTTGACTTTCATATTACATTTCATTTAATTAGAAAGTTTTAAATACGAATCCAAACACATTGTTTTGGTCAGTAATTCATTTATTACACTACATTTAATAGGGAAACTAACACTATACTGTTAAAGCCATTAAGCAATTTAAGCTGAAACTCAGGTTTCCTTAGTCTATTTCATTATTCCCTTATGAATAGACAATGTATCAGAAAAATAGCAGATGAAACATTTATGTAACGTATGAAATAAACGAGACCAAAAATTATTACATTATCAAAGTGACCGTTGCAATAACTGATTTTTTAAAGAGAAAATTAAAGTTGTTATTTAGAGGGACATTAGTCTCAAATTTAAAGAGAATGAGGATAGTTGGACTGAGCTAACAAAGAGCATAGTGTAACACCCACTCAATATCAGGTTCAGTTACATGGAAAACAAATTAGTTTAGGAGACTCATCAAACAAGACGAATGTACATTTGAAAATGCTATGCCAGATTTTTGCAAACAATCAGTTTCCCTCACTATGCAGGCAACACATAGCTTTACATCACAATATCACTAGGTGACTATGAACCCATGTGGATGTGTTATTTTTTTTAACTAAATAAAATCAGAACAAAGATAATAATCTCTGGACTAAAGGGGGAGAGATCCAGTGTTGGCACACATTCAGTTACTACAGCAAGACCTGTCATGTTCACTTCCCTGATAGCTGGCCTAATTGCTCACTTCACTCACCTGTCAAATCCTCCTGAGTCACTAATTATCATTCATCTTATTCACCTGCTCCTTCTGCTTTATATATGGCTCAGCCCAGCTATCGTGGCCAGATCGTCCATTTTCTGTTTCTTGTGTTCAAGTTGGATACATTTTCTGATTTCCATAGTTCATGTTTTTTGTTCTTGCTAAGCCAGTGGTTAGTGACTGTGTGTTGTCTTGTCTTGCCGGTTCCTGATCGTGTCCTGGCTTTTGTCCGCTAGGCTCTGTTCCTGTTTTGGCTCAGTGGAGGGAGCCAGTTTAAAGTGCACAGTTTTCCTGGTGTTGTGTCTTGTTCCGCCTCTCACCTCCTGAATTTGCCTGTTTCCATCTGCCTGAACTCTCTTCTGAACTCATGGAGCCCTGAACCTGCCTGGGTGCACTGGATTCCTGGAAACCTGGTTCTGTCTGTTCCTGTTCGGCTTAGAGCCCCTGACGAGGCTGCAGACTCCTGGATCTCAGAACTGCCCTGGTATGAAACTGATAGCCTGACCTGGCTCGGACTCCTGCCTACTCACTGGGGCTGCTGCATCTGGCACACTCTGCGTGGCTCCCGCCGCATCTCGTTGGCAGTCCATCGGCTGGATCCTGCCTAGCTTGGAGAAGATGGACTGAACTGTTAAACCAGAGTGTCAGTGATGGCCGATGCCTCGCCTCCCCTCACAGCCACTGCAGATCCGCAACTCTGTGTTTGTTTGATTCCCACTGAATTCTGGGTCCTACATTTTCAGATCATGACAAGACCTAAATCAAAATCTAAATAAATAAATGATAAACAAAAACAAGACCTGAATCTTATGAGGCACATATATGCAGTTACTAAGTCAGCATTTTATCATCTGAAGAACATTTCTAGAAATAAAAAACTATAGTCCAAGTAGGATCTAGAAAAACTCATTCATGTCTTCATTTTAAGGAAATTTAATTACTGCAGCAGTCTTCATAGATTTGCCTAAAAAGTCCATCATGACGTCATACACACTCCGCTTTGTTTTTAAACAATACAAATATAAAAAATATAACCGTGGATGTCTGGGGGACAGTTATTCGCCTACATTTTACGAATGCTGGCATACCATAAATATTAAATTATGAACAGTTTAGTTTGTGGCTTCAAACCGTTGCCCATAGGAGGATGTTACTTAGATATAACAAAACCGAAGATCTTTGGAACAGCTCCAAATGACACATAACTGATATGGTTGAGTAGAACAAGATGTAATAACGTAAAATCAACGGGCCAATGTAAAGTTACACTGTTAACTGAGGTGTCATTAGTTTGACTTTGTAGTCCTGTTATGGTTCTCCCCTTTTGGGAGTTTTTAGTTTTCAGTTATTTTGTTTTGTTGATCTTTGATTTATTTTCCATTATACTCAAGCAGTCTTTAGTTACTCTTTGTTGCCCCCTTGTGCTTGTTTCCTCTTCCCTTGGATTCCTTCTAGCTAGTTCCACTCACACCTGCTCCATATTCAGCTCATTAGCCCATCCTTTGTTGTGTTCCCCTTATTTACACCCCCTCTGCAGTCACTCAATGCTGGTTCCTTGTCGTTAGTTGCTTCCTCGTCTCTGGCTCCCCACGAGTTTTTCATGATGCTTACTTTTTTTTTTTTTTTTTTTGGTTCTCAGTATTTTTGTGTTTTGGATGTTTGCCTCAGTTTTTCATTAAATATACAAGAACCCATGCTGCCTCACTCATCTCTGCTTTTGGGTCCTCAAGAAACCTCAACCCTCATGTTGACAAGTCCAATTGTTTTAGTTGTATTCTACTGCCTGCTTTTATCATGTTTTATGTTTACTTTCTTTTTATTCTGCTTATATTTATCTTGTATTCAACTGTTTAGTCCTTGAAAGGTACTTTTAACTGTTTTCGTCCTGAATTGATCATTTCTGAACCTTGCTTTAGAATCTATTCTTATGACACAGAAGGAAAAACAATAGATCGATTATATTTGGTTTAATCAAATCTAAGGTGTAATATGAACTATCTTATTATAAAACAATGGTCTCAAACTCCTTGCTTCAAGGGCTTGTGTCCTGCTACTTCTAGATGTGTCACTACTCAACATACTTGACTAAAATATGAGTTCCTTTGCTGTTAGTTTAGCCATTTGTGACAAAAAAACTAAAAAAGTCTACCCACTGCCATTTTGTATGAAGGATGGAAAATTGCCACACAAAAAAGAAATGTAAAAATGTAATATAAACATTAAAATAAATAATCCCACTTGTATAAATGCAAACGACTGTTCCCCATGAGGAAAGGTTCTCTTCTTGGGGTGGGGGTCAGGTTTAGGAGTACGGGATGAATTGAGTTTAGGTTAAGTTTAGCATTAGGCATGTATTGGTAATGGATAGGGTATGGTTAAGGTAATTATTACGTTTAGGCCAGTGAAATGAAAGGAAAAGGAATGGAGGTCAATGGAAAGTCCCCACAGGGATAGTATTACTGCATGAATGTGTTTGCATGCGTTCTTGTTTTAATACATTGTGGGACCCATTTTCCGTATATTGTGGAGTCCATTTTCTGGTTGAGTTGGGGAGGGGGGTCTAGCAGACACAAGACTGTATTTTCACCTCTTTACTCAATTTAACCCATGTTAATGAATTAAGTTCTACTGATAGAAGCAGTTGTTGTATATGTAGCTGTCATGCAGCATTACAGTTAGCACATAGGTCAAGCTTAGCCAAAATGAGCTCTGACTTCCCCTGAGTTAACGCCAACTCATTAGTCTAGTGGAGCAGTGTGGTCACACCTCAACACACTAAGTAATTTCTTCTGTCTAATCCTGTCTTTCTTTTCATGTATGTCTTCCTATTTTTGCATGTTGATCCATCTTTACTTTATATCTTACATCTTCTTTCACACACAGACATAGCTTGTTAAAAGAAAAGTAATAAACAATGAATCATGCTAGATCAATAGAATGGGAACCATCAAAGCCTGCAAATATACTGTAATAAAAAAAAAAAAAAAAAGATACCCCATCAATTCTTCACTTTGGAGATAATTTGCTTTAAGGCAGGCATGTCCAAAGTCCGGCCCGTGAGCCAACTACAGCTTTTGGTGTGATTTTACATTGCACTTTACAACTATTTTCCAGGTCAGTAGTTGGTTATAACTGTCATAATTCAGAGCCTAAGTGTCACAGAACTCCACCAAGCTATGAACAGCAGTTTTATCAATGATGTGTTCATGTTTAAGATCGATTTTGAAAAGTTTATTGAGATGGCGGGAAAAGGCTGTGAAGCGACACGTCGGCGGTCTTGTGCTGTCAAACCAAGCTGCATCAGCGGTCTCGTGCTGCTTTGTGCAGCCACAAGTCAATAAGCTCACTCATGTAAAATGCATGTTTGTTAATAACCAATGTAATAGCGTTTTGAATATTTATTGATATCCTCCCTGTGTACTCCAGAAGCCTCCTGATATGGAATTGTCGTGTGTTGTAGAACTCTGCCCCATGTTCATGTTACAAAACATTCAATATATAATATATAAACATAGTTCAGTAACAGCTACTTGTTTTATCAAGGAAATTAGTGCACAGTCCCATGTGATAAGTCCGAATCTCTGTAGGTTTGAATGATAATACAGGGTATATAGGAGCTACTGTGTGCTGTCTTTATTATATTTGATGTAATGTTAAAGGTCCCATATGTTGTAGATACTGCAATTTGTAATAGTCAGTTCTACACCTACAGTAAGTAATCGTAATGGGTCTAGACCAGGGATCTTCAACGTTTTCCAGACCAAGTACCTCCAAAGTGATGTGAGATGGAGCAGGGACCCCCTAATTATATATATTGTATGAAATTGTGTTATATCAAACTGCTCCTATAGTCACTCTATTACAGATGGAGTAGTACACGAAATTAATTTTCCCCTGGGATTATTTAAGTATTTCAAATTCTGATTCTGGGGAAAAAAATAAAAATTCTATTCAACCAAAACTGTTGCTACCCCCTTGCAGTACCTCAGTGGGCTCCCTAGGTTTCGTGGACCCCCTGTTGAAGACCTCCGGTCTAGAGTAATTACACCTACATATACATGTATTAAATTGACTTTATTCAGAACAGCAAAAGTCATATTGTAAAAAGTATTAAAGAAATGCACTGTAAATTGTATATCTGAGGTTGTGAAATAAAGAGTTCTCACTTAGATATTAACAGGAGTGCTCCCGTTGTTTCTCTTACACGGACTAACATTATTTTCCAGATTTCTCTTTTTTATTGTGGTCACCCGCCAGGGACCTGTAACACACAGAATATTCAAAATAAAATTCAATTCACCACTCATGGACGCACTGCTCTGTAGCACTGCTAAGTCTGACTGCAGGGAACCTTCTCCCGTATAAGTATGGCATGACACCTTTACAGTCACTAAAAAACGTCAGCTATGGCGACACCTGCTAAAAAGAGGAAATTCGACAGAGGGCTGTATTTTCCAAGACCGATTGAAGCTGCAGTTTCTTTTGAGAAGTTTGCTGAGCGGTCAGCTGGAAATGTTTAGTCTTTCTAATGAGTTTTACTTTAGGCAATTCAGTGTCTTTTTGGATTTCATTACCAATGAATCATTCAGTGATTCAGTGTTTGTTGTTGAATCCAGGCCTACCAAAACACAAACTTGACTGAACACTTTTTGGCACAATGTTGCAGATTGGTCCGAGCCAGCCCCCACGTCAGAGGACGAAAAGAGCACATCCAGTTAGTCACAGTCGGAAAAACAGGACTAGACCAAGCTAGACCAAATATCTATAAACAAAGGTGTTGATGGCAGCAGCACAGCTGATATTTTTCTTCAGGATGGAGTCACAGCCAAACAGGAGCAAATCAGATGAAGCTATTATGAGAAAAAGCAGAGAGAGCATAATGTTGAAGATTGAACAAAAAATTCTGCAGAGTGGGAGAATAGAGTGGAGCTGATCGATGAAAAAGGGGTCCCTATGTCATCCAGCAGTCTAAACCTATAGCAGCATAACTATAGAGATATAATTGGATAACCTGAGCCACTTTAACTATAAACTTTATCTAAAAGGACAATTTTAAGCCTACTTTTAAAAGTAGACAGGGTGTCTGCCTCACTGACTGAAACGTTCAAGATTCTTTATTTTGGAATATTTTTACAACTAGATATGAATTTCCTGCTACCTCTCTGGTACTGCTTTTTGTTGGTCTCTCACATGAACTGATAATTTGTCTTTAATAAGACACAATGTTAAAAGAGTCAAATGGGAGAAATAATATACTGCAGGACATCATAGATGTGTAAACAAAAAACTGAAAAGCTGGAAATTTAAATATCAGCCCACCTGAGTGGATTGCATGTGATTCTAGAAAAGAAAAAAAATCATGGGATGTGGCTCCACAGTACTTTTATAAATCAAATTATTGATTTATAATAAAGGGGTAGGAATTCCATCTTCATTTTGAGTGCATGACAAAGTGTGTGTGCTTGTTGAAGTGTATGAGAATGTTATGTATACACATTTGTAAATGTGTTATCAAATGTATACTCTGTTCTGAGGACCCACTGCCCATTTTTGGGACCTAGGCCCAGTCCCAAAAGTGAAAAATACCTTTGGGGGTTAGAGGTAAGGAGTAGTACTAAGGTGTGATTTGGGTTTAGGGTATGGAATAAAATGGTAATTATTAAGTTCAATGTTGGGGTAAGCAAACCAAAAACAAAAGAAGGAAGTCATTGCAAAGTCCTTGTAAAGATGGAAAAACCAAACGTGTGTTTGTGGTGTGTGTTTGAGTTGTGTGCCTTGGATTTGTGTGTGACAAAGATAGATAGAGGTTCTGTTATAAAAACTTAAGTTAAATGTCACACCTGTCCGTCACAACACACCTGCTCAGACAGGGTGACATTTACACACCTCAGCAGACCAAAATACACATGTGCATCACAACTGCTGTAACCGCATACACCAAAGACCACATGCGAAAATACAAAAGCACATGAAAATGAGAGGGTCACATTACCAAAGCCACATGGATAAAAGTCTATTTAGGTAGGTGATCATAATTTTTTTACAAAAAAAAAAGAAAAAACATTCTATCTACTATCTAGTGTTTATATGAGCAAAAGAGCAAATATAATATGAGCAAATATCTGAACAAATTGTTATTATTTATGGCACACTTTGCCATAAAACAATTGAATTGAATTGAGAAGGAGTAATATTAATATTGATTACTTTGAATATCTTAATGTCACAGTAACTTTGTCCTCTCATTGCAAGATTGAATCTAATCTAATCTAATTTTAAAACAGCCATTGAAAGAGACATCATAAGAAAATGCACCTTTAAAGCTGAAGTCTGTAAGTTTTTAAATATCATTTTTTGGCATATTGGCTAAAACTGTCCCTATGTCCAGACAGCAGTACATGTGATATGTAACCTGTGAAAAAAACTGCTTCAATTGGTCCCGCATACTGCCTGTATTTCAATCTGGAAAGAATAATTCGGGACGAGTCAAAACAACCAATCACAGCCAGAGGAGCGTCTGCCTCTGTTTCAGTCACCATAGTAACAATTTCCCCACAGCTAACCTGATTGGGAGCAGGTTTTGTTCTGTAAACTCAGTGTCCTCTCCACTCTCCTTAGAGCCAATCACATTGTTTTATTTCCTGATGTAGTCAGATTTTTTCAGAGTGTTTGCATAAAAAAAAATCATTCTCTTGGTCTAACACATTACATTTCAAAAACAAACATTGCATGTCCATTTGACGAGGATGTTATTACAGAATGATCGGAATTCTTTCACAGAGAATTGAATATTTATAGGGATAGAATTTTACAACTCAGTTGACAGGTTATGGGATTTATTTATTTTTGGTATGTAGATAATTTGATTGTTATTTATTTATTTTTGCAGTACATGAAGAACAACAAAATTTACTTTCAGATTACACATAAACAGGTTAATTAATTACATGGGGGGTGATAACCTTAGCGTTAGGATTAGAATTCACTCAGTGATAACAACCTATAGTGAGCCTCCTGGCACAATCTGAAGCCATTCCATCGGACTGATAACCAGTAATAACGGCCATGTATTGGAAAGATAACATCCAAAGTGGCTGCAAAAGCCACCTAGTATTTACTTTGTATAAGAACACAGAATTAACATGAGGAGGAACCTCAGGCGACGGTGAACAGGTTGTATCTATTAGAACAACATTTTTAGACTTTATCTTCACCACCTGCCAGGTGATTTCAACTAAATACATACTTTGATCCAAGCTCCATCTTATATCAGAGATATGATTGTTCCTTATGTTCCTAACAGAGCACTTTGCTGTCAATCTGAAGGTTTAATAATGGTCCCTAGAATTTCTAAAGTAGAATGGGAGGCACATCTTTTAGTTATCAGACTCCTCTCCTATTGAACCAACTATCAGTTTCAGTCCGTGAGGCTAGGCTTAAAACTTTCCTTTTTGATAAAGCTTAGAGTTAGAGGTGCTCAGGTTATCCTGAGCTATCTCTATAGTTATGCTTTTATAGGCTTAGATTTCTGGAGGACATAGGGACCCCTTCTTCATCATTCTGATTCATTCTATCTCTATTATCCCACTCTGCAGAATCTGTTTGTTCAATCTCTAACGCTATGTTGTCTCTTTTTTTTTTCTTATAGTAGCTTTGCCTCGTCTGTTCTTGTTCTGCTGTGACACCATCTAGGAGAGAATTATCAAATGTGCAGATCAACACCTTTGTTTGTAGATGTTGGAGATCGGCCAGTTTTTAAGAGTAGTCCGGTTTCTCTGACCGTGACTGGTTGGATGTGCTCTCTTCATTCTCTGACATGGGAGCTGGCTCCGAGCTTTTCTGCCTGGCTGTGTGTTTCTGGACGTGGTTGCCTTTTACAGTTGCCTTTGTATCTCTTCTTCTGTCTCTTTGAACTCTAGTCAGCCTCGGCAGATGGCCGTTCGCACTGAGCCTGGTTCTGCTGGAGGTTTCTTCTTATGAAAAGTTAGTTTTCCTCTCCACTGCTGCTACAAGCATGCTTGGTTGAGGGCATACCCGGACTGATCAAAGGGAGAACCAGAAGTATTCCCGTAGCGCTCAGGCCGGTAGGTTTAGGATTGCGAAAATATATTTTACTTTATTATATCTTTATTAAAGGAAGCATTTTTTTTCTGTTGGCCCTGAGAACTTATTTTTTATTTATCTGTATGTGTAATGACAAAACATTTTTGTCATCACACATTTTTGACAACACTTTTGAGTCAATAAGTTGATGTAATCACTTGTTTTGTTTTTTTAGATAGAAAACCTTGAACCAATCTAACTTTATGATCTGGTTAAATTGTCTGTGTCCCATGTCTATACAGGATCAAGGTATTTACAGATTTCAATAAATGATGAGCTAAACTTTGTCAACCTAACACTTCAGATTATGGTTTTATCTCTGTAATTTCTACACTTATGAAGTAAAAACTTCATAACTGTATATTGCCAACTTTAACATCATTATTTTTATTTTTGTTTGAAGCACAACCTGCAAGTTTTACTCAAAGTGAAAAATCCTGTATTTACATGCATTATACAATGAATAGACTGCCAGCTGTGCTATTCACTAGATGGTTAGAGTTGGGCAGCTGGTGCAGCCTGTTGGCAGCCTCAAACAGCTCTCAGGTGTCTGCCTGTCTGAAACAGCTGGGCCAATGGCAGCATAGTAAAGTTAGCAGTGGGCAGTTGCTGGAGCTGACTTCAGAGGCCTCATATGGCAGTAAGTGGCTGAACCGATGTTAAGGGAGATTCCTTTTATGAACAGAAATATGGTTTTATAATGTAAGAAATAAGCTGAAATCATTGCCCTTTGTTTTACAGACAAAAATTGAAAAATGTTCAAGGAGACAAAAGCAGAAAAGATTAGATTGACTTAGAAATCTAGTGAAAAATAATTGATGTTATACATTTTCTTTATACTCTTAATGGTTATTACTGATAACCATTAAGAGTATAATAGATATTAAGACTATAATGATAATGCTCTTTTGTAAGATTGGTGGTATTTCATCTCACTTTGTATCTTTTTATTCAATAAAATTTTATTTGAACTGAGAAATGGAGAACAATGAGAAAAGAAGGAACAAGTCGAATTCTGAGAAGTGTTATCATTTATTTGCAGAATGTACAAGAGGAAAAGTTAAGCTGGCTATTTTGCATTCTAAATGACAGTTTTAGCTTTTTGAAACAGTAGAATTTGTATTTTTGGGTGAGAACTACACCCTATCACATCTGCACGATAGCAGCTCATTCATATAGTGACTTTAAGTATCCTTTTGAAATATATTTTGACCTTATATTTTAAGGGAGCACATAGCTATGTACCATTAACAAGAGCAATCTGAATTAATGATTAAACCAGCCTACTAAAAATCCCTTGTTTGTTTTTTGGGAATGATCAAGCCTTTCAAAAAGAATATTGTGATTGACTGTATCATATGCAACACTGAGATCTAACATGACAAGAACAGATATAACTGTTTTAGCTTTGGAATATCATTTGTGACTTTCACCAGTGCTGTTTCAGTGCTATGATAAGTTTTAATACCTTGCTGAAGCGCTTCAAAAAGGTCAATATGGTAAGTGGTAACACATTTAATTGGCAACAATTTTCTCAGAAATTTTGTATAAGAAATGACTCTTAGAATTTTGTCTATGATTGACCAGTTGTTTGAATGAAGAAAAGATTTCCAAAGTAAGGGTTGAATTACACCTACTATAAAAGCCTGAGGCACGTAACCCTCTAACAGAGATAGATTAACCAGATCTAAAATGGAAGTGGAGATCAAAGTGAATACCAGAGGTGTCAAGTAACGAAGTGCAAATACTTTGTTACTGTACTTAAGTACACTTTTTAGGTATCTATACTTTACTCCATTATTTATTTTTCTTCCTACACCTGACTCCTACTCCTTTTCACACAAGTATCTGTACTTTCTATTCCTTACATTTTTAAAACAAAAGTTACTCGTTACTCGTGGCTTCGGTTTAATGCAGAGGTCATGGATTAGCGGACCGCGGTCCGGATCCGGACCCACCTGCTGGCTAATCCGGACCCAACCTGATTTAAAACATTTATAAATTACTACATGTTGTCTGACAACAGTGTATAAATGTCACTTGCGCCTCTTCTCCTGTTACCCTGAAATCCCACATCCTCCATCACCGCTCTACCCTGCTGCGCCCAAGACAGTCTGGGCAAGGCAAAGCCTACAGCCTCCGCTGTTCCTCCCGTATTGCTGCGCTCTGACTTATCCTTGGAGCTCGAGGAGGGCATGTGCAATATTATCATTAAATTCGTAGGAGCAAAACATGCAGAAATTAATTTTTAATTTAGTATGACATATTAAAAAAATCCCATCAGTATCGAACATATGTGCAGTTTCTGATGGAGATGAGAAATCTGCTTCCTTGTATGCTGAAGTACCAATAGTTTGCATCCAATCTTTTAAATAAACAGGATTAGTTCTTTTTTAAATACACAAGAATTATGCTATAATTTGTACCCACTGATCTGTTGTTACTATATTTTAATATGACAAACCGGATCTTCTTGCCATTCTTTTTCCTGTTTGGTGAATGACCAGCCTAGCCATGCTAGTCACCATCCTCTCCAAACCTAACACAGGTGAATTCTCTCCCTCTCAATTACTAGCTCCAGCATCTCATTTGCTAGCGCTGCTTAGTTACCGTAGCTAGTTTATATTTGTTCAAATTAAAAGCTGGCATCAGAATGAATATCACCTCGTGTGCTGAGGAAGAGAGCACCTCTGGGGGGCAATACTCAAACACACTATCAACAGCAGCCCTTGGCTGAACATTTCCCTGTCCCTGACAGTGAAGGACAGGGCATGTCATCAGAGGGCCAGCATGGGATTGCTGGCCCTCTGACATGAGGTTTGTGGTGTGGGACTGTGCCTGCAGTGTGACAGACAGGATTCATGACAATTTACAATTAACATGTAATGTGCAAATGCATCTAACAAATGTAGAAATGCCTTGGCTGTCATGACGCAGAACAGAGGTAAGGAGAAATCCCCAAAGACCTCTGCCTCCATTAGTCCTGCCCTCCAACGTCCGCTCCTTGGAAAACAAAATGTAATATCTTCGACTAGAACTCTCATCAAAGAAGGAGATTAGTAACTGTTGTGTCATCATTCTGATGGAGTCATGGCTGCATCCAGCATTACCGGACAATGCTATTAACCTGAAGGGGCTAACGCTATACCGTGCCAATAGGAACAAAGAACTAAGCGGTAAGTCCTGGGGTGGTGGGCTCTTTGTTTACATCAACAACAGCTGGTGTAAAATGTTAGATTGATCGTCCGCTTCTGCTCTCCAGACATCGAATTTTTGACTGTTAACTGCAGACCTTTCTATTTGCCCAGAGAGTTCAGTGTGGCTAGCATCACTGCTGTTTATGTGCCCCCCAGCGCTAATACTAAGGAGGCAATGAAGACTCTATAACAGACTATCTATGAGCTCCAATCTGTATATACAGAGGGTGTTTTCATCATTGCCGGGGATTTTAACCAGGCTAACTTGAAGACTGTTCTCCCTCATTTTTACCAACATGTGGTTTTTGCAACTCGCGTTGAAAACATTTTAGACCTGGTTTACTCTAACATCAAAGATGCATTCAGAGCAGCCCCACGCCCCCACCTCGGGTCATCAGATCATCTCTCGGTCATGCTTATCCCTGCATATAAGCCCCAGCTGATCAGGGCTAAACCGACATCCGAGTGTGGTCTGAGGGCGCCATGGAGACACTCCAAGACTGTTTTGAATGCTCTGACTGGAACATCTTCAAGGCTGCAGCAACCTGTGACAACTTATTAAATATTGATGAGTATGAGGCACTAAACAGCACTCCAGCAGTGAAAGCTGTTCCACACCAGGGGGAGGAGAAACTAAATCTGGACATAGCTCAAGTGAGGAAAACTCTGAGGAGAGTCAATCCAAGGAAGGCACCAGGGCCTGATAACATACCTGGGCGAGGTGTATAAGGAGTGTGCAGATCAGCTGGCTGGTGTCCTCACAGACATCTTTAACACCTCTCTGGACCAATCCATATTGCCGGCATGCTTCAAGTCTGCCACCATTATTCTGGTCCCAAAGAAGCCTCAGGTCACCTCACTAAATGATTACCGGCTTGGACTGTTCTCCCTGCTGCCCAATGGGAAGAGGCTTCAAAGCATTCGATACAGGTCCAGCAGATTCCATAACAGTTTCTTCCCCACTGCCATTAGATTGCTGAATTATGTGTAAAATTGGTTATTTTATTTATAAAAAATGTTTACAACTGTAAATATGCCGTCATTAGTTTTTATATATCTATTTGTTCATTTTTATTTTTTTTACTGTTTTTCAAGGTGGAAAATGAAATTGTCTAGAGCTGTTTTAAATGACATTTCTTTTTGTATACACTTGTGTATACAAGATGACAAAATAAATCTGTCTAAGTCTTAGTGTTGCGCTGAATGCCTTTTTTTGGCCCCTAAACCGACATCGGCTACCTGGCTGTGCAGTATTGGCCGATACCGATACAATACTGATGCCATCTGTTTCAAAATGATGTGTGTGCGTGCGTGTGTTTGTGTGTGTGTGTGTATATGAAGAACTGCATACTACTTGCTTGTTGTAATAAAGTTGTAATAATAATCTACAAACAAAGTCAAGGGCATTAGTGCAGGACCTTACTGTACAGCAAAAGGATGTATCTATTTTTCCCTGTCAGAAAAAAAATAGTTAAACTTTTGGTAGTATGTTATTCCCAACTTTTTAAGAAATTTGCTCTTTTAAACATCTATATGACTCCAATCCTGTTGTTACTAGACATATTCCAGTATGCTGAATTTTGATGAGACATCTCTTTCTAGGCCATTAAGACCAAAGCAGCTGAACATATTTTTGCAATTTTCTTTGCTTTTGCACATTATTTTGTTTATCTGATTGATATTTGTTCCTGGAATAATCAATAGATTTAACATATATTCTAGTACCTTAAACTGTTGAAGCTAGCATCTGTCCAAGTATCCTCCTATGGTGTTGTGTTTTTTTTGTTTCCTTTTCATTGGTTGAAGGGGCATTTCCTCCCAAAGCCAAGCAGTTGAGAAGCAGAGTCCATCCTGAAAGGGTAAAATGCCCTTTAATTTTTCATTTTATCCCTATGTGTAAATGTCTATTCTTGAGCGTGAGTGTACTTGTTTGAAAACAGTAAGAGTTACATACAGTCTGCCAACATTCAGCTTAGTTCTGGAGAGAATATCGAATCTACTCTGTACCTACCTGCTATGACCTGTTGCAGTACCATATATTTAGAAGTACACACAGAAACATGCAGTTTTATTATTATCTCCTGCAATGCACAATGAAATATATCATGTAGCTGTAGATGAGAGACACAATAATAAAGCATACAAAAACAAACATGTCAGCCATCCACCCCACTGAGTGACAGCAGCAGATTATGATGCAGCTAACTAAAAGGCCAGATTCCAGGCATAAGGTCACATAAAAGATACACACATACAAACCCACACAAGCATACACACACATACTCAGCCAATATCTAGTCCAGCAGGGCCTTGGCAATGACTCAGATGCAACTAGCCTATCTCTAGGCTCCAGGGATTAAGAGCCCAAACTCCACAGAGAGGGGAGATATGAGCTCCAGGAGCTTTACTGATCAACAACTTCAAGCCAGTGCTCAAGATATCAGTCAGTGCTCAGGCAGGACAAAAAGATAGGCTGTTCCATTAGCCAAGTAGTGAGAGAGTGCAGAAAAGCTGGGGGATAGATATGAAAGACAGCAAGCCTTTTCTTAATTCTACATAACTAACATAACTATGTTTTTATTTCTTGTCATACATTGATGGCATCAAGTAAACTGGCTCTTAAAATACAGTGCATATACCGTATTTTCATGACTATAAGGTGAATATAATCGTCTTTTTTTTCCTGAAAATGTGCGGTGCACCCTATAGTGCGGTGCACCCTATGTGTTACTGCGGACGTTGTTGAGACTGCCATGAGAACGTTCAAGGGGGAAGTGTGGGCGTGGATTGTGTATAAAAGAACAGGTATGTGCTTTACTCAGAACATTGTTGTCATAACAACCCTGAAAATGGCAAAGAGACACGCCTATGAGTGCAATTTTTCCATCCTGACCAGGACTACAGTAGCTCAGCAACATCCGGCGGATTATAATGAAAAGCTGGCGAACTTCCACTCCTACTGCAGCAAACACATCGCCGACAAACGCATCCAGCCAAGCCACATCACCAACATGGACGAGGTGCCGCTCAATTTCGACATCCCGGTGAATCACACGGTGGAGAACAAGGGGACCAGCACGGTAGCGATACACACAACGCAGTATGAAAAGGCGTCGTTTACTGTTGTGCTTGGCTGCCACGCAAATGGACAGAAACTGCTGCCTATGGTGATTTTTAATCGAAAGACTTTGCCTAAAGAGACTTTTCCAGCTGGAGTTGTTATTAAGGCAAATGAAAAAGGCTGGATGGAAGAGGAGATGATGAAAGCGTGGCTGAGGGAGGTGTATGTGAGGAGACCAGGTGTTTTTTTTTCTCCACGCAACACCATCGCTGTGACTCCATGCGTGCCCATCTCACAGCCGATGTGAAAAAAAAGGTGAAACAAATGAACGCTGTGCTCGCTGTTATCCCGGGGGGTCTGACAAAGGAACTTCAACCGCCCGACATCGGTGTGAACCGGCCGTTCAAAGTAAGGCTGTGAGCGGCGTGGGAGCGATGGATGGATGACGGAGACCACAGTTTCACGAAAAGTGGAAGGCAGCGCCGGGCAAGTTACGCCACAGTTTGCGGATGGATTGTTGATGCTTGGGCTAACGTGTCTGCTGGCACTGTTGTTCCAGCTTTCGCAAAAGCCGGCATCATTCCCGAGGAGCCGCCCGACACGGAAAGTGACTCTGACAGCGAAGAAGGGGAAATTGGCATGTCTGATTTAGCACAGCTGTTTAATTCAGAAACAGAGGATGATGACTTTGATGGGTTTGATTAATACTTTGTAATTGATACATGAATAAAGCACAATCATACTCAGTTTTGCTCCCGCTCTATTTTTAAATACACAGTAGAGGTATTTAAACGTAGTAGAGGACATGTACCTGTATATAAAACCTGCGCCCTTTAGTCCGGTGCGCCTTATGTGTGTCTTAATACAGTAATGGCACACATAACTGAGACTGCGCCTTTTAGTATGGTGCGCCTTATGGTTGTGAAAATACGGTAGTGAATATTCTTAAGCAGCTTTGCAATTAAATGTCCCTAGCAAAATTGTATATATCTAAAACTTTTCTTTATAGTTGATTATGATAGAATAACATAATAGATCTACTTTTAGTTAGCTGCAGATCTACATGAGAAAACACATGCATGTTGACATTAACAGAAAAGTGTCCATCCATTCATCAATTCCTTTTCTTATTGTTGTCCTATTCTTAGTTGAGGTGGTGCTATGGTGGTTGGGTTTTGGTCATCTCCTCTTTGTTGAACACTCTACTATTCTTCCTGTCATGTCTCCATAAGGATAGGTAATGGTTTGGATTCTACTTGCCATTTCTGCCAAAATGTCTGCCAAAAGTGCCTCTGTTTTATCTGTTTTTAAGGGCTGTGACCTGCCGCTTTGGGGACTCACGCATATCCCAATGTGTTTAACACTCTGTGTGCAGCCCGAGTGCTGCTTGATAGACAGGGGGTAAAGCCAGTTCAATTTTACAAGCCGAGGGATATTCTAATATGAACACAGAGGGAATGATTGTTGCTACATTAACAGTTCAAACTATGAGGGTATAGTTGTGATAGGAACCCAGTTCTTGTGACTGTTACTGGTTAGTGAATATAAGCAGATTCACACTCCAACTACTGTTTAAAATCAAAACTTCATTGCTTTATCTTCATTACCTGGCTAACACGCCTTCCATGTAAGAAGAAGAGACTGGGTGTTTGAGGCCGAATTTGTTCATCCCCGATTGCCGAGAGTGTGCCTGGACTAGCAGACTGGGGTAGTGGTTCCTTTCTATAAGAAGAGTGACCAGCTGTTGTGTTCCAAATATAGAGCGATCTCTCTTTTCAGCCTTTATGGAAAGGCCTAATGCAGGATGCCGAAGAGCAGATTCTAGCCAATGGTGGAACCTCAACTTCAGTAGGAGTAGTGTGATTTTACTGTGAAACACAGGACCAGCTTTACACCCTCTACAGAGTGCTCAAGGGTTCACAGGAGCTTGCACGACCGGTTCCACATGTTTTTTGTGGACCCAGACAGGGCCATGTCCCTCATGGTGCCCTGTGGAAGGGCTCTATGGGAGTGTGGAGTTGACTGCACCTTAACAGGGTCCATCTGGTCTCTGTACAAGCTGAGCAGGAGTTTGGCATTGCCGGCATTAAGTCAGACCTGTCCCTGGTGCATAATTCAGTCTGGCAGGGCTGCCCTCTGTCACTGGTCCTGCTCATACCCTCTATGGACAGGATTTCTAGGTGCCACGAAGGGCTAGAGGAGGTCTGGGTTGGGGAGCAGCGCATTACACCTCTGCGTTTTGCTGATTTGGTTCTGTTGGTTCACTCCTGCCAAAACCTATAGCATGCACTTGGGGTAATTGCAGCTGAGTGCAAAGTGGGGAACAGGAGAATCAGCTCCTTTAAGTCTGAGACCATGATTCTCAACCAGAAAAAGGTGGCTTCTCCACTACAGGTCGGAGGAGAGCTCCTGCCTTAGGTAGAGGAGTTTTAGTGTCTTGGGGTCCTCTTCACCAGTGAAGGGATAATGGAGCTGGAGACCAATAGAAGGATTGGTGCAGCTGACGCTATAATATGGTGGCTGCACTGATCCGTTGTGGTGAAGAAAGAAATGAGTCAAAAGGCAATCTTTCGCTCTATGTTTCTGTCCTCACCAGGGGCGGTCTAGAAAAATATTTATGGGGTGGCAAGAGGGGGGCAGGAATTTTTTAGGGGTGGCAACATATGGCATTTGTTTACACTGAATTTAATCACAGTTATCACAGTTTGGTGAGAATAGTATGTACAGTACTAGTGTTTCATGTGAAAAAGTTCATATTAATAATACATTGTACAATGTGATCTCACTTAATAGGAGATAGAAGAATGATAACACTACTTCTAGAGGGGCCTTATGACAGGAAAGGTATTAAGGTAAGACACAGGTGCTGAGTCACAGATGTGAGAGATTGACTGTCAGAGAGGCAGCTTTGCAGCATTTGCACAAGAAGAAACTATAGAAAGAAAAAGTTACCCATCAGAGATCTATGGACTGAGCTGGAATAAAGTGAGCATTACTACACAGTAGAAATAAATGGGTCAAGGCACCCGAACAAGGTACTGGACATCTATGTAATGTTTACTCTGAACACAGATTTACCCCATTTGTTACTCAGTAACTTGACATACAGCAGTTAAGGCAACATGAAAGGGACATTTCATGCATGTAAATATGCTGTAGATAGAGCTGTATATGGAGGACCAACTCCGCCATATTTAAAAATAAATACAGAAATAAATAAATGCTCAATAAATAAATAAGCATACAATTAATTGCCACCAAAAATACAATCAACAAATAAATGTAATTAGAAATTATATTATAATGGCAGGCAGAAATGTTAAAAGGGCAGGCAGAAAGAAATAGCGGCGAAGAAATAACTAGGGTAAAAAAATACAAAGGAAGAATAAAACAGACAAAAATATGATAACATGCACATAAATAAATACTTAAAAATATAAGTAATTAAAAAATGAAGTTGAAGATAATAAATGACAAAAAAATAAATAAGGTAAATATTAAAAAGGCAAAGAAATAAAGAAGCCAATTAAAAGAGTTATATACCTTTATGACTAGCTGTATAATTTAATTTCTACTTACATTTATCTGTTGTTTGTATTTTTGGTGGCAATTAATTGTATGCTTATTTATTTATTAAGCATTTATTTATTTCTGTATTTATTTTTAAATATGGCAGAGTTGGTCCTCCATACTGCTGTATCAACAAATCAACAAAAAGGCGGGTTCTGTATGTTACATCAAAATCTCCACAAATCTGAAAAGAAGCAACATAAAAATACATTTTGCTTGTGAGTAGGTTCATACGGGTCATTTCTGGATAGTTTCATATTATGTATACAAAAAAAGAAACAACAACAGTGCTTCATATTAAGCAGGATTTACACCAGTATCACATTTTTAACTTTTAACACTTTTGGTTTTATTAAAGGAAATATCAGATTTTCTCAGGTGCCAAAACAAAATGTAACAGCTCTGTAAAGGCTCACCAAAGAGCAAAACATAAAGTTAACATGACTATAACAGCTGAATGCAGTGATTTCCATGTTGCTCAGCAAAACGCTTCACAAATTTATTTAGATCCAATGCCTTTGTGCGTTTTGATTTGAGTACAACCAAACTTGATTGTCTCTTTTCTGTCATAGTTGACCGCAAATATGTCTTTATGAGCCTGAAACGTCAGGCCTAACTAACATCGTAGATAGAGAAATAACGTTCTGCAACCTGATTTTTATCATCTCAAAATCAGCATTGCAGCTATGCTAGCAACATTGTGCTTTCATTATGATTTAATTTCTCGATAGATAGTTAATCAATTTTTACCTGTTTCATCCCGTTTCTCCTCTCCCCATGATCCCAGGCTCCCTCGCTTTGCCCCATTCGGTTTTCAAAACAATCAGTCTCGTCGCTCTCGCGTCATCTCGTGCTGCATTCACTGCAGTCCGACATTGGAAATTAGCGGTCGTAATTCTCAAATGATCCATAATTTATAAGCCTCGCCACCCCTACCGCCAACTGGGGTGGCAAGGCTGTCATTTAGGGTGGCATTTGCCACCCTATGCCACCCCAGTAGATCCGCCTATGGTCCTCACCTACTTTATGGTTATTAAATCTGGAACCTGACTGAAAGAACAAGTTCCAGGGTTTTAACAGTTGCATGGTGGTTGGGCAGTCCCTTGGAGCTAGGGTGAGAAGCTTGGTCATCAGAGAGAGCCTCAGAGTAGAGTTTATTCTCCTCCACATAAAGACTCACACATCTTTTTCATATGTCCCCTGTAATCCCTCATCAGGAGGTGTTCCAGGCATATCCCACTGGCAGGATCTCCTGGGGACAACATAATACAAACTGGAGGGACTATGTTTCCCTGGCTGGCCTGGGAGCACACCAGGCTTTCCCCAGCAGAGCTGGATGCAGTGTCTGGGAAGACGGAAGTCAGGAAGTCTCTACTAAAATTGCTGTATGATCAACTGATTCAACTGCCTGTTATACAAACTTACTATACAGTAAAATGCCAGGAGGTTGCTTATAGCAGGTGAAGTAAATAATTAATAAGACTTTGGATCCAGACTGGAAAGCTAAAAGAGAAAGGTACGGTTTGTAATAGATTCTGAATTAATTAACTTGTATGCAACTATGTATCATATCATGGCGAGCAAAAAAGTTTTAAAACTGATCTGAAGCTCATCATACACCCTTATGAAACATAAAGTTTAAAGCAGTTAAGAAAATGATTAATTAGACAAACAATGTTGAAGTGATATTCCTGTGTGGTACAAGCATCAATACTCAAAATTACAGCCATCCTTAAACCCATTTGTTAGTAGCCTCAACAATTGTTACATTGCTGGACTATTGCATGATAAAGCACCACTGGTTTGGGTCAAGATTACATCAGAAGGAGTGTAAGTCAATGGTTAGATATATAAGAAGACTTATTGCTTTGACAGTATGACTTGAATATCATGGAGATGTATGAAATGTTATTTGTGAAAAAATTAAAGAAAAAAATAAGCTACTGTATATATACACAGGTATGGTATTAATTAAATTAAGTTTATTCAATTCATAACACATCATCTCAAGGCACTATACCAAGACAATTTATTCATGTTAGAAGATAGGTTTAAAGTGGTCTAAGGAAACCCTTCTGGTTGTATTGAGTTACTTAATTATAAGTAACTTCCTTTGCAGGATTTGCTCCTGCTGGATTAACAAGTTGCAACTGAGTAAATATGTTGTTTTTTTTCCAGAGTTACCATTTCTTGTCTTATATTGTACCTCTTCCCATCATCTACCAGTCTCCCTGTTATTACTGTAAACAACTAAATGACAAAAGAATGCTGCCACTACTGTGAGGCAGCTCCCAAATTAAGAACTTAGAAGCATAGGGAATCCGATGGCCCCTTTATAAGCAGAAATTGAACTGCCTGTCAGGTTGTCCATCCCCCTCTCTAGTATACACCCCAGGCATAATGTCATTTTTTTACCCTCATAATAATATGTTGACCTCTCTTTTGGTCCCCAAACAGTCATATTGCAACAACGTGAGACTCTACTAGAATCATGAACACATGCCATGGTTTCACCCACCAAAATGTTAGAAGCAGGTTCGTCCAGGTCCTTGATCTGAACTGGGATTTGGGAATTTAGATGCCAAGTTATCAAGTGAAACTTGTTGAAGTGCTTCTCAAACCAACCCTAAACCATTTTGATGGCTTTGCAGCCTCACCCTTAAAAAGCCATGATGAAATGTGTATTCTGACACTTTTTTAATCAAAAGCAGCATTAACCTTGACCTAGTCAGTGCCATTTTTGATACCAGCCTTTATTGCCCAAACACATCCATAAGCCTTGATTTATTATCCTTCTTTGTTTTAAAAATACTTGTCAACCCAGGCATTACAGTCTTTGACCCTTACAAAGGGTATATTGCAAAAAGTGATGTTGCAAAATGTTCCTGTTTGTAACACATCCTCTTTTAATTCACTTGCTACCAAACATATTCCTCTCTTTAGCATGTGTACTGATGAAAAGCTGATGAGAGTTGTTCATCATATTTGTTGCAGTTGTTATGCCTAGTCTTTATAGTTCAGTTCTTGGAAAACATACTCTCAAGTATTTCATGTCATGTATTACATGTAAAATTAATTAATCTGTGACCATCATTTGTTTATGATAAACATAAAACATTTAAACAACTTCATGCTTTACAGATGTTTCACAATAATAAAAGAAAGGAGAATAGTGTTGTTGAGAGCTCTTCAATGCATCCCTCTCATAGTTATGACTAAAACTGGTAATGTTATTGTTTTAATTTTTAGATGGTGTTCAAACTAACCATGGTTTTATTTACACAGAAATATTGATGGACCAGTAGTAGGCCAAATTAATGATGAGCAGTTGGAATGTGGTAACAGCAGAAGAGAGAACTGGTCCCTGATGGGAGCTGCCATGGCTTTCCCATCTGCTGTGGATCTCTCAACCTTGCAAGTCCTCAAGTATTCGATGATATTTTATGTATGCATGTACAACTAAAACAGCCAGATTGGCAGCATACAATTTGAAAAAGGGTAAATTCTAACCTTAATATTCATGAAAAAAACATCATGCATGCACCGATACATGCACACACTATATTTTCAGCTGCCCTTACCTCATGGCGAGGTTAAGTACAAGGCATTAGAACAGACATACTGATTATATTATGAGTGATGCTTGGCAGTAGCTGCAGTAGTTTAACTTTATGGGGCTGTGTGTCCTCATGATCTCTGCAGCTATTACAGCAACATCTGCAGCAGGGCTTGTCATTAGAGGTATCACCATTTTCATAAATGTGATCATCATGTGACATTTTCCAGTGTAATAATTTTCCAGAAGAAGTGAACTTATTGACAAACAGAATTTTATTTGAATCAGTTAGTGAGTAAAATTATATATCCCATCTAAAGTGGTATTAAAGGTTTTGGAGCGTGAACATTTGACTGAAAAAAACACTCCTCTTAGCTGAAAACTGAAAGATAGCAAAGTCAAACTAGCAATGCTTATTGAGCAGAAGCTCAATTAAATCGCCACTAGTTTTTCAGCAACAATGTACTTCAGATTTTAATTTAATTTCTTGCATAAAGTAGTCGCTTAAAAAGTAAAAATTGGTGTGCTTCGGTGGAGCAGTGGTTGATGCGCATGACCTACTGTATGACCCAAGTTCGAATCAGACCTGTGGTCCTTTGCCGCATGTCTATCCTCCTCTCTCATACCCCCTTTCCTGTCAGCCTACTGTCGAAAAAAACGGGCCACCAGTGCTGTAAAACTCAAAACAATAAGAAAAAAAAATCTAACATTGTTGTCATGTAAGCTATTTTCGAGCTTGCTTCTCCTATAATATATGAAGGGCTACTCTGAGGATTAAGCAACATGATATGATAAGGTTTCCAAAATACACAAAGATGTCTAAGATTTACAAAGAATGTTATTCCTAATTAGTGATGCCAACTTTCATGGGGTCACAGAAGGCCATAGCATAGCTTTCCTCTTCACTGCAAAAAAAATTGTCCTGTTTTTTCATGAGTCTGATGAATATTTTAACTTTTAAGGCAATTACATGGATCTAAATGTGTAGAAATTTACTTCATTTGAAATGAAATATGCAGCAGCTGTGAAAGTCTTGATGAGTGCCAAACAAGGGGCCTGAGAGTCTGATGTAAATACTTCTGATATTCATAGTATATTTTTTTTCTTGTGTAGTCTGTCTCTATCTTTAAATTCTTTCCAAAATAGAACTATGTCATTTTTGAGTGGGGCTACCCCTACCATTGTTTTAAACACTGACTGCTCTCTGTCTCATTAGGCTGTGTGCCTACCTCGTGATATAAAGGTGGATAAACCTACAACCAAGGCAAAACAGCTGACAAACAAACCTGTACATTGCCCGGGTTGATTACAATAAAGCCTATGAGTCAATGCCACACACAGATCCTAGAATAACTGAAGCTAAACAAGATCAACAGAGGCTTCATTGCAAACTCCATTGGGCCTGTGGAAAACCACACTTCGCTGAATCTCTGTAGGAGAAAAACACAGGTTGGTGACCAGGATAATCTAATGGGGGATGACTATCCATGTGAGTCACTAACCTGGTTTAACAGTCCAGCCCATTTCCTGAGAGCGAGGTAGGATCCAGCCAATGGACTCCGAACAAGCACTGCCCAAAGTGTCCCAGATGCTGCAGCCCCAGAGAACATGCAGGAGTCAAATCCAGGTCAAGGAAACAAATTGGAACAGGATGGCTCAGAAGTCCAGCAGTCTAAAACCAGATCAGAACAGGAACAGGCTGGTTCGGAGGTCCAGGAGTCCAAAGACAGTTCAGGCATCTCGTCCAGACGGGAACAGACAGGCTCAGTGGTAGGGAGGTAGAACAGATCAAGATCAGGAAATCAGAAACACTATGGTACGCTAAAAAACTCTCTCTCCACTGAGATCAGACAGTAGCAGGCACACTGAGTGGATGAGAGGCAGAACAGGTGAGGATCAGGTAATCAGAAACAATTTCGTGCACTAAAAACCTCTCTCTTCACTGAGATAAGATTGAACAGACACTCCAGCATTATTCTTGTCATTACACTGTCGCATGTACAGAGCAACAAAATTCACTATCTGCATTTAATCCATCCCCTTGGGGAGCATTTGCGGTGCCCAGCGAGCAGTTTGGGGTTAAGGGTCTTTGCTCAGGGTCCAAAAGTGTCAGTCTGTTGGAGTGGGTTTCAAACTCACAACCTCAGGATTGCAAGCTCTATGCCCTACCCACTTGGCCACAATCCACCAGACACACACTCAGTGGATGAGAGGCAGAACAGGTCAGGATCATGAAATCAGAAACACTGTGGTACGCTAAAAAACCCTCCCACCACTGGACAGCAAGAACGAGCACAAGAGTATATATCTGTCGCTGGTGACTGGATCCAAGTACCTTAAATAGAGGCAGGTGCAGGGGGATGAGCTGTAAAGAGCAACCGGGCAGAGTTAAACAGGTGAATGGAGTGAGCAATTAAGCCTGCCATCAGTGCCAAGATCATGACAACTTCAAGAGGCACTGATATGGCAGCAGGCCTTGAGCAATGAGTGGATAAACATAGAAGCAAGGCCAAAACAGAGCAATAGAGGCCCAGATCTACCATACAAGGCAAGGATGCAGATGCAGGCTTTGCAAGGAGGCCACAGACTCCTTCTAGCTGTTTTGATTGGCTACTGTTGGGCCTGTTTAACTCAACTGAAATGTCAGTTGCATTTTATAAAAATGCAGTAATACATTAACAATTAATATTATTTCTTTTTTGGTCTGCCTAGTGGACAGTGTGTAGCATTGCTTGCAAGAAGGTTTGGGGTTCGTCCGGAATCTTTCTGTATTGAGTTAGCATGTTCTCCCTGTGCATTTGTGGGTTTTCCGAGTAATCCGGCTTCCTCTCACAGTCCAAAAACATTACTGTTTGGTTAAGAGGCTTCTCTAAATTCTCCTTAGGAGTGAGTGTGTGTGAATGGTTGTTTGTCCTGTTTGTCACGTGTTTCCCTGCGATATTGTACCTCACCTATTGCCCATTGACAGCTGGAAATAGGCACCAGCACCCCAGCAGGGATAGGCGTGACAGAAAATGGATGGATGGATGGCTTTTTTGTTCCCTCAGGAGCTTAGCTGTGTTTCATTTAGTGATGTATTTTTTTGAAGTGCAGTATTTATTGATAATTACAGAAATAACAATAGGCTACTAATGATAACATATCCAGCAACTTCACACACCCATTGAAGAGGAGTGGACCACAGGCCACAATTGTCAGCTTGATCAACTCTATGCAAAGGAAATTTGTTGCACTGCATTAAAATATTGACTGATTTTCTGAGTCCCCTGAACCCACCCCCATATAACAAAACTGAACCTTACAGAGTGGCTTTATTGTGGGCAGTCTAAGGTACAACTGTGTTCTAATCACGGAGTCTAATCAGCATCTTGATATGGCCCACCTGTGGGAGGGATTATCTCAGCACTTTCACAGATTTCGACTGTTTTGTCAACAATATTTGAGAGAAGTGGTTATATTGTGTACTGTATGTGAAAAGTTTTAGATCTTTGAGTTCATCACATAAAAAATGGGAGCAAAACTAAAAGGCTAGTGTTTATGTTTTTGTGGAGTGTAATTTCTAAGATAAATGGAATGAAAAGTGTCATAAAAACATTTTCTCCTACAATAAAACTAGAAAATCTGTTTCCAAGTTTATCAGTTAAAATGTTAAAATCTATCGCTAGTACAAATACGGTGCACACAAGCACTGTCTATAAAAGCAATACAGTTTAACTTTTTCAATGTCTGTGACCCACCGTGTTCTTTTGTAAACTCATGTCAATCACTTCTGCAGCACACAAAAAGAAACCTCTCCAAAGTACTGAGTTAGCACTTTCTTTTCTGCTGACCACAGCGTTTCTATACTGAGGCCAATCAGACTCAGATAAGACTCTGGATGTTGTGGACCCACAAAAACATGCCTGTATACATGTACACCTCCCTGTTTGTGTTTCTGTATCTCTCTCTCCCCCTGTCTCTCTCTCTCTCTCTCTCTCTCTCTCTCTCTCTCTCTCTCTCTCTCTATATATATATATATATATATATATATATATATATATATATATATATATATATATATATATATAGAGATATATATATATATATATATATAGAGATATATATCTCTATATATATCTATATATATATGTATGTGTGTGTGTGTGTGGGTGTGTGTGCGTGTGTGTATTTAAGTATTTGAATATGTGCTTGTTAAAAGTGAAAAAAGTGGAATGCAAATTTGCCTCTAACATTAACACCAACAATCTATTAGTGACCATATTATGATTTATTTATTTCATACCTCTTAGGGATGGCAAACATGTTCTTTAATCAATTAATATTTCGACTGTCAAAATTTTTGAATGTGAACACAGGGCCAATTGCCTGTAGGAACAACAAATAAAAGTGCGATAACAGATAACTCTGCACATGTATGGAATAAATTCAGTATATTACATATTTCATTTAAAAACTATTGCCTAGGGTAAGAAAAAAATACAATGAAGATAATAATATAATAAGATAAGGATCACAGTCTATACAATTAACAGTATTTTCAATTTAGAATGCTGCTCAGTACCAAATTACAATTATTGCACATGACCATTTTATTGTACATAGCGAAGTAATGATATAGATAAATAATAAGTAATGATATTATTTGACTGTCAGAGAGATTAATTATACAGTTTATGGTCACTGTGCTCCCTGCTGCAATCTGGGAAGAGGCTTTGCAGCGTTCAATGCATGTCCAGTAGATTCTGCAACAGTTTATTCCTCACCGCCATCAGACTGCTGAACTGTTGAAAAAAACTCTAAATCATGTCATAAAACTCTGCATCACACTGATAACACCAAAGATACTGCATATTTGCACCATATATGTGAATGGCATTTGTGTTTTTAGTCAATTCAGGTTTATTGTCCAAGTGCACCCCTATGTATTGATAATTTTCCATAGTGTCCAGGTTGACCCTAGAGATAGAAACAGGTGTCCCTGGGGTCTTATTAAGTGTGTAGATGATGACATTCTGAATTCCTAGTTGGAGCTGGTAGGTGAACTGGAGGGGATACAGAAGTGGTCTGACCATGGGCCGGAGTTGCTCCAGGATGAGACTCTGCAAGGTCGTCATCATGTGTGATGTTAATGTGACGTGTTTGTAGTCCTTGGAGCCACTGGGGCCCTGTGTGCTCGATACAGGAATGGTGTATACTGTTTTCCACATCACAGGGACCTTGTGAAGACTCATGTTGAGACTGAAGTATTGACTAGTATTGGGGTGTCAGATTGACAAGACTTTGATGAATATGTTCTATGTTCTCTATCTTTTATAGAGTCCATACTTCTTCTCTGCGATCTGCTGGTATGCTCTTCTTAATGTAAAGGATAAAAATGCCATATGCAAGATTATCACGGTATATAGTAAGATCACGGGTGTTCAACAGAAAAACATGACTAAAATATATGAAGAGCAGGTAATTAGGAAGGCTGAGTCCATCTTGGATAATTACACCCATCCCCAACATAGCAAATTCCAGTTTCTACCCTCTGGTTCCAGTTTTAAATATCCACCAGCTCGGACAAATAGATACAAACACTCCTTTATTCACTCTGCTGTTCAGTTGCTGAACTCTACTAGAAAAAGCAGATAGTAATATGTTGCATGCATATAGGCCTACACTTTAATTCATCCCCTGCACTGCACATATGTATTTATTTATCAACCTTACTTTTATCTTTTTAAAATATTTTATGTGTTACTTGTGTTTTTTTTTTTTTTTTTTTTCTTATTTGTGAAATGTGAATGTGTGTGTGAAAGGTGCACTACTACTGCACAAAAATTGCTGATACTGGAACAAATAAAAGCCACTGAACTGAACTGAACATCGACCACCAACAAACTTCCTAGCAGACATGACCCTGAGTCTGCTTTTATCTACACTGTTTAGGCCATGCCATCAAAAAAAGGAATAATGAAAAAAATAACATGGTCCTTATAAGAAATACTCCCGGAGAGAAAAGTGCATAGTGACACCACAAATTCCTCCAAAAGGAGAATGAAGAGGATTGGAATTCTGCATAACAGGAGAGGATCGCTAAGTATTGTTCTGGCGTGTGTCAGAGATCATTGGATCACTCCATAGTGAACACCAAAAGGACACTTATTAATGTTACAAAAAAAGTGGAAGTGTGGCTGCAGATCAGCAGAATAATGTGCTTGTGAAGATTCTCAGTTATTCAGGTCATAGTCATTCAGAAAAGTGAAAAAAAAAGACAGCAGCCCACTGGACTTTGTTTCAAAGTTTGAAGACTTTTAGCTTTTGAATTGAAAAGGCTTCCTGGATGGGAAAAGAAAAGTCTTCAAAATTGGAAACAAAGTCCAGTGGATTGTGGTCAGCAGATTAAAATATAATTTCCTCATTATGGTAAAGCACAATTCCAGGGTATCATTAACAGATCCTTTGAAAATATTCAGCAATGAATTACATTGGCCGAGGTAGAACCCTCTGCAACCTTCACAGCAGGATGGGTGGTGAGCAGGATCTGGAACGGTCCTTGCCATCTTTAAGCCTTCCAGTGCTTGCACACACGGTCTTTAATCAGTATGCACTAGCCTGGTTGGAAGGGATGAATTGTCCTAATGCAGAGGCTGGAAGGGCAGTTTTCACAATTTTGTAAGACAGACAAAAATACTACGAACGGTTTTGGTAGTAAAACAAACTATCACGTTCAAGCATACACTTAGGCAGATCTTTAGCTATATGACTTCTTTTCTCCCCCATGTTGGCTGGTTGTCATCAATATTTACAACGACACCAAAGGGAGTGCTTTTACCTACAAAACTTATTTCTCTTCAAAGCATTTTCCTAGTTGTACTTAATGGTGTCATTCCCTTTATTCATTTATGGTAGGCACAGTGTGTCTTCTAAAGTAAAATTCAAGTATTGCATTGATCTTTGCAAGAGTTTTATCAACAAAGTATGTGCCATCATCACAGGTAACCAGATCCGGAATACCCCATTAAGGGATAATTTTAGTAAGCAGGGTTATAACCACTGCACTGCTGTCTGAGTGTTTTATTGGGAATGCCTCCACCCACTAAGAGTAGAGAAAGATTGTCAGTCATGTAAGTTAAGTAAAGCAAATGCAGGAAGAAACTAGAAAGGGGGCGTTAACTAGCAGCTTTTAATGCATTATCAGCATAGCCTTTCCGTTTTGAAACAGACTAAGAAAAGTGACCATGAGCACAGCATTCCACTGCAAATCCTCAGCTGGCATACAAGCTTCAGTAAGCACAATTATTTCAGCAGCTTGTGCCAAAAACTCAAAGGGCAAAAGTTACAAAATCAGAGCACACAGCAAATCCCACATGGTCCTTCTAGTCAGTATGTGTAGAACTTCTACAACATTAAAAGTCAGGTCAGGTCTAAACAATAGACAGTTCACACACATTAAGTCTTTTCTTAGTAATTCTATAGTTCAATATTCAGACATTATAATTTAATGTTTCATCCGAACCCAAGAAAGGTGGAACAGAAAATATTTCTTTAACAGTAGTACACCAAGAAGAAATAGAAAATATGTGATGACCATGCGCTTAGGCAAGGAGGGCAAACTATTTTTAGTCAAGCGGAATGAATTACTCCAGAATTAATCATAAATTGAACCGGCTAGACAGAAATGCTCAGCATGAACACTGGCATAGTTTTATAAGCAAACGACTGGAGAAGAACATATGTCGCTATAGATGGAGTTGTCCATGTTTCTAAGTGTGTGATGGCTTCTGGATCAGTAAAACGGAAGAGAGAGAAACCAAATTGTGCATGATTATCACCAAACCATTATCCCATTTATCATGATGACTGTAATCAGGATTATTCATTATGATCTTAGGAGCAAATAGATAACACAGGTGCAACAAATCACTTGCCTTGAATTTTGCTGCCAGAATCTGTCTTATTTTGTGGGCAGTTGGAAGCAGTTCGCTGCACAGAGCTGTTAGTTCCTTCCCAAATTTTTCTTCATCATCTTCAGATATCGGGAGAAGTTTGCCAGCAGACTGAATATTATCAGCAGTCAAGGAGCGATGTACGATGTATATAGTATTTAACTGTCATTGTTTACAGTGTGTTGTTGAAATCAAATGTCAGTGATGTAACAGGAATAACTACCATCTGAGGTCGCATCCCTGTAGCAGAGTTTATTAAAGGAAGTGTTTCACATTTAACTTCCAGTTGCCAGTGGCCTGCTGCCACTAAAGGCTGGACTAAGTGCTTCTCAGCTGAAAGCTATGCTAAGTAGCAACCAAATCCCGCCAGAGAGTTCTGTGCTTGCCAGACCGAGTCAGACTACCTTTCCTCCGATTCAGAAGGAGCTGATCGTAGTGACCATCTTTCACTGCAATTCCAACAGGGTTGAACGTAGTGCTACATGAATCCGCCTGCTGAAGCTGAGGAGAGCTAATCACACTCTGGCGAACCTAAATTTAACTGCAAAAGGAACAAATAGCTGGGCCAATTGCTGTTCTCCTGGGAAGACATTAGAAGCTGCTGACCGTTGCCATACTGGTCTTGACAGCCTGAGAGCCAACTCGGCTATTATATGAGTCCCGGTCACTACCAGCTAACCACCCTAGCTCATCTGCTGCTAGTACACTTTCAATTCATTAAGCCTTAAAACTTGACACAGACTCTTAAACAGACTTACACCCCCTCATCCACATTTATTTGTTATTTGTGATTATTTCAGTAGTGTTTACTGTCTGGGTAGTTATCATATCTAATAATTATAGTTGTACCGATACCGATACCAGTATCGGACGGGGCCCCGATACTGCCCTAAAATTGTGGTATCGGTATCGGCGAGTACCAACAAATAGGGCATCGATATCATTTTGAGAACCATAAGTTTCTTCGACTATTGTCACCCACTCCTGGTAGGAAATAAAAAGTTCTACTGGATTCACTTTGTATTAGATTTTTTCCTGCTTCACAAAGGTAGGCAGCAGCTTGACAAAGCCATGATGGCAATTATTTTACATTATTATGGTATCGGTATCGGCCGATACTGCACAGCCAGGTATCGGGTATCAGGGCCAAAAAATGGCATCGGCGCAACACTACTAATAATACAGTATTATTAGCTACTATAGATATGATTTTATTCTAACCCATGGTCCTTATTTTACACAGTGAACGATTTATGACTCAGGTTGGATTCACTCTTCTTTCATTAGCATTGGAATGAACAGAGACACATTTATTTGGACTAATACCCCATTTACAATACCCTTGAAAAACCGATCCATGCCGAGACCGGTCCAAGCTCGGATCAGTTAACCAGGCCAAGCTTGGTTCTGACGACCGTTTACACATCACGCCATCTCAGTTCCTCGACTCCTCATGGTGAGGATCTGCGGTATAACTGCCAGTATTGAAGGAGGAAATCAAGCAGTTGGTGACGGTAATGCACCAAAAACTTTTCGCCAACCGCCATAAAACACAAGAAGAAGAAGATGAAGAAGGAGGGAATCAAGCAAATTAAAATGGCGGCGCCCGTCACATTTAGAAAGTTATGTTAACGGCCCTAAGTCTCGGCGTCATGCTAGGTTGCACCACGCTCTTTTGAAGCGATCATTTAAAATATTGCGTGGAGAAGATTTAGATTGTTGTTTATAGTTGTTCTTCTTCTGTTTTGTGTTGGTTGGCAAGTAACTTCCAGAGGGGCATTACCACCAACTACTAGAATGGAGTATGAATCGGGATGTGCAGCCAGACGGAGATGATGTGTTTTGCTCATGCGCTCTTGTTATCAGAGAGCCCACCTCTGGAACTGGTCTGAAGTTAGCGCGGACCAGTTGTGTCCAGCTCGGTTCAGTTCAGTTTGCTTTCCATTTACACACGATAAGTTATCTCAGTTACTGAGCTCGGACCAGTCTTGGCACAGTTTTACAAAGGTAGCCCAAATAAGAGGTATAAGAGTCCTTGTGAGTAAGCAATTGACAGTTATACTCATTAAACTGATAATAATTAATTCATTATACTTTTGATTTGAATGACCAATAAAAAAAGAAAAAAAACATAACTTCCAGTCCTACTTATTTTAATACATCCATCATTTTCTGGTAAACTTGCACAACACTGCCCCATTAGGTAGCGAGATGAGATCCTCAGACCTCTTATGAGGCCATATGCTGGTGCGGTTCCTGGTTTCTTCCTAATGCAGGTCAATGCTAGACCTTTTGTGGCTATAGTCTTTCAGAAGTTCCTGGAAGATGAAGGAATTGAAGGTATGGTCAGGCCAGCCGGTTCCCCAGACCTAAATCTGACTGAGCATATCTGGGACATAATATCTCCATCCATCCACTAATTACACATTGCACCAAAGACTGAGCAGAAATTGGCGGATGGTTTAGTCCAGGTCTGGGAGAATATCCCTTGGGAGACCATGTACTACCCCATCAGGACATCAGGGGCACTTGGAGGCCACACACAATACTGAACCTCATTTTGGCCTGTTTAAAGTATGATACATCAACATTGGAACAGCCTGTAGTGTGTTTTTCCTCTTTAACTCCAAATCCAGCCGTCAATTGGTTAATACATTTGATTTCCATTGATGATTGTTGTGTGATTTTGTTGATAGCTCATTCAACCTTGTACAAAACAAAGTTATAAATGAGAATATTAATTTCCTTCATATCTAGGATGTGTTATTTGAGTATTTCCTTTATAATATTGTTTTAGCAGTCTATGATTGATTGTGTGCATTTCAATTCATTGTGAGAGTGCCTGAGCTGGTCATGTACTGTGCCTTTATGAGACTGGTCATGGTGCAGAGTGGTATTTAAGCCAGGTTTCCCTTACCTTCTTTCTGGCTTACTTCACCTACTTGGTGGTTTGTTGATCCGGTCTTCCTCATTTCTTGCTCCTCCCTTTCCAACCTGCCAAGGTTAGCTGGGGCTAACTAGTTAGCTAATTGTTCTGGACCATCCCCTCTTTACCAGCGGCCTTCATAAGCTAGTCACTGCTAGCTTGTTGGTTTATTATTTGTTGAAACTAATACAATATATGTGCTTTATTCCAGTCCACTGTAATACTCACATCAAAATACTGTCACTCTAATAGTAATTTTTAAATAATTAAGTGAAATTCTGACCATTTAAGATACTTCAAGCCTGCAGCAAGAGTTATGCCTCTTTTTCCAACTCGATTTAAGTTCTGTTATGCCCACACTGCTGCTAATTGATGGTTACTTTTCAATACTTAATTATATGAATAGTTATTGTGAAATTAACTCAGACTTATTAAAATGACTGATTTTACTACTTCAAAGACATATTAAGATTTGTGTTTGCCACTTCAACATTCATTAAGATTGCTGATTGTTTTCTTTTCTTATTTTGTGTTGTTTATTGTAGAGGATTGTAACAAGTTCCACTAGTTTAATTTACCAATTAGTATAATAAAACAGATAATTGAATAACAGTAAATTGTTGGCTTTTTATCTTTTAACTTGATAGAGTGTAGTTTATTGTGGTTATTTTAAATCAGTGATGCATTTGTCTCTGAAGCTTATTGAATTACCCCTTTTAAGTTAACAGCCAAAATACAGAGACATCTTTTGTTTTATGCAGAGCAATTAATGATTAATAACTGCAACTATAATTTGAAATGAAGGCTATTTACATTTATTGGTGGTATATTTAACTCAGCCCCAACTAATTAAAATACCAACTTTTAAGGTAAACAGCTTAACAGTTGTTAATTAACTAACACAATTGTTAGTTATAATTACTGAATGCTAATAGCTGTTAATAACAAACATTTGAGGCTTGTTTGCATTTGATTAGAAGGATAAATTATTATAATTCAACTATTTTGCAACTTCAATATATTTATTGCAGACTCCAGTAGGGGTGGTAAATATTGGATTTAATCAGATAATATTTAGGCTGTCATATATTGTTTGTGAACACACACCCTGCTGACTGTGTGTCAGAATGATAAATAAATAATAAAGAGAGCTCAAATAAGGGTCAAACAGATAACTCTGCACATATTACAGTAGAGTTATCACAACTTCCATTGAAAATATAAGAATTTATTAACATAAATCATTCGGATCCAATTAAAACATATTTCAGTTGAAAACTTTACTAAACAAGTGAAAACTTAACTAAGCGACTATGTACACAAAGAAAACTATATATCACATTAGGTTATTAAACTTAAAATATAGCTCATTATGACTTGCATAATTCTTAATAACCGCGTTTTTGTCTGCTGTTGCAGTTAGTTCTTTAAGTAAAATCTCTTATTTCTCATTTATCAGGTATCACATTTTAACTTGTATGTATCTCCATGGTTTAATTTACCTAAACTTTCATAAAGGATACACGTACATTTCAACAATGATGAATATAGAGTATTTCTCTTCTCTTCTGTAGTTTAGCTTATTAGTTTTTGTACACAGTGTCTGAGGCATTATTGAGTGTTGCTTATTTAACATTGGAAAACTAGTCTCTACAATACTTCCACAGTTAATTGCCATATATGACCAGGCCGATATCATTCCCTGATCTTTTTGAGTGGCAGAGTGTCTGCAAGGGGGGTAAATGGATAAAGAAAAATCAGCTTATTCCAAAGAAAATAAAAAATGTCAGCAGCTTTTTTTTCCCAACCCACATGCATTTCTCAGCTTTTGACCAATATCACATTTCTTCCTCCATTAAAAAGAAATAAATGCAGAGCCTTTATTATTCCTGTATCTTTTAAACAGACACATTTCAATGTTAAACATTTTTTTCCTAAATAAAAATCAAATATAAATGAATCTAATATTCTGTAGATGTTTAAATAAGGTACATCATTTGCATGCAATGCTCTCAATCGATCTGCCTCTGTGGTGTATTTTTTACCTGGAGTAGACATTTCCCAGCTGTAGGGCTTTCAGCTACTTTCAGCACAAGTGGTCTTATACTCAGAAGAAAGAGTTCCGTTCTTGGATTAAGGGTTAGGTTTTGTACCAGGTGTGAATTTAGTTTAGTTTAGGTATATGTTGGTAATATGTAGTTTTTTTTTAGCTAATTACTGTTCAACTTCCCTGTCTGCCAAATGGCTCCACAGAGTTGTCTCAAAGGTGGTCAGAATATGAAACTTGCTTGAGATCAAATGCAAAGTTCAACAGCCAGATTCCATTCCTGTTATGTACAGGTCAAAACTGTTAAAACATGAAATTTTCAGTTGTGACTTGCAGTTGCAGTGTCTGGTTACAGGCCACTAGAAGGGTTTGGTATTTGTGTGACATTTGCTGACTAAGTGGTTGATTGAGGTCAGTTTTAAAGGATAGACTTGAGACAAGTTTTCAATAACATAAGACTAACTTAAAACCTTTATCTGTCTGTTTGTTAATTTGGAAGTTCCAAACTAAAAAACATTGAATACTCCCTGCTTTAAACTGTTCGATGTTATACTGTGACCTTGCTATAATTCCACCCCAATCAATTAGAATATGATCAAATTGTGAATTCAAGTAACTTAGTTTCATAATTTAAATTGTTATATTATTGAAATGGGCATTAAACAGATTAATATGTTTTATGCAATAACTGTTTTTAGGATTATTTTCGTACTAGATAAGACAAATAAAAAAAATATTTTTGATACAGAAATTTTAAAAATGTCTAAAAGAAAAAAAAAAAAAAAAAAAAAAACATATGTCCACTAAAGATTATATCCATGAACTGGAAAGTAAATGTCCCTAATACTTGGATATGAATCCTTTTGCATGAATTTCTGCACTTTTGCGGAACAGCATGGCCTGTTAGGACAGTTACCGGCCTTTAGCTTCTCTGAGGTTTAGGACAATACAGTATGCTGGTGAGTCAAGTTCAGTTCAGTTTATTTATATAGTGCCAATTCACAATACATGTCATCTCAAGGCACTTTACAATTCACCAGATCATAGTCAAATTGATTCAGTTTTCTATCTTTGGAAAACAAGTTGATTGCATCGACTCATTGACTCGAATGCAATCTTTCACACTAAGCATGCTTGTAGCAACAGTGGAGAGGAAAAACTCAATTTTAACCGGAAGAAACCTACAGCAGAACCAGGCTCAGTTTGAGCAGCCATCTACCGAGGCCGACTGGGGTTCAAGGAGACAGAAGCAGAGATACAGAAATAAGCAGAGATACAAAAGGTACTTATCAACCAGCTCCACAGTCCAGGAAAGACAAAGCAAGGCAGATGAACTCTGACCCAGCCCCCACGTCAGAGGACGAAAAGACCAGGAAGGAACTATAAAAGGAAGGAACTGTAAAAGGCGGCCCCATCCAGGGAAACACAAAGCCAGGCAGATAACCTCCGGGCCAGCTCCCATGTCATCCCAAGGATGATAAGAGCAGTTCTAGCCTGCTACAGTCAGAGAAACAGGACTATACTGAAAAACAGGCTGATCTCCAACATTTACAAGCAAAGTGTTGATGGGAGCAGCACACTTCTCTCCAGGATGGTGTCACAGCCAAACAGGAACAGATGAGGCAAAGCTACTATGAGAAAAAGCAGAGAGAGCATAACGGTAGAGACTGAACTAACAGATTCTGCAGAGTGGGATAATAGAGATAGAATGAAGCAGAATGACGAAATAGGGGTTTCTATCTGCTCCAAACATCTACGCCTATAGCAACATAACTATAGAGATAGCTGAGGATAACCTTAGCCGGTCTAACTATAAGCTTTATCAAAAAGGAAAGTTTTAGGCCTACCCTTATACGTAGACAGGTTGTCTGTCTCTCAGACTAAACCTGGTAGTTGGTTCCACAGGAGAGGAGCCTGATAACTAAAAGATCTGCCTCCCATTCTACTTATAGAAATTCCTGGAACCACTAGTAAACCTGCAGAGTGAGAGTGAAGTGCCCTGTTAGGGCCATAAGGAACAATCAGATCTCTGATATAAGATGGAGCTTGGCCATTTATATGTGAGAAGGTGGATTTTAAATTCTATTCTGGATTTAACAGGAAGCCAATGAAATGAAGCCAGGATAGGAGAGACATGATCTCTCTTTCTAATATCCATTAGAACTCTGGCTGCAGCATTTTGGATCAGCTGGGGGCTTTTAACTGCAGTTTGTGGATTTCCCGATAGTAAAGAATTACAATAGTCCAGCCTCGAAGTACCAAATGCATGGACTAGTTTCTCAGCATCATCACTGGACAGTATATTTGTAATTTTTGCAATATTCTGCAGATGAAAAAAGGAAATTCTAGAAACCACTTTGAGAAAAGTATTTAAATTACAGGTCCTGATCAAAAAAACACCAAGATTTTTACTTTATTATCTGTTCTATCTATCCTATTTAAAAGATGTGCCTGACTTTCAGCTTATTTTTAAAGATTCTGGTCCAAAGACTATAACTTCTGTTCTGTCTGCATTCAGAAACTGAAAGTTAAGAGTCATCCAGGTTTTTATGTCTTCAAGACATGTCTGTAATCTATGTAATGGGTTAGCTTCATCTTGATCTTTAGACATATATAACTGAGTATCATCAGCATAACAGTGGAAATTAATCTCATGCCGTCTAATAATTCTACCGATTGGGAGCATATATATAGTAAAGAGAATTGGTCCTAGCACTGATCCCTGTGGTACTCCACAGGTAACCTTTGAGCATGAGGAAGATTTGCCATTAATGAGAATAAACTGAAATCATCAGATGGATAAGATTTAAACCACCCAACGCTGATCCTTTAATTCCTACAAAATATTCAAGTCTTTCTAGAAAAATATTATGATCAACTATATCAAATTAAGCACTGAGATCTAACAGAACCAGTACAGATACAAATACTTTCAACAGCATATGACTCTAAAATCCTGCCTTTAAAATCTTAACACAGTGAAGAATAAATTGTTCTTTCTTTTCCTGGTAGACTCAATGTGGCTCTTCAAGTTATCACTAATTTTAGAAAACTTATTATGGACTTCAAGCAACTTTTTTGTTTGCCTCTCACATGTTTATTTATCAACATGCACTGCAAAAACGATCTTGAAATAAGTAAAAAATTTCTTAAATTGAGTGTATTCACCCTTAATTTGAGCAGGTAAATGAGACAGTTTGCCAATGGAATGAGTAATTTTACTCTTAAAATAAGATAATTAGATAAAATGCACTTGAAATAAGACAATGCAATTGTGTTTTCTTATTTTAAGTGTAAATTGTCTTGTTCCACTGGCAAAATGTCTCTTTTACCTCCTCAATCCAAGAACAAATGCACTTATTTTGATAAAAAATGACTTATCTAGATTCAGATTTTTTGCAGTGTGTTTATTAAAATTTTCCTACATAAATGACCCGTGGTCAGGGCTTGTTCAGTCTCTACTTCCTGTTTATCACAGCCATGCAAGGTGACGTAACATTGAGGACAACGTATAATGACTTTATGCTTTGCGCTTCTTGGTTAATTCTCTTTGAAACAAAAGGAAACACAGCTTTTGTGTGTTTCCTTTTTTTAAAACTCTTACATGTTTGCTTGAAGTACGCACTTCAGTTAGTTTGAAAAAACACAGCTAATGTTAAGGTCTGATATATAACAATGCAACAAGTGGATTGCCTGTGATTACACTTATCTGTGTTTGTGGTTTATGGCAGTTGTTAGAGGAAAGTACGAATGAATGATAACAGAAGGGTCCATGATTGTATTCAGAAAAGATTAAATCTCCAGGATAAAATCATATATAAAGCTGATGTAACATTTTAAACATTTTTAGATGCCTATGATGAACACAGTCGAATAAAAAACACATTAGAAATGTTGCTATTCTGAAACAGCATGAATCGCAAAAGGATTGTAGATTCCCAGTAAAAAAGGAACCCTATATAGAGAACTATTAAAATATTGAACAGTAGGGACAATATTTACAAAATATATCACAATAAAAAAGCTAAACCTTTTAAGACATCTACACACAAATATTGTAGTAAACTATCAAATGAAAAAATATATAGAGATAATATATCAAACAATAATATTAGAAAATAATTTTTTATCATGTTTTTAGTAACAATACAATTATTTATATAATATATGTAGGGGTTCAAAATTTCAATTAGCTTGTAAATGTGTTAAAAAGCCCAAATCCAGTGTCATAGCAGTGAAAGAGGAAAATTATTTATAGTTCTTCAAAAGTAAAAATAAATAGTACTCTCACAGTGATAACATTATTACTGTCATGATTTGGTGCAGGGGACTGGCCTAATGGCTCATTTTATTCACCTGTCTATCTCTGCCCGGTTTCTCATTTACTGCTCATCTGATCCATCTGCTCCCGTCTCTTTTTAAGCTGCTTGCTCCCAGTCATCAGCACTAAGATTATGACAGAAGGTCAGACAAACAGATCAGAACAGGACCAGATGCAAATGCCTGAGGCCCTGGAAACTGCCAAACAAAGACTCCAAGCCTTGAAACATAAGGAATTGTAATGTTATGCTTGAACAGATGAATTAGGATAAGTACATCCTCCTCTGGAGCTTGAAAGTGGTAGAAGGATTGGAACCAGATGAAAATGTAAAAAATTATGATAGTTTTGGTGTTGTGATGGATGACGATTGCAGCTTTTTGGAAGCAAACTGAGCATTTTGAAGTACAGGCTTTGAAATCAGAGTCCTGGATAATGATTGGCCATAGTGGAGGAGTGGCGCGAGGCTGACAGGATTACTGTAAGATGGTATCAGACTGCTATTGGATGAGAAGTGAGCTTGATTTATTCTTCAGTTTGAATTTTTGCCTGGGATTCATATTCCACAATGAATGACTGAAAATTTCACAAGAAATGCTCCATATACCCTTATTTACTAGTAGGTGACAGGTGTACATTCAAGAACTATTATTAACAGATCACAATTATAATCACAGGCAGTTGAAGCATATTATTATGATCTACTCAGATTGACTGTGATTTGATGATTTGAGTATAAGTATTGCTTATTAAATTTAACATAGATGACTTTACAGATCAAATTCTTAACTTTGAAGAGCTGGAAGAAAAGATTTGTTCCCCTGAAAATGATTATTAATAGTTTGTAACAGGCACTATTTTAAATATATTTCAACACATTTAAAAAATCCTCTGAAATGTGTTATTTATGATAATGTTGTAAGTTTACTTATCTTTTATAACATATTTTACTAGCTTTATATTCAGTATATTTGTTGCCTTTTCTTCTATATGTTTAATATGCTACTGTGCAGAGGAGCATCCTTAACAAGACCTACGATGTCCCACATCAATCCACGAAAAATAAAGTTAACCGAGCGCTTATCATCAGGCCTCAATTCTTTCGAAATAAATGAGAGTAAAAAATGTTTGTTTTTAGTTAGATGAATGAAAGAACCAAACATTTGTTCTTATAAGTAAGTTAAGCAAACAGCTCATTATGTTGTGCAGCTCAGTTTCCTAATGTCTGCTATGATATGCATGGTAAATTCCATTTAGAAAATACGCTTCTATAACACATTTAGGAAAATAAAAGAACACTGCAGCCTATGTGTTTTTCATCAATAATATGAACTATTGTTCACAGTAAGCATTATAACGATCCCATTTACACATACATACTTTAAGTACTAATATTTTAAAAACAAAACAACAGAATCTATAAAACAAAAATTTAACTCCAAAAGATCACATCTCGATATAACAGTTTCTGTTACAAAAAAAAAAAAAAAAGTTTTTAAAGAATGGCCTGAAAGCATCAACTTTTGGAGAAAAACATTTTAGATAAGAGTTTAGATATATGATGGTGAGATTGTTTTTGTGTTTGCATGCGCCAGTGTGTTTCAGTTAAATTCCATCCCTCATACCTGGGGGCTTCTGTCATCGTCACTCCATATTTCTCCTGCCTATGCAACTGGGACGTTTTATTTTATTTGCTTGCTATAGACCAAGGTCTGGATGATTGATAGACCAACGTCAGGTACCCTCTGCCCATTTGTCAAATGCCCACTATAGAGGACAGGAGACTTCCAGGTCCACACATACACACAAATAAAAACACACATCAAGAAAGCTTAACAATATTTATAACCTGCTACCTGCACTGAAATGAGTTAAAGAATTGGGTAAAACCTGTACAGGTATATTTCAACCAGTTAGACTGTTGTCAAAAGGATTAGTAATAGTATGCCAACAAAAAAATAATAATAACTTTAAAACACCCCAATATTGCATGAACTAGTGGTTAAGTGAAAGGAGATATAAAACTATCCACAAATGACAGGGATAGATTCAGGCTTAAGAGGTTGTTGACTGTTGAAGCTAATCTTTAGTTTATATATTTAAATGGAGGCAAAAAAATCTTTTTTAAGGACCAGGGGTACAGTGTTTGCTATTGAGTAAGAAGAAGGAGGTTTTCATTGATTTGTTATTAAATAGCTATATACTTACTAGGTTTATGTCTTGGGACTGGGGAAAGGGAAATTAAATTATGTAGGGTTTTCTAAGAGAAATAAAATTTAATGACTCATAGTTCTTGTTTGATTGTTTTTTTTTAATTAGTTGTTGTATATGTTGATAGTTTTAGGCGGGAAGGAATGTCTGTAGCGTTCTGTCTTGTACAAGATCTGAAGAAGACTTTGAAGAAACAACAGCCGTTGTGGTTGACATAGCAATACCAAGTGACTGCAACATCAGGAAAGAGGAGCATGGAGTTTTTCTTCTCCACTGCTGCTACAAGCATGCTGCATTTGAGTCAAAGCAATCAACTGGTTTTCCTTAGATAGAAAACAATTTGACTGTATGATCTGCTGAACTGTAAAGTGCCTTGATATGACATATGTTGTAAATTGGCACTATAGAAATAAACTTAATTGAATTGAATAGAAACTATAGAAATAACAGGGTCTCAGAAAAGAGCTGGAGTAAACCTTGAAGGTCAAGGCATCAATGGTACCTGTGGTCATTGGGGTACTCAGGGCAGTGACCCCCAAACTTGAGGAGTGGGTAGGTCAGACCCCTAGAAATAGATCAGACATCTCAGCTCAGATAAAGGGCAGTTCTATGAACAGCAGAGATACTGCATAGGGCCATCAAGCTCCCTCTGGTAGAGGAGCTGAGCTTGGAGGAAAAAAAAGGAGACTGCCCGTGGTGGGATGAAGAAGAGTTTTTTTTTGTATATATGTACATACTACATAAAATAGAAGGGACATGCAGTGAAGTCACAGGTGAACAGCTTGTCACCCGTTATGTGAATTGCTGGTGTTATGTTAGGTGAGGAAGGGTAGCTGAATTTTTCTGCTGGAATTGCAAACAATCGCACACATTGCTTGTTAGCTGACAGATAGGAAAAAAGAAAAAGCCCTCCAGTCATCTTAACAACAATGGTATGTGAAATAACCTCTGGGCTTGCCCCTCCCCAACATGAAAATACTACAACAATTAGTGCATCATCCTATGTTGTGAGTTAAGGGGGTACCGTTAAAGACTCTCCCTAGACTGCAATGAGTCACAAATTCATATGGTCATAGATTGTGATACAACATCGGCTGGCTAAGGAATTTAAAAAGCAGTCGGCCATTTTGAAACCTCTGAATTGGTTATTCAAATTACTGAGTGGATTCTTAATTTCTTAAATTTAAAAATTTTACAATAATATGAAAAATAAATGTTTTCTCAGAACTTTTGTTTTTTTTTTCTCCATTAACTTCTACTTTTCTCTTGATGTATTACAAATCAGATGAAAAAAAAATGCAGAATTTTGTCCATGTGGAAACAACAAATCCCCTGGTTAGGATGGCCACATGGGTGGCAAATGATTGAGCAGGTGTTGGCATGGTCATCGCCTAGGTCCCCCTTTCTGTCCCTAATGGATACCCCCTGGCCACCTTAACACCCCCAGTCCCTTCCAAATCAGTAGGGGATTCCTGTCAGGAGGCAGGGGACCACACTGTGCACATTAAGCATATACCTTTCCGCTCCTAGTTGTGACGTGTGCAGACGTGAATGGTTGAAGTCGATTGTATTTGGGATTGTTGGTGGAGGGTACAAGACAATTGATTATTGATGGCAGTGCCTCTCCCAACCAAGCCCCATAGCCCTAAGTGTCTCCACTGTATTTAAATGTCAGCAGTAGAACAGGGCAAGATATGATGAAAGGGAAGGCCCTGCAATGGTCTTACCCACATTCCCACTAGGCCTATAGTACTGTTCTTCACCTAAAAACCCTCTTGGTGGTGTTTCTTTGTGTCTGCCATGGTGTAAAATTTTGTGATGGGCACAGATGTTTTTTTTTTTTTTTTTTTTTTTTTCTTTTTACTTTACCAGAGTTGTTGGTCTAACCCACTGCATTTTGACAACAGTATCCCTCCTAACAACAAAGCTCTGTGTTTAGAAGTGTAGGACAGGGCCAGCCAGGTAAACAAAGCAGTATCCTCTGCACAGGGACTCCCCACCCCAAGTGTGGGTGCTGACATTAGGGCAGGGGTGTCAAACTGGTTCCAGAAAGGGCCATGTGGCTGCAGGTTTTCTTTCCAACCAAGCAATAGCACACCAGACTCCATTCATCTCATTAAGTGAGTCCAGCCTTAACATGTTGACTTGATGATATGAATGGAGTCTGGTGTGCTATTGCTTGGTTGGAAAGAAAACCTGCAGCTACATGGCCCTTTCTGGAACCAGTTTGACACCTGTGCATTAGGGGATTAAATGAAGGGACTTCTCTCTGCAGCTTCTTCCCCTACAGAGAAGAAGCTCACCCAAGTGTAGAGCCCCCTTTTGGCAGCCCAGGACCCAGTGATTTGTCACGCCCGCCTGAACCCCAGGCCACACACAGGCCCTGGCCTGCACTTGTAGTCTCCCGCCCCATAATGTTAACCCAAATCTCTCCACTCATGGGCCACAATAGGGGCTATCGAGAGCCCAATTCCACCAGCCTCCATCCCCTGTGTGGTCATTAAGAGAAAAACAATAGACATTTGACTGCTCCTTAAATCCACAGCAGCTTTCTGATGAGATTACATTAAGGTGTGAATCTGTATGCTTGGCCATGCCAAGTCAAAGAAAGAAGTAGCTCTGCAGGTTGCTGCATTTGCCACAATCAAAATTTGACAACGGTGTGGTAAATATACCTCATTTGCTTCCAATGGACACATGAAATTTCTCCTAGACACAAGTACAGTATCCTATATCAATCACCCTCTCTTTTTTTCCTGGTTTCTGCTTTTTTTTCTCTCTAATAACAGGGCTACAATTGGGATTTGTTTTCTCAGGGAGACATAAAAAAAAAAATGTTAACTGACAAAGAAGGAAATATGTCCACCAGCTGGTTTAATGACCTTTCCACTGAAGGTCTAGCACTCAGAAAAAGTCAAGGTTAAGCCTCTTCAGTTTTTAGTTTGAGTATGTAAACTAGCAGTGGAATTTATTGTGATCCAGGAGGGGCATCACCTAAAGTCTTGCCTCGGGCACCAAATTGGTCAATACCGGCCGTGCTCGATGGCTTTGTGTAAAAGTTTAAATTAAGTAATGGTATGCTTCAGTGCAGGAACTTAAATTAATGGATTAAATCATGCAATAATTATCATTCACTACAATCACAATATAACCTCGGGTCCATTAATTTTATAAATATTTATTAAATTATCTATTTATTTCCAGTTTCATTAAATGACACCATTCACAAAATTATACCACAAGCTATTAATTTGTTGAACTGTGGCACTCGTCACTCGCCTTAAGTGTGACAAGTTTGAAAAATTGCTAATGACAAATCAGTGTAGAGTGCGTGGCTCTTGTTTGTCGCTGGCCCGAGTTCAAGCTGGGTATTGATGATTATAGGTTACTTTACAGCTAAACAAGAGGATTAGTGTTACAGTGGTTGGTCACTGTTATAGTCATAAGCTGATTGCTTTTAAATAGTTGTTATGATTAAATGACCCCTGACATAAACTTCCTTAGTTTGGCTTAGCAGGCTTTTATATCACCTATCTGCGAAAAACATATATTGTTTCTGTTATTCTGATTTGGAATGATTTGTATTTAGTGTATCTTAATTATAAAATAATCTATATACATAAAGCATAATTTGCTGCCTAAAATATAATGTAAAAAGTTTTACATTGTATTTTGTTATAATTTTAAAGATTTTCTTAACAGTTTATCCACACATGTGTGCCCTTGAAACCCCATGTGGCTGCAAGAGATTCACAAGTAATCAATAAGCATAGTTTTAAGCCTTAGATTTTACTCTGTATAATGATGGCAATAAAAGGATTGAGGAGAAAAAAGAAAGATACGTGAGAGTAAGAGAAATGAGATAATAACACAGAAGGCAGGATGGGGGGGTGACATTCTTATACATTAGCAGTCTACAGTCAAAGTCACCTTCATTACAATACAGTGTTCATAATGTCTTTGTTAAATTAGCAAACTCTACTTCCTGCACTAAGAAGAATACAGGGGACATTTGTCTATGAAAAAGCAGAAGCTTTCTGGGAATATGTTGTTCAAGGTTATTTTGGTTGCATACCTTTTGCATTCAATGGGTTCCAATCTGATTTTAAGCTAAAGTTAAGAAAAGATATGCATATCTCAATGCATAAAAATCAGAGGCTAAAAAGTGCAATGAAAATAACGGTGTTTACCAGAATTATGATCCACACTGGTGCTGTAAATGTGTCCCACTCAACTCACTCACCAGTGATGTTTAGTGCGCTGCTGTCTGTTTTTATTCTCGTTTTTCTTGACAGCTATAGATTTTCTTTTCCCAAATGGTGTTTTAACAGAACACACACTGCTGCGCCATGAGGTTACACAGATTAAAAAAGGCACTATGATGCCCCAACAATGTGTCACTTGAAATACAGTTTGTTGTTTAATTCTCAGAATCTGTCTGACTTGACATATACAACTGTTGTCTTCAAAGAATGAATGGGCTTTTTTTGCTAACATGTTTTCACAGTTTGCTGAGTAACGTTTTATTTTTCTAGTAAAGACAAGTTTGTGCTTTGTTCTAAAGAACTCAACACAGCTCAACTACCTAAAAGTTTTGATATGCGTCTAGGACAGCTGTCTAAGCACAGCGTAGGAAAGGTACAGCAGTAAACACAGTCTGTTTTCTAAAGTGAATGCCATTGTGAAGGATTCAAAAGCATCTAGTTAACAGATTTTGTTTGTCCCACCTCCAAAGTAGAATGCAGTTTTGAAACAAAAAGGCGTAAAAGTTCCCAATAATTTATAATAGGTCAATTCTAAATATTTGTTTTTGGCTTTAAAAAAACAAATATTAATTTGAGGAAGACTATAATTAAAGCTTCCAACTGCTCTGTCACAAAATTGTCATAATACTTATAGCTTTTATCCCAATGTATTTCTAGCTGAAAACTGCCAGTGTGCTGCTGTGAATCACAGCCAAGGCCGCACCAAGCCCTGGCCCTCTCTGTGTGTTATTTTGGTGCATTTAGCTGGGTCAACATTTAGGCTTTGGAGCCCTTTTTCCTCTGCACTCCTTTTGTAATTTAGTGGCTTATTATCAATTTTCTTAAGTTGAAAGGCATGACCTCTCCAACTCCAAAAATACAGGCCCACCAATGGCCAGTCCAGTTTTTAGTTTATGTTTTGGTAACATTAAATCAAATTAAGGGATTATAAACCAATGCACTAAATGTGATATTATTATTATTATTTTTTTAATCTAAAAGTAAAAAAAAAAGTTTACAGAAAGTAGTTCAAATGCTCTTGCCAAATAGCGTGGTTACAGAATTACAAATGACCTCAGTAGACCAATGTGGTACTGCATGACTGTTTTCTGACAGGCTGTGTAGAAGAGAAATCTGTCATTTTATTGTCCCGGGCCTTTATTTCTCTTTTGTCCTTGTGTTCCTATGTGAGGACCCTGCTAAAGCCTTCTTTCCTCTCTATGATCACATTGGCAAGAAACCAGGATCTCTTTGTTCGGGCCACACCTGCCTGTCCACCCTCCACTGCTCTCTGGATTTATCACTAATCATCTACTATCAGAACAACCAGAGATCAATAACAAGCACAACCTTACCTGCTAACTAGCTCAGTGGATACTCACCTCCTCATGGATCATAGCTATCCTACCACTTCCATTAGTACTTCTGCCAGAATACTGAACCAGAGTGCTGTCTGGATTATCCGCTAACCTGTTTTCAACATAAGCCTTTTAAAAACAGATTCTTCACCTCTGTGGTTGTTATCTGGTTCAGAGCTAAATATCTTAGCATTATGGCTTCAGATAAGAACAATGAAGTAAACGATGGCTAACAGTATAATGTAGATGATACAGTATTTTTTTTTTTTCAGCCTTGACATTGAATGTAAAATATCCATCAAAGTTAACGAACTAAGAGTTGCCATCTGGGCTTATTGTCTGCTGTGAAAGGCATACATGCTTGGGCTATCAATGGCAGGCTGTTGCTCATGCCCCTTATGTCGTCTTTCTTTTTGCTATTGCTTCATTTTATTGCCGTAGTAATAAAGAATCTCTGTCTTGTTGCTTTGCTTCATCCTTTTTTTCTGTCCATACCACCATTCAAGAAGAATGATTGCTAAATGATAGCTGGCTAGGAGAATCAATGGCACAGTTGACATTTTCCTGTCAGTAATATACAGTGAAAGGAGAAATCTGCATTGGCCTTCCCTCAAAGCATATTGCTCCTATTGTTTCCAGCTGTTGTGTGGGAGAGACTGTAGATTGCTGATTGTTTACTGTAGAATTTCCTCGATGCACAAGTGTGTGATGATTTTTTTTTCATAAACCAGAATTACACAAAAATAGGTTCTTTCAGTTTTATAAGGCATTTTGGTGTTTCGGATCCATTAAATATATACTTGACCTTCATTTTACTTTTGCAGTCAGGACACATTTTAGGTTAAAAAAAACAGCAGAAGGGGACATACAGAAGTTTAAATCTCAAATAATGTAGTACAAACACCAGCCATGTCTTCCAGCATCAGCTGTATCCAAAAGGCAACAGAAAAGTTTTGCTGTATAAGCTTCATCCGAAATTCTAATAAGCTAATTAAAATCCTCAAAGTCTCTGTGATTAGGTCTATAATCCACTGTATTTTTAGAGACATTTACACAAATATCCACTTTGAATTCTAACAATGCCTCTTATGTAGACAACCAATTAGATAGAGAAATATACATGAAATAGACTGAAAGAAGCTGCAATTGATATGATTATGTTGACCTTCTTTTATGATAAACATTAAAATCATTAAAAATTCAGTTTTTAAGAAACAGTGAATTTAAATTCACCTAGCATTCGAGTATTTCTATGTTGCCTTCTTTTTTTCTTAGTTCTTAAGGCATTTATTTTAATCTGATGATGTTATCCAATGCTATGCCACATCTTCAGGATTGGTAATACTCCTACACCCTGAGGGAATTTTGATACCTTGCTATCACAGAATATGCAGAGCAGCAATAGTATACACTTTACATGACATATCTTACCTGCAAGAGGTAAATAAATAAAAGAAAGTAGGAAACAGTGATTGTTTTAACTTCCCCAGAAACAAGGTAAACTTTTCCCCTTCATGCTTTGTCCTGAGGGCATTCCTCTGCTTGTTTGTTTTATCTTCCTTGTGTTTTGCTGTCATTTTAAAGAGTTCCTCAACTACACATGGAGATCTTTAAAGTGGCCCATGCTTGATTTAATGTAATTTTAACCATGATCTGATTAATCAAAACAGCAAAGAATAAAACCAGTAATGTTATGGTGAATGCTTTTCTCTTTGTGTGTTTAATTTTCTTCTATACTTATACACTTCTATTTTTTTTTTTTCAATAATATTTTTCTTAGCTGTGACTATGGTGTGTATGTTAGTGAGCAGCTGAGGAATTAAAATTCCCTTTATGGTGATAAAAGTCTGTATGTCCTTCAGTTTATAACCACCTGTTCTACTTGTGTGTTTGTGTAATACCATTAATTTCTGGAAGATATAACTGCTTAAGAATGCCTTCCCCGGACATCCTGCAACATATAGACAAGATCACAGATTTTGATTGCAGATCCTATAACTTCTGTTAATAGTGCCTCCATAGATGAGAACTGCTTGTTCAGCATGTCCCAAAGTTGTCAGGGACCATTATCTTCCTAAAAAACAGGGTGCAGCCATTAGGTACTACCTTTAATGGAAGGTGGCCATGGTCTGAAAAAAATATAAGTAAATATATAGGTGGTACTACCCAAATTTATATCCAGAGGAGAAATAGGACCTAAGATTTCCAGAGCAGTGGCAGTGACAATTTAATCAAATTCAATTCAGTTTATTCATATATAGTGGGAATTCATAACACATCTCATCCAAAGGAACTTCAGTGAGAAATTTCAGCCTGATCATAGAGTGAGATTAGTAAAAATGTTCCATTATACTGCCTATGCTGACTTACGTTCTGTTAGGAATCCAGTTTGTGTAGGTTGATTGTGTGTTTTTGTCTCCCTCCACCACCAGGTGGTGCCCTGTCTTCGTTGACCCTCCTGCACACCTGCGGCTAGTTGGTTCATTACTGAAGAGTATTTGAGCAATGCACTGTTACTACCTCGATGCCAGAGTGTTTGCTAGTTTTGGGTACTCTAGCTAAGAGTTTAGCTGAGTCTAATCTGAGTCTTTGTTTCTCTGAGTCTAACATTGTTTTTGTCTTTGCCTTTCCGCAAGAAGCCTTCCTGTGTAACTGGATCCCTGACCTTCTCCACCTGGAAGGATTAACTGAGTTCACACTGAGCAGGGGAAAAACATCCACATGTGCCGTTCAAGCCTCTTTCGGAAATACAAGTGACAGTCCGCTCCATTGCTCCTCAGGGTCCAACAAATGTCTACCTGTCTGCTCTCCAATGAGTTCCCTCTTCTCTGAATAAACCCACACCTACTGGATCCAAGTAAAAAAAAAGAACCACCTCAAACGTGAGTCCCGCTTCCACAGTACTAAAGACTCTGTCAATTTTCCGACGGTCCCTGAACTGATCACTGTGATCTCCTCTCCCGACTTTCCAGTTCCGGTTTACCAGTTCTCTGAGTTTCAGATCCAACTCCTGTACTGCTTCCTCAATAAACCTGTTAAAATTTCTCCCTGGTTCTCTGAGTGGTTCTCTGCATGTGGGTCAGATCTCTTAAATAGATCATGACACGTTCTTATGAAAATTACACCTGATCCGATATGTTTTCCCAGAAAACAGAATTCATCCTCATCATATGAAATGCATGTAATTCAGTAGAAAAGGCCAACTTCCATTTTTTAAGGAAAGAGATTAGTTCAATATGATTTCTGTATGATTTCAGTTCTACCTTGATTGGGATGTTCACTCTTCCATTTCCACCTGATTCCCTATTGTCCTTACCTTTGCTGTTCCCTGTTTAAAGACCTGTTCTTCTAATATTTTGTGTGATTTTCACAGCATTCAAGCCCTGGTTTTCCTTTTATCAACCCTGACTGACTCTGATCGATTCCTTTGTCTAGTCCTTACCATTGAGTGGGTTGAGTTATTTGATCTCCTGCTCCCATATCTTGCCTGACTCTGACCTTTTGTAAGCCAGTTGTATTTCAAATACTCTCTACCTGAAATGCCTCCTGTACAGGACCCCATATGGTTTATGGAACACAATAATTTGGATTTTTGATGTCCTTATTCCTGCTTTTTGTGGAAAATTTCCAAAACCACAAGGCCCCTCCTTCTCAGAACATCTTGTCCTGCACAAGCTGATTTCCTAAACACTGTGAATCCCCAGTGTCCTGAAAAACAAGGGTAACCAGAACTAAGCTGGACTTGTTTAACACTTTCTCATTATTCTTCAATTAAATATTTTTGACACATCATCTTTGTCTTAATGTATATAGGATACTAGCTCTTTGCTTAAGTGTAACACATTTGGTTAAGACTGTTTTACAACAGGTATAATTATTTTCTTTTTTTTGCAATATGCAAATTTAAAGGTGCAAGGACCCCATCCATTATTAGTCAATCCCCAAGGCTTTAGATAAATAGGGGAAGAAGACATATATTGATTTGAATTCAAAAGTACTTTATTAATACCAAGAGGAATTAAATGTTGCTCTAACTCATATGATTTTTTTTTTTTTGTCAAGTTGTTGAAGTTATTGATAGCTGTTAGCAGGAAGGATCTACAGTATTCTTATTTCTAAAATACTCTACAGAGGTGCTAGAGGAGTTCCTAGAACAAAGCTATCTCTCTTTACTAGCTCGCTGGACTTTTTTAAGCCATTTGCTCTTATCCTGTTACCCCACAGAAGATGTCAGAAGAGATCACACTCTCCAGAACTGATTTATAGAAGATATATAACATTGTGGTGCAAATGCCGAAGGACCTAAGCTTCCTTAGGAAGTACAGTCTGCTGTGTCCCTTCTTGTAGAGAGCTTCACAGTTTGGTCGCCTGTCAAGTTTGTTGTCCAGGTGAACACCAAGGTATTTCTACTCCACCACCACAACTTCTTCTTCCAAGACATGAACAGGATTCAACTTGTTCCTGTTTCTTGGGGAATCTACAATCAACTCCCATGTTCTGTTGATGTTGAGGATTATTTCTACACATTAGCTCTCTGTACTCAGCTTCTTGTCCTTTTTTGTTTAACCCAATGACTGTCGAGGAATCTGAGTATTTCTGCAGATGACAGGACTCTGTCTGGTACTGAAAATCAGAAGTGTACGAACTAAAAAAAAATGTTGAGAGTAGCCTCCCTTAAAGGAATAGTACACCCAAAACATGATTCGCCTTCATTTTCTACTCACCCCCATGCTGAACAACACTCTGGAGTACTTTTTTGATATCTCAAATGCATCTGGAGATCTGGGAGGCTTCTTGCTGTCTGCTGAAATTCAAATAATGGAGGTCTATGGTGACCGAGACAGAAAGGTCCATAAAAGTCCACAAAAAACGTGTCAATATTCCTCCATACTGCTCGTCCAATGTATTCCAAGTGTCCTGAGTGGGTAGCATCCAGAATTTACTCGAAACAAAGTCATTTAGAATGTTTTTAGAGCATAAACAGTAGTGTATAGGATTTCCTGAAAGCGCGCACATGCACGCTCACCAGAGATGGGAAGTAACGAAGTACAAATACTTCGTTACTGTACTCAAGTAGATTTTTCTGATATTTTTACTTTACTTTACTACTTATTTTTATGGCGACTTTTTACTTCTACTCCTTACATTTTTACACAAATATCTGTACTTTCTACTCCTTACATTTAAAAAAAATTGGCTCGTTACTTTAGTTTTGAATCATTTCAATGGAGTTACCGTTATTATTTTTCACTTCATCAATACCAAATTCAATCTAATTGGATGTGAATCTACGTTGCATTTGACGCACCACTACAAGATGAATCGACAGATTCGGCGGTATTCATTGGCGGCAAATCATTGCAGCTTGGTGGCGGTGGCGTTAGCATAGTAGCCTGGACGACGAGATGATAGAAAATGAACACAACGGAGATCTAGTCCTATTGGCAGACATCCATTTAAAATGTAGGCAACGGCATGAAAAAAGTGGTTTCTACTTTTACTTTTATACTTTAAGTAAATTTACAAGCCTGTACTTTGTTACTTTTACTTGAGTAAAGAAGTTTAATCAGTACTTCCACTTTTACCAAAGTATTTTTTAACACAAGTATCTGTACTTTTACTCAAGTACGTAAAGTGAGTACGTTTGCCATCTCTGGCGCTCACAACGCTACGGAAGCCGGCAGACCAAGCCAGATGAAAGTGCGCATTCAGCGTCTGCTCTGCCAATAATGCAAGCGTAGAAGAAGAAATGTGCTGTTTACCTGTGCAAAGAAAGAAACAACGAAAGGAAAATGTCTGAGGACTTCAGTGTTGAGGAAGAGCATGAGTTCTTTGCCGAGCTGAATGCGCTGGTTTGGTCTGCCGGCTTCCGTAGCGTTGTGAGCGCGCATGTGCGCGCTTTCAGGAAATCCTATACACTACTGTTCATGCTCTAAAAACATTCTAAATGACTTCGTTTCGAGTAAATTCTGGATGCTACCCACTCAGGACACTTGGAATACATTGGACGAGCAGTATGGAGGAATATTGAAACGTTTTTTGTGGACTTTTATGGACCTTTCATTCTCGGTCACCATAGACCTCCATTATTTGAATGTCAGCAGACAGCAAGAAGCCTCCCAGATCCCAGATGCATTTGAGATATCAAAAAAGTACTCCAGAGTGTTGTTCAGCATGGGGGTGAGTAGAAAATGAAGGCTAATCATGTTTTGGGTGTACTATTCCTTTAAGTACCTATTATTGATGCCACCATCTGAGTCTTCTAGAGTTTGTCACAAAGTAAATCAGGCTGAATTGTATAAAATTCCCATTGAAAAATCAAGTAAAATGATCATCACAGTGCTGTCTGACTTGTCTACATGACAGAGGATTTGTTGAGGCAGGTGTATGATTACATCTTCAACTCCAACTCCACGGCGATATGCAAACTACAGGGGCTATTATGACACTGCTGTGAGCTGTCTAGCATTCATTCTCTGATTAGCCTGACATAGGACACATTTGTCAAAACAGCTGTGCACATTTGAGTTATGCTGTATTAAGGTGCTGTTAGGGGTGAGCTGCCCTCTTAGTTAGGATTTCTCTTTGCTTGTGTTAAAGGTCCTTTTGGTTATTTTACTTTACTTTTGCTGGTAATTTTGGTTTGAGGCTCACTCGAAATAGATTTCTTCCTGTTTGTGTTGTAAAAACAATAATAACATCATTCTAAACTGTAAACTGTTCTATCTCCATCTGTGGCTGCTTGAGTTTTGGAAGAACATGAATCCCTTCCATGTTATGGTCTTAACACCCCTAGACAGGTCGTAACAGGCTATTTCATAATGTGGAAAAACTGTAGCACTGTGAAAATTCTCTGGATGCTCTGTAGCAAATTGAGATGCCTTCCATCTTCTGACACCTTATTCTCTGTCATTTTCTTTAGAACTTTGAGCCACGGTGTTAAATCAGACCTTACAGGTTAACATTGATCACACCATCACTATGTCACTCATTCAATCCTAGACGACTTTTGAAATAGACTTTTTAGCCTGAGCAATATGGATGGATTATAAAAAGACCTTCGACTTGACATAATTTTATCCTGCAAGTTGAATTTCACAAATAATTTTTTATCTCGGAGTGATAGTAAGCTAGTTAATAAGCCATTTATATCAATGCTGACAAAGAAGGGCATATTCTGCTTTGAAAGGGAGCAATTGATTTTCATATTTTTGGACTTTGGGCTATTCATGGATCAAATTTGTTGTCATTAATTACTCCTGACTTTATTATGAAGATCAGACTGGCATCTTTCAAAGTTAACTTAGTAATAAATGGCTATGACTGTTCCAGTACAAATAAAACTTAATTTTCTTCTCTAACATGCTCAGGGCAGAGAATTATGGGATATGTCTTGAGCCTAAAGCTGGAAAAGGGCACTGACTTACAAATCTGATGAAGAGGGTCATTCTCAACCATGTTCACCCACTGGTGAGGAGAACTTGCATTAATTGCACTTATCTAGAAGCCTGGCATCTCTATCATCAAACTTTTGCTTGGAGCTCAGTCATATGATCTGGGAACCTTATGAGAATTACTGAAGTGCTTCAGCAGGTTCTGAAGTTCCTCAAGCACTTAAAAAAAATCCAGCCTCTTCTGAGGGACAAGCTAGAGCTACCCCCAATATACTACCACTTGTTAAAGGTGTACCCTGAACTACCCCACTGGCTCTTCAAAGAACTGAGAAAGTAACACTTCTCCCTTTACACTGCACTTTTCCGTCAACTACCCCCACGTTACAAGAAACCTCTAAGAACCTTGACATTCAGCCTGTCACTATCCTGTGTTTCAAATGTTTATTGAAAATTTGTTATTGTGAATACGATTATTGTCAGGGAGACAGGTAGCAAAATTCAAACTAAAGCTAGTGAAACTCAACTAAACTAAACTACTATCTTCAAAGAGGAATGGGGAAACATGGTTGAAAACCGTATTACAGTTTAAGATGGATCTTGTGTTTGAAAACCAAAGTTAATCTGGACGAATTTTGGATATAATCAAATTAGATTTTCCCTAAGTTAAAGAAATTGGAATGTTTTCAGACCAATTCACAATGCAAATCCATGAGATCAATAAAACATTATTTGGCCAAATAATGTTTTATAAAATTATTTGCTTAATCAAGAACCAATAACCTTTAGTCAAATATTTTTTTTTTAACCTTATTTGAAATAGCCAGCAGCAAATAGAGATAAGGATTCCATTAAATGACTCTTGGTCATACTTGGTAATCAAAATGTAATGAACATATGAGGAACACATGAACACTAATGTTATACCAGTATTTAAACCCTTAATGAAATAAAGCTTGTCCAAGCTTCAACAACAGCTCAACACGTTTCTGTATAGCATATGCAGTCCATCCTGTTAGCCTTGTTCTTACTCATCATTGTTTGTTCTGTCCCTAATCATGTCAAACCTGCAAACCTTTTTGCCCATGTCTATTGGAAGGCTTGAAATTCATTCAGCAGCTTAGCAGGCAACTAACAGCAAGGCAGCCTCTCTCTGTCTCAGTGGCTAACAGCAGGGGTCTTCTTTGTCTCAGTGGCTCATCAAGGCAGGCTTTCTCGTCAAGTCTGGCTCTATAAGTTCTGAAACTCAAGAGAAATGTGTTGCAAAAGGTCTGTTTTGCAGCAGTTTTGTTCTGAAAAGTTCTGACCTATCCTTGATGATTCTGGAGATCGGGATCTCCCTGGGCCTTGGATCTCCATCTTGACTGAGATCCTGCCGAATCAGACCCTAGCTTCATGGACAAGAGAGCAGGAAAAGAGAAAGAATCCTGTGTGCTCTGCGGTTTTCTTTGTGGGAAGACACACCTCTGTCGGTTGTCATGTGACTTGCCTGTGACTGCTTTGGCTGAAAGGGGGGGGGGGGTTGCGCAGAACTGCCTTTGACAGTGAAGTATATGGTATTTTATATCTGTATATTTTATTTGTTTTACTACCTGCTTTTATCATGTTTTTATCTTTACTTGCTATTCTATTCTATTACAGTATATTCTACACTATTCTACTGTATTTTATTCTCAAACTTTACAGATGTGTGCTACTTAAGAAATATGCAAAGGTAGACGAGAAAAGTCGCCTAATATATGAAACAATCCCAGGTATTACTGTTGCAATTTTTTTCCAACATTGCTAATGTGTCTTCTGGGTACAGTCTTCAGACTGTTTCACCACATTGTGTTTGGGACATATGCCCTAACCAGATCCAATGGGATCATCTTCTTCCCATGTCTGTTGTGTCTCTTTCATTGTATGTAATGAACTATAAACTGAACTTTTTCGTTTAGTACACATGGTTGTCCCACCTGACCTGTGAATCTCTAACTGATACTCAGCCTTTAGACACATCTGCTTATCTTAACCCTCCTTTTGCTCTGCCTCGTGGACAACCATGTGTTGGTAGATTTTAAGTTGTGCAGTGATACTGCTTCTACTGCATCACATATGTGATCCTCTTTATTAAACACAATGACATTTTGCCACTGAGTTTAAAGTAATCTGATTCTGAGAATTTATAAAACAGTCCACTAATTAATGTTTCAAATGTCAATTAAACTTTTTTTTTTTCAATTGAACATGCCACTCTGAGAAAAAAGCAACAAACAGGGCAAAAAGACAGCAACAGAGAATCCTGCGTAGTAGGATTACTGCAACACATCCCGTTAGCACAATGTTTGATTTGGTTTGGTTCTGGACACTTAAGCTCCATGTTACTCCTATTTTTTCCCTAAAGCAATGTTATAATCCTTGCTAATGCAGTGGAGAGGGGTGAACAATTAGAGAAAGACCCCAAAGAGGACATGCACATAGGAAATACCATGGTTGTAGGAGAAAATGCAATGAGAAATGGGTGTTTCCCTGTTGAGGAAGAAAGCACATTGCCACACGGTCACACTTTAATACAGCTTCAATTCTCCTTGTCAGGGATTTGTCTTAAAACTCTTCCACAGTCTGTCATTCTGTTATTTTTACTGCTGCCTTTCATGTTTGTTCCCCTTATTTCTCCTTGTCTACCAACTACAAAACCTGTTATAAAGTATCTTGTCTGCTCTTCTACTCTCTTCTGCTCCTCTGTATTTTTTTTTATCTCTGATTTAAAGGAGTTATTTATCAAAATTCAAACTTATAACCTAGCTAAAAATAACTACTGGTTAAACAACTTTTTTTTTTATTTTAGTTGGGCCGTCCCCAGCTCCAGCAGGCCTAATATCTTTTATTTTTTTAATCCTGTCAATAACTTTTTTTTTTCATGCGTCTTCAAACCATTTATATTCTGAGCTGAAATGAAAAACTCAAAGTTACATGGAGTGTAGTACAAAAAACCATCGCAAACAGAGAGCCCATATCAGAAAGAACCAAGAGAAGTAAAGATAGAGGAGAGGCAGAGTTGGATACAACAGGAAAATTTAGCTCTATTAAACTGTAATCCTGTTAGCAATGGTTGAGTGTAATCCCACTCATTAATAACATACTCCACCTCTAATCTACAAATCATCAAAAGAGAACATTGCTTTTCATATTGGAGTTTCAGTTGGTTTTAGAAAGTATAGTATAAGGATTCTGATTGGCTTATTTCTGCAAATGTCAGATGGACTGAGAATCTGAAAAAATGCACATTTCAGCACTGATTCAAAGCAGTTTGGGGAATAAACTTGCTGGGATCAGCGATGCAATTACTAAAGAAATAAATGATTTTCCTTTTGAAGTATTTTGGGGGTAATGTAAAACATTTACTTTAGATAAAAAAAATAGTACATTGAATGAAGATGACTGATTCAACATTCAAAAATGTTAGCATTCCAGCCATTTTAGTAAAGACCCACTGGAAAAAGTCATTTCGCAGGACACCAAGGGTGATGAAATATTTATTTTGTAGGTGGAAAAACACACCATTCTATATGACATGACTTAACTGTTTTTCGAAATTAACACCAAAAAGGAAAATGCATGGGCTAAAAGGTAAAGTGACAAGATAAAATCTAGGCGTGAGAAACACTGGTTGTATTGGCCAAATAGCTACTTTATTGTCCTATTTAAACCCTACATGTATCTACAATTGCTTGATGACCAGCGGCTGGAAGGAATGAATACCTGAATCTCGCTTTCACATTTTTTGGATGCATAAACTTGACACTGAAGGAGGTGTTCAGTACCTTAAGAGTCCCTTGCGTGGGGTAGGAGAAGTTTTCTACAAGGATGATGGCTTAACTACCATTCTATTCGTAGCCGCCATCCTCACTTTGTCCAAAGGGCTTCCTACCACAGAGCTTTACGGGTTTATTTCTATCTTGAGGCACACAGGGTTTGTAATGATGCCTAATTATGCTTAAATCCAGCTACTAATTTTGCCTTTGTTGATATAATCCTGCTATTCTATGGACTCTTAGAGTCTATTACCTTTGTAATAATCAGGCTAGGTATCTCAGTCTCTGTCCTGACCAAAGGTGTGTTATGTATAATTATGCATTCTGAAGGCTGATTGAAGTTGTTCTGTGTGAGCAGAAACAAGTATTTCTGGTCTAGACAGACCCAGTGCGGTAGACTAGCATTGGTTGGTATTGTTAGCCCAGAGAATCAAGTTCACCCCAGAAGATGTGAAAAATGACAGGCTTGCCTTCCTGGACTGCACGGTTCACATCATGGGAGACAGACAACATAGAAGTCTACAGGAAACCAAAACACATTGACCAGTACATCCATTTTTACACACCATGCCACCCACTGGAACACAAGCTAAAAATCATCAGAATCCTCCAGACATGAGCAGAAACCATTTACAGCACAAACATAGGGAATATGAGGCAACAGACATATCAGGACAGCCCTGAAGAACTGTGGTTATCCATGATGGGCTTTTCTAAAAACCAATAAGAAGCGGTCTACTGAGGGGGCCCATTGATAATCTAAAAACCAGACTCTGAAAAACAACTTTTATGCCACTTTTATTCTCTGAGTTTACAGGAAACTTTTGAATGCCAGACTGGAGACTTTTGTGACTTTTGAGGAAAGGACAAATAGCTTTGCTGCTGCAGGCCTGACCTTTGGAGACACCTCACCTTTCCAAAATGAAATTTGACTGAGGTTACAGGTCAAGTAAATACGAGAAGGCTTTTAAAGCATGAACAAATTGGGCATTACATATATTTCTTTTTACCATTTAATCATTTGAAATAGGAACCTATTGGTGACTGCTTGTTACCCAATGCTGACACGTCTTGAGCAGCTCTTATGAAGCTAATACAAACTTTATTTCACTAAGGGTATAAACACGAATATAACAACAATGTTTGGTTTTCTGGTATGCTCACCACATTTGATTGCTAGAATAAGTATTAATGTATTTATAATACATTTTTAGAAAAGTTCATTTTTGTCTGCTAGCTTAGAGCTTCATTGCCAAGACTGAAGAAGCTAAAAGAGTTCCAAACCCTGATTATTTCAATAGGAACAAACACATAAAGCTAATAAATAATTAACAGAAAGGTTATTTATCCATGGCTAAAGTAATCATTTAAACATAAAATATTATTTTATTAAGTATCCACCATAAATGAAATATGTTTGACTTGGAGTGGAATGATTATTATTAGTACATACTTATATGTGAATTGAAGTTGTGAATTTATTACATGTGTGTGCAGAGTTATCAATTTGACCATTATTTGATCTTTATTCATCCCATCTTCAAACACACATCCAGTCGGACATGTGTTTAAAGAATGCATGTCCAAAGTTACTTGATTAAATAACATATTTGCCATCCCCACTGGGATGGGCACTGAATATAAAGCTATTGCATATTATGGCCTCCCTGTGATGTGATTTAATATAACACTTGACATGTGCCACAATAAAATACATACATTTAATTAATACATTTTATTTACATTAAATAAAAAAAGAGCATTTCTGCAAGCCACTGTAAAATGCACAAAGACACGTCGTATCAACTCTCTGACCCAAATGCACTTTGTCAATGTTACACAACAGTGAGAATACAACCTGACATGCACCAGCAGTCGCAGTCCTCCTACTTTGGCAGGTGGGCAAGTAAATACATACTTGTAATTGCACTTTTTTGTAATAAAAGTGGGCTTGTCGCACACACGTCTTGGTTGAATGTGAATATCACAAAATTCAATATGGGTGTGCTAAATAAACATAAACAGAACGGGAGATAGCAGGCGAAAGGCGCAGCAAGCACAGGACACAGGCAGGAAAACAGGCAGCTTGTTGATTACTCTGGTGTTCAGTATTATGAAATGCCACACTGAAAACAGTGCTCATATTCTCCTTTAAATTGCCTTGTTATCCATGTCCAGGCCAAATAAAAAGAAAAAAAAAACAGGCAAACAGGTACAACCCCCCCCCCCCCCCCCCCCCCCCAACATGCTTGAATTGGATTGCTTTGAAATCAATTGTCAAAGCAATTGTTTTAGTTCACACAAATTCACCAGAAAAATTAACTGACCAAAATTCTTATGTGTCCACAATATACCTGCATTTTTTCACATAGAAATTGTGTACTTTAGGTTTCAAACTACAACATTTTGTCATAATACAGCAAAAAAAATTCCAATTTATTTATCGGAATGCAACCGGGTAAATTAACCCAAATAATTTTTTTTAAATGGGAGGAAAATGGTACTTGTTTATTTCTAATTCTAAAAAAGAATATCTAGAAGGCAGGTATCAGGTATGTAGGAGGGAGAACAGGCATGCTTAAATAGGTTTCACTTCTTCATACTCCCTTTCAGAAATAATCACTAAATTGTACATTTATTAATAATATTGATTATTCATAATGTTTTGTGCGAAAATTTTAGTGTGTTGTTTGAAATACAGTAATTAATTTATTAAGTGACTCTTTTAGAAGAGGATACAAAAAAGCAGTCTGTACATTATGTGATCTTCAGTTTTAAGTCTTACTACAGATTCTTGATTACCATATATTCAGGTCTTAAATTTGACTGGGCAATAGTATTGTAACTTTAGAATTATTGTGCACAAGAAGGTGCATGTCAATGACAATCTGGAGTCATTTGCAAGCTTTTTCCAGTCTTCTGCTGAGGGACGTTGTCATGGTCATGACTGAGAGCCGGCCAAATTGCCAATTTCATTCCCCTGCCTAACTATGCTCAGGTACCCATAACCATTTACATAATCCCCCTGCTTCTGCTTTTTAATATACAGCTCAGTCCCAACCATAGGGGCCAGATTATTGATGTTTTGGTACATGTCTCATGCTTCAGTTTATTTTCTGGTTCTCGGTAGTGAGATAGGGTATTACGTTTCTCAAAGTGTTCCTCACTAAATTCTGTTTTTCAAACCAAACAGTATTTATGTCATCCACCTTTTCATCAATTTATTGCCTATACCTGCCTTATCATTGACAGTTCGCGACAGATCTCCAGTTCTCTACAGTGCAGCAGATTTATTTAGGACCAGCAAAATATGCACGTACACCCAAATTCCCAAAAGTTGTTGAATCTTTGACTCCAGTCTGTATGCTGTAGTTCCAGTGTTTATCTGTTTCGGTGGAGGGCGGAACAGGGTTTACCCAGAAAGCGGTGGTTGTAGGTGAACGGAGAAACTGACTGCCATTCAGATTTCCTGCGGTACTCGAACAGGTCGTAATGGAGATGAATCCCTTTCTCAGTGTGAAGCTCAAACGATCTCTTGGGGAAAGTGGATCCAAACCTCCTGTTTGAACCCCAGCTCAGTATGAAGCTCAGTTGATCTTTCCAGGGAGAGAAGGTCCGAAAAATCCAGTTTGCAGGATGACTTCCTGCAGAGAGTCAAAAGACAAACAATGTTAAAACTCAGGTTGACAAGAACTCAGTTTGACTCAGCAAAACTCAGCTTGGCTAGAGTACTCAAAACTGGCAAACACTCTGGCATCGAGGTAGTGGCAGTCAGCAGTTTAAAAACACTCTGTTAACGAGGAAACCATCAGCAGGTGTATGAGGAGGCAGACCAGAACCAGGCGCCTCCTGGTGGATGAAGGGAGACAAACACAGAACACAAACACACAGATAGGAGTCCTGACAAGGATAAAGAGATGTACAAATCTACAAGATCTCATTAATTATTCCTTATTCAAACCTTCCACTAATGCATATTATTGTTTTGTTGTTTTTTTCCTGTATGGAAAATGTTTTTAACACGTATGCTATTTCCATTCCATGTCACACATGACCTTCTGTTGGTCTATTATCTAAACTCATAAAAAACTGTATCAAGCTTGTGCCTTTCATAAGCAATCTTAAGTGGTATTAATACCTTTCTAGGTGGTGTCAATAAAACTACATGACAAGACTTCATACACTCTTCTGGGCACACATTTCACCGTCACTATCACTTCATTTTATTCTTACATTCACCTAAAATAAAAGTGCTATGGTTCGTACGAAGAGGCAAATTGAGTTGAGGGGAGTTCCAGAGCTTTGCATTACACAATAAAGAGAGCAAAAAAGAGACGACAGCTGATTGCGTGCAGATAAGGAAATCTCTGAGCATCCATGGTTGTTATTAGGTCACCAAGTACTTGCCAAAGCAAATCTGGCAGAATAAAAGATCCAGAGGTAGTGAAGCACATCAGCTTTAATGGGTGTGTAAAAATTAAGCTCAAGGTAGCTTAATTTAGATAATTCACCATGAAAGAGCAAAAATCTGGCAGTGTGATTTTGCTTGATGAAAATTTGCCCTGTAGTCATGGCTTTTGTAGACAAAAGTCCACATATCTATGGATCAAGTTAATTATGAAAAACTGTGGGTCCTAACAAAAGTGTACCTGAAACCACAGGTCATATTTCACAAAGCATTTTATGTAGTGTTTAATTAAATAAAATGAAAAAGACAATTTTTATACATATCCAGGTATGCAACAAAATAATCCTTGTAAGAATTCTGAGTGATGATTTGAATAAAAGGGACTGATCCCACTAAATCCACCATGTGTGAAAGTTAAAAGCTGTGGCGGCATATAATGACATACATTATTTTACATGATATTTTATTTCACAATTACAGACATACCTAGCTTTTATCACCTTTATGCTTCATCAAAGGCCTCTTGAGACCCATATTCATAAAATCCACAAGCAAAACGGACTATAATAATGATAACACAGTAGACAAAGTCTGCCCAAAGGACCATCCTTTGTGACAAGCCTTAGCTCCTAATTACCCTCTGGAGATAAAGTCAGTGACTGGAGCAGCACTAATAAATAAGTCCCTGGTATTACTGTCTATGAGATGCTTTTGCCTCCATAAGTAATGATGTTACTATCAGGACAGGACCTCTGAACCTCACAGCAGCCAGTAATCGGTTGCCTCCTCCATTTCCAGGATAACTATGACACTGCCACTTTATCTCTTGAGCAAAAGTCATAAAAATTATTACAACAAGATATCTTTATTTCCTTGCATTTTCTTTTCAAAAGTGCTGATGATTTTATTGTTCTTGCTGTTGTTTATCAGATTACCCTAGAGAGGTATATGTCCCTTTGATGAGGATCTGGCTTAGGCAGCATGGCATTATCAATAGTGAGCACAGCATTTTCTAAGAATTCCCAATTGGACATCTTATATAAAAAATGTAAGTCATGTTGGAAAGAGCAGAACTGCTGTTTTTCAAACCAAAACCGGATGTATATCATCCACCTTTTTATCAATTCATAGCATATACCTGCCTTATCATTGACAGCTGGCGACAAATCTCCAGTACTCTACAGTGCAGCAGATTTATTAAGGACCAGCAACCATATGCACATATACCCAAATGCCAAAAAAACTGATTCAGAGAAGCCAAATAACCTAAAGTACATGTTTTAGGACTGTTGGAAGGAAGCGGTGGTACATAGAGAAAACATAGAGTGAAAGAATTACGTATTTGAAATACACCAACAGAGCTAAGCACTGTGTCACTGTAAAACCTGTATCATACCACCACGTTATATCTGCAAACAATAAATTCTGAATGTCTTTATATGCCTGGTTGATTTAGATTTTTTTTTTTAAATCATAATAAGATTTCTTTATGTTCTATTTAATGAGTTTGCTTTTGATACAAGATCTCCCAAAATATAATATAATAAGAAAACTGTATAATTTTAGAGACTTTTTTCATGTATACGTATGTTTTCCAAAACAATCAGTAGCAAAATCTTTTTTTTACTGCATTACAGCAAATGGTCTCTCCTATAATTACTGAACAGCTTTTTGCATGTTTCCACTATTTTCTGATGATTAAATAATATAATTATAAAATATATAATTTGGTTTTATTGGAGGGTCTGTTTCCAGTCACTGTAATATTTAGCTACCACTATAAATTCTCTCAAATTTTACTTAAAATCTTTTTTTGAATCAGAGTCTCATTTGTTGAGTTTAGTTTAGCGCATACTTCTGAACGTTTTAGAGCTTTTCAGGATAAATGTTTAATTTTTGGCTTTCGGTAGATAAGACTGTAAAATTTCTATTTATTTAGGAAAAAAAGAAACTAAAGTATATTGCAAATTGTTGACATCAATTATAACAATCAAACTGTGCTTCCTCCCAGCTGCTGGTAAACTGATGATCCAACTAGTAGTCAATACAACCTGCCTCTGTCATTAAAGTGCATCACCATATGTACAGCAAACTGGCTCCTGATGAGTCTTCTGGGGTTGATGGTTTTATTAATCGTAGTCTGTGTTTACCTAACCATAGGTTTAGCTTGGAGAAAATCAGGGCAAAGGTTCACTGTGTAATTTTTGTACAATCTGCCTGGATGTTGTTTTTTATGGTTCAATGCGCACAGAGTCCATTCCCTAATCTAACATTTAGCTATATGTTTATAAATTCTTCTTACTTCCGAGTTGATTTTTCATATTGTAATAGATTATTACAAACATTGTGATACTCATTACAGATGTTTCATTTCTAAAGACTTAATGAGCCAGCCAGTTACATATTCCTACAAGGAAAGGTAAAAAGATTCCTTCAAAATGAGAGGACTGTCCAGTTGCCAAAATGGATGGGGCTTGTGTGGTGTTACAGGGGTTTAGTATGAGACCCATGTTCAGAGGTTTTGGTCCTTAATGCTGCCCTCACAGTTAAAATTCCTGGCCTCTTGACATTTGCCACATATCTTCACTCTCGCTCTAATCCCATTTCCTGTCTGCATAATTTAAAAAATAATAAACTATTGTTATTTTGCTGCATGGAGAGATAGTTTCACTTGGTTTGAGTAGCGTTTCCATTTTAGTTTTTTTTTTCTTGATTTTAGACACCACTGTTTTTGCAGGGCTAAACATGGAATATACATGTCTTGTGCCTCTGGTGGCTAAAAGTTACACAGTGTTGCTTTAACCCTAAAGATTCTCCTTTTTTTTTTTATTGACACGTTCTAATCTTGTAAACATGACCAAATGTAGTCAAAAACATTTCAGTACAACTCTACATACATCAGTAGAATATTTACTTCATCCAAACTTTGGCAAGTTAGGATACAATGACCTAAACAAATTTTACTTGCTCAGAGCTCTCTTCTGTTTCTACGGAAACAGATATGCAAACAAATTCATGAGCTCAAACCTTAATATTGCCAGGTAATCAGGCGCTACAGCCACTTCCAATGAAGTAAACACAGTCCAGTAATTATGAATGTGTTTTGCTGCTGATGTAACACCTGTGTCACATCCCATGTGTCTCTTTGAATTGGACAGCTGTGCTAACAGTGAAATTCATGCCAAGCTTACACATACACACACACACCCACACACACACAGACAGACACATGGTCTGAATCTTCCAGGAAAAATTGCATGCATAAGCAAAATGTACAAATAAGACTTTGATTTTATCTAAAATTAAAAATGTTAAACCACTTTTTAGCTTTACATATGCCGTTGTTTATATTCAGTATGTTTGAGAATAACATTACAGTATAGTAACAGCCTTGTAGTGAAGTTATTCATGTTATATTGCATCTTGGTAAGTGCATCTCATGATTGTCATAACACACATGGTTGGCTTAAAGGAGAGCAGAGTCATAAGACCCTGAGGTTATTGAGGAAACCATGCTCCCGACCAGGTTAGTCTATACAGAGAATGTTACTATGGTAATAGAAATAGAGGTTTAGAAAACTGTCTCTGTGAAACAGAAAAGTCAGAGTTTCCCTAAATTTCAGGTTTAGAAAACTTCGAGTTTTCAGTAAACCTGCTTTGTGAAACGTTCCTCTGCACACAGCTCAGGGGATATGAAAACATATATCCTGCCTATATAAACAGACACCTATAGGTGTCGTGTAAGCAATGAACAGTTATTTATTGCAACAAAAACCACATTTCTTCTATGCATGTGAAATGGAGGAGAGTCAATTTTGTGAATTTGACCGTAGGAAATCTTACATTTATGCATAACACAAATTCATAGAACAGTCAAGATGGAAAATTATTTTTTTTCTCTTGACACAAAATAAGATATTTTGCCTCCTTCAACTGCCCATCATTGTTTTCAGTTACATTAACGTAGTCCTCTGCAGAAGTTTTAAAGATTATTTTTAATCTAAATATCTGTTCAGGAATGATAAAAAAAATTCAAACGTTACTTTCCTTATGATCAGTCTATATATATATATTTGATGCTTTTCTAATACAAATGTGGACAATTTCATATAGGTACCACAATAGTGAATAGGATTAATTTGGTATTGAAATCAAAGTTCAAGCCTCAAAGTTCAAATATTTATATTGGTCACATTCTCAACATTATCTGTTCTTGAACGTTTTATTTTTTGTTGCTTCTGACCATAATAAAAAACAAAACAAAACATTGTTTTCACATAGAGCTCAAGTAATTATGTCTTATACCGAAGAAGGAATGCTGTTAATTTATAGAATCATACTTCTAGTATGGTCTGCTTTTATGCCTGAGTGAGGAAGTCATCAGATATTTTATTTGATGATGTAATCAATGCTTTGTGTTATGTAGATTTGCTCCACTAACTGTAGAACTAAGTCATATATTTCTACAGTGTTTTTATTTTTTAAAGGATTAAAATAAATAATTAAATGTTGCATTAAATACATCAGTTCCAAATATAGTTTGTATAATGCAGCCCAAAGAGCAACACTTTACATTTATGTGATCAATTCCCAGAGCTAAAACAATTTTTGCATGCTACTTTTTTTGCAGACCACGTTTTATTTAGTTATTATGCTTCTGTGAAGATAATAGATTTTTTTTATCATTACTGTTATCACCAGAGTCAATAATTTAATCTCAATGAAAATGGCCACATATTGTTCAAGTGAGATAATGAGTACAAGTATTAGTTTTGTGTTTTACTTTGTTTTTATGTTAAAGATAAACTTTCAGGGATAGAAAATTAAACTGTTACTGTACAGCAACAATGGACATGTTAGCTTTCCTTATAGGTAGAGAGGACAGTGTCCCTACCTGCCGGGTGGGGCATGCTGATTGAAACAACACACAACAGTCCCTTTTCTCCGTAATTATTGAATGGGCTAGGTTTTGTTTGATTATATTTCTGGTCAATTACTTTTACTGAAGTTTGTAGGCAGGAAAGCTCCAAAAATATTTAATTGATTAAACTAACATCCTACCCCACACTCCCCAACACACACAGACAAACAAGCTTTTTTTGTGGTGTTCCTTGTCACAAATCCACAATATGAATAAAAGTCAAATTCCAAATAACTGCTAGTGTAAGTATAACGGATTTAGTTGGAGTCATTTTGAGATCTCAAGCAATATCTATTCATATATTTGGCATTTTTAGGCTTAATCAAAAGCATAGATGACAAGCACATTTGCTACTTCACTGAATGAAGGATGTAGAAGATATTATGTTTGACTTTTTATGCCATTTTCTAGGTTTTCCTTTTCTATTAAAATGTCTCTGCATTTTCTTGTATATGCATTTTGAACAGCTACTTCACAGGCAGGCTTAGGATAAAGAAATAAACTTTAGCTGAATGTCTGCTCTTTTATATATTAAATTTTGAACCAAGGTTTAGCTTCTTACACACCATTAACTGCATTTATCCAATACAGCAACTGAATCCTGTGCACTTCAGTTGATAAATGTTAAACATAACAGCAGCTTATAACTTGACCTTGCTTATTGTTTTTTTCCGTTTAGGACAACAATAACATTGGATGCAGAAGTTTGCCCTGCAACCACCCTGCCCTGTCGATCATTTGTTCAATCCCCAGCTAAGGCTTAGTGTATAGCTTAAATTTAAATTTTTTATCTAACTCATTAACTTTTTCACTGCCGCACTAATTACTTTGCAGCAGAAACAATACTGCTCTTTGAGTAAAAGATTTATTTTTAATAAACTAAATTTTCTTTCAATATTTTTAGTAGCTCTGCTGAGTGAAATGAAATTTGTGGATTCTTATTTCCTTTTATTGGTGGATCTGATTTTCTGCATTCCATTTTGGAGGATTTCCAATTATGCTTGTTCTTACCCTGAATTCTAAGCTGCCTTGACTCAGGATGGGTTTGAATTCTTTGGCTGCATCCTGCGAAACTACAGAACCGTTGGCCGATTACGTCATAGCGTTCCTCTGTAGCCTCTTAGGTTTGGAAGACTAATTCATATGCGGCTGACATATGCAGCCTTCTTTTTGCACGGTTGAAAGGACAGGTATCCTTCGTAGCCTTGGGTATCCCGTGATTCATTTTGAGCCCAAGCAAGCTGGCTACTCAGTGCTCAGAGGTAAAAGGGAATGGTGACAAGCAGTGGCTAATATTGTGCAATTTAATAAATGAATGTGATGACGGCACTGCTACTAAAGCTGGTCAGAAATGTAACAGCACACAGGAAAGCAGTGAGAAGTTCATCATCCATCCTGCTTTGTAAGTCAACTGTCAGGGTTGATAGGAAAAAGAGCATACCCTGAGTGAGGGGCGGTGACAGCTGGAGAATAAATGTAAATCCCTTTATTGTTCCACAATGGGGAAATTCACTCTCTGCATTTAACCCATCCCCTTGGGGAGGAGTGGGCTGCCAGGGAGCAGTGTGGGGTTTAGGGTCTTGCTCAGGGACCCAAAGTGCAGTCTGTGAGGATTGAACTGGTTACTTGCAACCTTCTCAGGGCACAAGTGCACTGCTCTAACCACTAAGCCAACCCTCCCCAAACCGGTTCAAATCTATAGCTGAACTCTTGTGGTCTTTTTTTTTTTTTTCATGTCCTGCAGCCACTGAAATCGAATGCAGCAAGTATCCTCAATGCAATTTCTATGAATAAGTAGCCTTATATGGCATTATTTTGGTATTATTATGTTGATTTATATTTCTCTAGAACACACACACACTTACACACAGGTGGACTGGATCACCGTTAGAATAGAAGAAAAATATAATAGAATTCAACTTTTTGTCATTAGAGTGTCAAAAGTACAAAACAACGAAATTCACTCTCTGCATTTAACCAATCCCCTTGGGGAGCAGAGGGCTGCCTTTGTCAGGCGCCTGGGGAGCAGTGTAGGGTTGAGGGTCTTGCTCAGCAACCCAGAGTGACAGTCTGTGGGATTGAGAGTTGAACCACTGGGACCAAAGCACAATGCTCTAACCTCTAGGCCATCACACCCCCAAAGCTCTTAGCAGAGGACGGTTTCGATAAATCGACCTCTGGATTGGAAAATCCATTCAAGAATAGATAAATGTTGTTGCATAAGGGCAATTGTGCCCAGTGATGGAGACTATGATCTGTTATGCTTGTACTAAATTAAAATAGCTAAAGGACACTGTAAAAAAAATAAAATTGCTAAAGTTTAATAGTGATTTTGAGTCATTCATAGAAGTGAGTAATTAAAGTTCTAAAGGACAAAGGTAGAACCAAAGTAAAAACTACAAGTAGAACTAAAGTTTGTTATGATCCTCAAGATCAAGTGTCCTCCACCTTGTGCCTCTGCTTTCACACCTTATTTAAATCTATCTATCTATCTATCTATCTATCTATCTATCTATCTATCTATCTATCTATCTATCTATCTATCTATCTATCTATCTATCTATCTATCTATCTATCTATCTATCTATCTATCTATCTATCTATCTAAGCTGTATTTCTTTTTTCATATCACTTACGTCTCTTTTTCATTGCTCCTTAGCTAAGGATTTTAAGGTACAAACCAGTTTATATCCTCTCCTCCTTACATCTAAAGGGAGAACAAAATGTTTATCAGAGGCAAGCACAAAACTGACTGTCAGCTATCACCTACCCTTTATCAGATAATTGGGGCTTTGAAAGATCTAGCCAACACAATCTGATATTAAATATCTTGATAATGTCACATATGTAATTTTTGAAGTTTATCAAGGTTCGTTTGATGTGTTATGATCATGTTAAACAAAGAGATAATGACCTGCTTCGGGAAACAAAATCATTTTCACTGTTGAGTGGCTGATCAATTTAGATAGCAATCAATAAGACACCATCATGGAGCAGTTACAGATAAAATGACAATAACTTGACATCTGTTACTATTTTTGGAGAGCCTGTAGAAATCATATGTCCTCCACCAATCAAGGCATCAGAAATATGTATCTCAAGCTCCCAGAAAATTATCTCCCCAAAATAGCCACTTGGTTAGTTAAATTTAGATCTGAGAAGTTGGTTGACAGGTCATATGCATAAAAATTTTTATAGAGTTCATAAAATAATATATTAAAAAACTAAAATCAAAGTTTTAAAAAAATATCTGCCAGCCATCTAAACAGTTATTGGCAACAAAAGTCAAAGTTTAGGATAATTTACTTAGATATGTTTAAATATACACAATCTAAGGATGTGCTATAACACTTTTAAAGCAGTAAACTAACAAAAAATAACTAATCTTTTGTGCAGTGCTTAAGATTCACATATAATGACACACTGCAAGCTTGGAGTGCCAACACCAGAAGGGAAGTCTGACCAATTTTCTAATTAATTTAGCTTCCCCTATCTGCTTAGCTATTCTCACTCATCACCAGATTATGAGCTGACTTTAGAATGCGGGGAAAAAAACATGAAAATACACACATTGTGCATAATATGCAAGCCTCATCTGCAACACATACATCTAACCAGACTTAAGTTTCCTCAAAATTTCCTACTTTTTCTTCATGTTTGCAACCATGTAAAAAACATTCTAAACACAGCAAGGTATTTAGCTAGAGTGCAAAATTATGGCATTTTTTAAGTTCAAAGTAAAATTTTTACTGAACCAATATGATTTAGATTGTGTATTATTACTTAAGGCGTGGCATAAGGTTAATATTGATATATAACAAATAAACAATCCTTATATTCAAATGATATCCAAGGTTACATTTTTGTTTACTTGTTTATCCATTTTCAGTTAAAGAGGTTGTAAATATCTGCTCACATCTTCACCATCACCATCTTTCCTAAACAACTGAAGCCTAAACTGGTTTTGATAAATCACATCATCAAATATCAAACACTTTTGTCAGTATTGCGGCATGAATTGTCAAACAGCTTCATTGTTTGCTCCATATTTTCCAACAGGCTCACATATACCCATAACATATAACCCTCTATAATATATTGTTTTATTTCATACGTGACAATGTTTCCCTAGACTCAGGGACATAGTTAAAAAGAAAGGAACCCAAAAACACAGTCATTCATCAGCCTTGACATAGATAGCCAAATACTTTAATGCATCTCTTTGTTTGCAAGCCTATTTCCTCAAAAGCCAAAGTACTTGCAGAGAAAACAGAAGCCATTTCCCTTCGAGTGTTGTGCCATGGATTTACGAGAGTCCCAAAGCAATTTATAGTGCCGTATAACAAAAGAAAAAATGGGTATGTACAAGCACAAGGCTTTACTTGTTCTATGGAGTTGAATGCAGACAGCTTTGATTGTGTATGTTCTTATGATGGGTATACCTAACATGATACATCTTGAATCAAAGGGAAAATTAACACAACTTCTGTTGTCATATTTGGGGAATGTTCTCTGCAGGCTGACTTGTCCATCTTGTTGTTCTACCTCTTTAAGGTTCTGTTGTCATTCTAATCCAGAATTGTCTCTTGCTGATGGGAGTGGCTCTATCTGATCCAGATCGTAGGAATGAGTTTTCTCACTACAAGCATTCGGAAGTCAATTCCCCCTTGCTGCAAAATGGAAAGAAACCATGGGCTGAAACATCAGATAACAGAAGAACAATCAGTCATTGTATGAACGTATACAACAGCTTTTGTGTGTTGGTGTGTGTGTGTGTTGATGTGGGCCCATGCAGGCCTACATGCAAGCAGTGTGTGATGGAGGAGCACAGATCCTATCAGGCTAATACCTCTGTTTGGTGCGTGGCTTGGCTGAGAGCAGTTTGATGATATTTTTGCCCCCAGTGTGTTTGTTCTACCTAAACTACACCGGGAGGGAAAAGGAGTGGAAACCATAGCAGGTGGACATGCATTTGGTGGTGGTTGTGGGAAAGATGGGGATTAAAGGTAGAAGTATGTTAAGCACAAATTAGTGCTATCTGGTTTTGTAGAATGTTGGTGATCATGCCCACAGGATGCAATGAAAGTCCAAGCATACCAGACTGAGCTTGAGTTATATCAGTCCTGGTGAGGGATTACACAATCTTGATATTATGCTTCAATGTCTTTATACATGCCCAGTGCAAGTCATTATAAAAGAAGGGGGGCATACTTGGTAGCATACAAACATTTGTACAGCATATAACTGGCAGAATATGTAGTGTATAGCCCACTCTAAACCTCAGCAAAATTAAGAAGTCCATGCCTTACCCCTAAGCATATAGACAGACAGACAGACAGACAGACAGACAGACAGACGGGCGGAAAGACATCTGTCTGTCGTGTTCAACAAAACACTGAATAGATACAGTGAGCTTAAAACGACTGACAGCTACACACATCAAGTAGCTATTTTAGACAATATATAGGGGGCATAGAAAAAAAAGTATGCCGTACCACTAAACCACCAGTTTGAACCATTGATACACACATTTATTTTTTTTGCACTTGCTCATTCATGATTTTGTTCAACCCCGATTGAATCCGAGGAGGGAAGTTTACACAAGGACGGAATTATTGATATTAGCTCAAATTACAGAGGTGTAGATAAGTCTATACCTTCTTTCTTAGACCCTGTTTTCTTCTTGACAATAGCTGAGGAATCAACAAAATGGCGCAGCCCAACTAAATGTTTTCCGATTTATCTAAAACCCACAACCAGCAAGGAGGTGCTTATCAAAAAGTCTTCAGCTGCAGTAACCTTCCTTTGATCCCTAACATTACAGCATTACCATATAAGGTAATGCTAGACCCCCCCCCCCTTGTCACCATAGGTCAACTTATAATTCAGCATTGCAATGTCATTTTAGCAGACATGGAAATTGAACAGATAGTGAAATTAACAGGTATTCAACTGTTTAAAAAATAAAATAAAATGACAAGAAATGTATATTCAACAACCAATAATAAAACTGATCCCATTATCTAAATACAACCATTGAAACAGGACAAATTCTGAAAGAAAAAAAAAATACTGTCTGTTATTGAGAATTATTGTTTCTCAGTTTCCTGTTCTTAGCTGTTTTTCACCTGCTGTGATGTTCTGCTGTAGCAGCCCATTTACGTAAAATGTTAATGTTTTGTGAATTTGGAGATGCTGTTCTGCACACTACAGATACAAGAATTGTGTTTGGAGCCACGCATTTCTTTTTTATCATCTCAAAACAACCTAAACCCAACAGGTAGTTAAGAGGGAACAACAAGCAGGATAAACAGCTTTTGAAATACTCATATGAGCTATATCACATGTAAGGTCATTTAAATCACCCCCATCAGCTGAATAACTTGTATAGATGATACAGATTTTCCTTTACCCCATTGAGATATTTAAATTCTATGAGGAACTGCCCTTTTACTTGCATTGTTACAGCTTTGTGTATGAAATGGTGTGTCTTGGATGTCTAATGGAGAAGAGGGCATTTGTCTTTGTTCTAAAGAAAAAAAAGTGTGGGAAATGAAGAAATATGTGACAAAAAAAGGAAAATGAGCCACTTACCTATGAAGGCAGAAATCTTTATGCACACTGTTCGCAAAATCAACTCTGTTCATATCACGGATTTCGGTAGTCTAAGTATGTGGAAGACTAGCTGTCCTAACATTTATAACTTGGGCTTTGATACTGCAAGCCATTTTTAACTCTTCATAAAGGCCTTAAAGCTACAGTGTGTAACTTTTAGCGACATCTAGCGGTCAGACTGCAGACTGCAGCAACATGAACATCTCCCCCCCCACCACTTCTCCCCCCCAACAGTACGGCGAGCGTTACGGGACAAAATGTCTTCCACGACGTCCGCATCACCTACCTTCTCAAGTGATGAGGTTTGTTTACATAAATAATTTTACAGATAGTATTTCATTAGTCTGTGTAGGGTATAGATTTCATGTAGACTTAAGATAATAAATATACCCGTTATTTTTTCTACATCATTGTGACATTTTGGCGATCTCGCAATCGCTAGTTTGTTGGCTCTGCGCTGCCGTAGCGCAAAGATGTCTGCCTCTATGGCTGCAAGACCCGCTCTTATGTAATTATAAATAACGAATTCTAAGGCAACGCAAATATTAAGGTTAAGAGGCTGAGCTCGTAGATGATGATAAATAATAGTTATGTATAATATATTACATTTCTGACTGTATATCCCTGTAATTATTACACACTGTAGCTTTAAATTATTAGGAAATTAATTGTACTTCCTCTCATGATTGCTACAAGTGCTTGGCTTGTCTTGGTGAGTACCTTTAAATGAGAGGACATATTCTTTCTTTTTTTTAACAATGAGTTCTTCATCTGAAATATGATGAAAATTTTTTTTTTTTACGTATTATCAGTTGAATGAATATAACTGTAATTTAGCTAACTGACCAGGTTTTTAGCCTCTTTCCTAAAAGGGGTTAGACTCCTTAATCTGGCTGTTAAAATCCAGTTGTCTTCCACCAATTTAGTAATTTAGGCTATGGCTTTTAGCAACATTATTAATCACCAACCAAATAAATATGTCTTTGTTCATTTGGATGCTACTGAAAGAAGAGTGAATCCAACCTGAGTGATAGGGGTAAGAGGCCGTTAAGGCCAATAGTTCTGATACATAGCTTCTGCAACCGTCAAAACCATCGTCTACACGTTGGACAGTCGCAAACCCGTGCAGACCGCAAGCTTAAGTGCGCAGACAAAAAGCAGCTGTTATTGGGCCTTAGTATGCCTTTCCAGCTGTCTGTGTGGTCGCCCTTCTTGATTCAGTGCCGGGGCGTGCCATTTATAAAAACCGAGGAGTAATAACAACAATGGATAACCATGACGAAAGGTTAATCTAGGAGGTTTGAAAGTACAACCACTTTTATGATAAACAATAAAATAAAAAGTCCCACTGGCACCGCTGAAGAAGTTCTTGTGACCATCTGCCGAAGTTCTCGCAAGTTATCGGATAGGCCCCCCCCCAGCGCTTTGGCGGGAAAATGCTGTGGTCGCTAGAAATTCCAGACCGACGTTGCAGAAGCATACCAGCAAAATTGGTTTCGACACAAGACGCAGGCGACATTTGATGTGTGTGGTTCTGGAAGTATAATTCGCCCTTTACTGTTTGGTCCGTGGAGGGAAGGCCTTCAGCTCGGTCCGGTGCTCAACAGGCCCGTCTTCAGTTCAGTCCGTTCATCCAACAACAACTCAAAGAGATCTGTACCAATCCGATGCAGCAATAAGAGGCGACTTGCAAGGGGGTTAATTGTATAACTCACAGTAGCACGTTCACCCGTTCAACTTGGTTTGAATCACAGGAAGGATAAAAAAAACAGTCTGACTCGGTCCAGCGAGCGCAGACTTCTCTGGAGGAGTATTGGTTGCTATGTAGTGTAGCCTTTAGCTGGGAGCGGTCTTGTCTAGCTGTTAGCGGCGGTTAGCCACCGGCAAATACGACACTAATATGGGAAATTGGGGTTTTTAAAACTTACGCTAGAAGGGTTTGTCTTCAGAGCAGCACAGTTCCGGTGTTCTGCAACAATGTATCGCAACAGGGAAATACTGAAAGCAAGTTCAAAACTTAATGAAATAGCTCCCTGGGGTGTTTTGTGTAGGGGTTCCACAAAATAATGTGGATGCAATCTCAGTTCACCTGCAAAATAGGGGTGGGGGGGTGGGGGAATAATAGTCTAAAATGTTCTTACACAGTTTTGGTGTAAAATGTGTAAATTCAGGATTCTACCATTTTTCTTTTCCTATTTGACAAAGACAAAATAAAACAATAGAACAATACAAGAAAACACTGCAGAATGATTGTAGCTTTATATATACTAGTGTTGTGCAAGCTACTGGCATTCATTTACACTAAACAGATTGCCAACAAAATGTAGTAGTTGAGCCTTTACAAAAAGGTAAGGCAGATTCATGCTTGTTGGCGGGGAAACATGCTACTGCAACACGGGCTCCTTTACTCCAGCTGGAAGCTTTTATCGTCTATTACTGCTTTCTGTTTCCATACCCCTTTAGTGCATTTATCCTTTCAACAGCTTTAGCACACAGACATTTTTTTGAAAGCATATTTAATTTTTTCTATCCGCAGAGTTACCACAAGAGCCTTTTTGAATGGGTTGCCTCTACCCCATCCAAACCATTCTGTGCTGAATGGGGAGTTTGACTGACATTAAAAACTATCTATTTTGAACTCATTGGTGCCAAGACCCTATCATGCAGACAGAAGAGCAGAGCTACTACAGAAAAGTGACACTTAAACAGAAGTGCTCTCAATCTAACATAGAGGCATTTACAGATATATTGCAAGTGCAATTTAAGGAAAGAATTAATGTAGAACTATTACTTATTGCATAGTTACCATTCTATGACTGGATGTGTGTGTGTGTGTGTGTGTGTGTGTGTGTGTGTGTGTGTGTGTGTGTGTGTGTGTGTGTGTGTGTGTGTGTGTGTGTGTGTGTGTGTGTGTGTGTGTGTGTGTACATTTTAATCTAACAAAAAAAGGTTTGTTTTTGAAAGCTAAGACATTATTCCTGGTTTAATCTTTTTTGGATATTGTTCTTTTGCTAGCTGTTATATTTTGAACTAAGGTGTGAGATTAGTGAAATTAGGGCATGGCCTTTGGCCAGTGAAATCTTGTTATAAATCCAACATGCTAGTGATGTATCTCATTTAAAACAAGTGTGAAAATGTTCAGATCTTTAGTCATAAGCTTTGTAAAACTGTGACCCCCTTTTTGTATGCAAAATGTCCCTTTGATACAATTGGTCCGAATTGGGATCAAAAGTAGCAAACTGGATTATCAATTGACCAAAAAATGAAAACACATTGCTATATGTAACTTTACACAAATTTTTATTAGATCCCTTTATTTTGAAATATTTCAAGTATTCAGCTTTTAGAATTTTGACTATCCGTTTGCTTTGCATTTGCACTTGCATTTCACACATCTTTTAAGCCCCTTCCTACATTTCTGATACAGCATTGCAAAGCTTCTCTTATTGTTTCAGAAAAAAAAAAAAAAATCCACTGAACTTTGTTTCCTTCTCTTCTTGGCTAAAGAAAAATGTGAGTCAAAGTTTGATAAACGGACACTATGAACTAGTCCCAATACTCACACTAATCCCTACGCCCCTCTTTGAGGAGTGCACCTGGAGGAAGCACTGTGTGAAAATCTGCAGAACTGGGATGGTACTTGTGTCCTTCGTTGTAACAGGGATATATTGGAAATGAGGGACCTATCCCTGTATCTGCAATATTACTGCTAAAAAATAATTTCGAAACTGAAACAAAAAATTATTTTGTATTCACACATTTAGCATAAAATATTATAGGGTAAACTATTTTAATAATTAAACCTCAAAACAAGTGTTTATTTTCAGCAATGAAAGTGGATCTTCATTTTTTTAACCTTATTTGTGAACTAAACAAGTACAATTCAAATAAAAAAAAAATGTAAGCCGTGTACAAGACACTTTTTTAGTGAGAAGATATTAAAATACACATAAGAATAATTAAAACCATACATAGGGGGATTAGTCTAGCTCAGGTAGGTTCAAAGTTGGTCCTTGAGGGCCGCTATCTGGCAGGTTTTAGAGGTTTCCCTGCTTCAACACAGCTGATTTACTCTAATAGCTTTTTAACAAGTTTTTGTTGAACTGCAATCAGCTGTGCTGAAGCTGGGAAACATTGAAAACATGTAGGATCAAAATTCTAGAGAAGGAAAATAATATTGATGATGAAAATTAAGGCATTTCAGAAAACAAAGTATTCAGACATTTTATATTTTTTCATTGTTTTGTTGGAGGAGAATTATCTTAAAATCATTAAAAATATTTTAAGAAGGTGTGACTACTTCCCATTTACAGCAATGAATACTTGACTATCAAAAGGGCCAACTGTCAATGTAGAATCTATTTGCAAATTCAAAAGATAAAATGTTACTAATTATGATAGTAAAATGTGTAATATAAGACCAGAATACTTTAGAAAATAGACACAGGAAATACAGGCAATTCTTCTCTCTTAAATGTAACAAAATTCATTTACCTAAAATTTTAATTCTCAAAATTCAAAACATGTATTTGGCTGACAATTGGATTTCTTTAACATAGCGGAATGGGCAATTTAATAATTTTTTTAGGGATTAGCCTATTATTGAGGGTGACTGATTCTAAAAGAATGTTTTTATATAATGTCCTTATTTATAATTATTAAATACAAATAGTTTTACTGACAGATTACTTAATAAATCATACATTTACTATCAAGAATGTTTCCTAATTATTTATATATCACTTTTGGTAGGTTAGGACAATGTGATGAAATTAAACATTAATCTTTATTAATTGCAGTTAAGGATTGTAGTATGGCTTTGTACATTTTTATTTTATTTTTATTCAGTACATCAAAGGCTATTTTTCTGTCACGCTTATCCCGGCTGGTATCATGAGGGCTGCTGGTGCCTATCTGTCAACGGGTGAGAGGCGGGGTACAGGACAGGTCACCAGTCTATCGCAGGGCAACACAGAGACAAAAAAGGACAAACAACCATTCACACATACACTCACACCAAAGGAGAATTTAGAGAAGCCAATTAACCGAACAGTCATGTCTTTGGACTATGGGAGGAAGCAGGATACCTGGACTGGAGTGAACTTGCAAACTCCATGCAGAAAGACCTAAAACTGGTCATCGAAACAAACCTTCTTGCTGCAAGGCAAGCATTGATACCCACTGCGTCACTGTGCAGCTTGAATTACTATTTGATGATGATTTAATAGAAACTACTCCTTTACCCACCAGTCTTAATTGAAAATAAATTTTTTGTTGGAAATTATTTCCCGGATGTTCTTTAAAACACAAACTTGTGGAGAACAGGACAGCTAGATTGGTTGTAGTTAGATTTTCCATTAACGTAAAGAAATTAAAATCTGTCAGATAAATAAGATTTAGTTAAATAACATGCTGCTGGCCATTTTTCCACATCGCTGGTGTTGCTGCTTTTTTCACATATCCATCACTGTAAAAATGTCCACAGCTGTTATGGAAAATTTTATTCTTCAGATAGGGTATTATAGCTCTAGCTAGATTATATAATATTGTAAATACACTTTACGGAACAATACTTTATGTGTTTATTTTCTTAAGTGTTATTTGGATACACTTTTCTAAGGTCCACATTGTGTGACCACTCCTGCTAAAACCCTTTGCTGCTGTAACACCACAATATCCCCATTGTGGCACAATATAAGGATTTTCTATTCTATCCATCCATCCATCCATCCATCCATCCATCCATCCATCCATCCATCCATCCATCCATCCATCAATCTTCTTCCGCTTATCTGGGGTCAGGTCACGGGGGTAGCGGCTTCTGTAGGGAGGCCGAGACATATCTCTCCCCAGCCACTTGGGCCAGCTCCTCTGGGGGAATCCTAAGGTCAGGATCCCAGGCCAGCCGAGAAACATAGTCCCTCCGGCGTGTTCTGGGTCTCCTCATCGTGGGACGTGCCCGGAGAACCTCACCAGGGAGGCGTCAAGGAGGCATCCTAACCAGATGCCTGAGCCACCTCAACTGGCTCCTCTTGACACAAAGGAGCAGCAGTTCTACTCTGAGTCCTCCCTGGATGACAGAGCTCCTCACTCTATCTCTAAGTGAGAGCCCAGACACACTACGGAGAAAACAAATTTTGGCGGCTTATATACTGGATCTTGTTCTTTCTGTCGTGACCCAAAGCTCATCACCATAGATGAGGGTAAGAACGTGGATCGACCGGTAAATCTAGAGCTTTGCCTTTTGGCTCAGCTCTCTCTTCACCAAAATAGACCGGTACAGGGCCTGCTTCACAACAGACCCCACACCAATCCACCTGTCGATCTCCCCCTCCATCTTTCCCTCGTTTGTGAACAAGAAACCAAAATACTTAAACTCCTCCACTAGGGCTGCTCCAGTGAGAGCTGTAAATCACGACCTAATAGAACCAAGTTATCCACGAATAACATAGATGCTATTCTATGGCCACTAAAACGGAACCCCTCAACACCTTGGCTGCACCTAGAAATTCTGCCCGTAAAAGTTATGAACAGAATCGGTGACAAAGGGCAACCTTGGCAGAGTCAAACTCTCAGCGGAAACAAATCTGACTTATTGTTGGCAATGGAGACCAGGCTCTGACACTGGTCATACAGAGACCGAACAGCCCTAATTAAAGGGCCCGGTACGCCATACTCCCCGAGTATCCCCCACAGGACCCCTGAGGGACACGGTTGAATGCCATCTCCACTAAAAGAAACTAAAAGAACCTTGGTGGATGATTGTGAGACTTAATTTTATTTTATAGCAAATACAACTAAATGTTACTATTCTGGGAAGTGTTACGGACAAGATGAGTCAATTCATTCCAGGATAAAATTTGTTTTAAAATGCCAGAAGATTAAAAACATAAAAGGGAAAATTGTGAGTTCTAATTGAATTGATGTTCCAGTCCTTTTGAATCTCTTGATTCTAACATACAACATTAGGTTTATTTAAAGATAAGCCTTGTGCTACATGTGGGAAAAAAATGTGATGTCAAACCCACCCATGGAGAAAGGATTTTGGAAGTTAATGGGAATCTTGAAAGGTGACGTTTCATTTAGTTGATCACAAAGTGCAATTGTTTCTCTACTTTCAAACTAAATGTTTCAAAGACACTAAGTAGATCTGCATTCCATATGAGGGTCTTGCAAAAGAGTTAACACTACCTTCAGTCATCAACCCATACACCTAAATACTGATGGTGTCAAGCTACAGTACACTGTAGCCACAGCTGCCCTGGGGCTCACTGATAGAAGCAAAGCTGCCATATACTGGCACCACTGGGCCCTCTGACCACCATCAGTAGACAAGTGAAGTATCTTGCTCAAGGACACAATGACAATAACAACTAGAGCTAAAGGCTTGAACCGACAACCCTTCAATTGCAGGGCAAACTCCTGTATCCAATGCCACTCTCATATAATCAATTTAAAAAAGGTATAGTTTTTAAATCACAGGTTTATATCATCTACCATTTCCAATCAGAATCTGCATCAAAAAAGGGATCTCAACATTGTTATATTCCATGGATGGATTGAGAGACAGAATGACTGAGGGAATTTCAAGATGGTGTGGTACCAGGACACCATGAGCATGAAAATAGAAAAACATATTTATTTTTCTATACCCTTTGATAATCCCCAATAACCTTGAGTAGAGTGATCTAATGGTTAATCACAGCTTAAATTCACCTCTCTTAGACCAATGATATTTTTTAAGCATTTAATGAAAACACATGTCACAGTGATAAATGAAAAAAAATTGATTGAAATCAAAATGTGACAAAAAAACAAGACACTACAAGTTGTGCTAATTGTATTGTATGAGTATGAGTTCACTGTAGAAGTGAACAAAGTTATGTAAAGCTGCAACATGGCTAATAAAGATGTGTGTACACTGTAATTCAGACATCAAAGTGAAAGCTTTGCAGCATGAGTTGCTCAACCAGCCATGCAGCTGTCACAGGTTCAGGTCTGGCGGCTCCACAGGGCATACTCTACTAGATTTATCAAGAAAAAAAGGGAAAAAAACAAAGGTACTGTCTGATTTGCTTCCAGTTATGTTTCCTAGATGTGCAAGTTAGATTAATGAAAAGTAAGCAAGTGTGAAAGACACCTCCTGATGTTCCATGTTGTGCAAGGTTACATTTATGTATAAGGTTGTGTGGGAGTGTAACGGTTGTTAGCAGGGTTTGATGTCAGAAGCTTTTAGAATAAATTTTCAGATAATTTCACTAAATATTCAGAAGTACAGTCACAATTTATTAGTTTGCACTGTAAAGCTCTCATCAATAAGTTGTATCTTTTTATCAGCATAAAAGGTTGATTAGAGGATTATCAATATGACATCTTGATCTATGTACACTGTTAGGTTCTTCCAGTTTGAAAGAAGCACTAGACCAGAGCTACATTTTACTTCTTAATGGTATAATGAATCACACTTTCTTGATCACACTCTCTTACCCTAATCTCCATAGTTTTTTGTATTATTTCAAATTATTTTGTATTCATTGTAGGATTTAGGCTTGACATTCAAATTGATTTTACTTTTCAAGATATGTGTTCATAAAGAAATTAATAATTTCTATCATTACATTATATATATTCATTACACACATGGAGTTTTTGCAAATGTCAAGTATCAGAAACCAAAGGAAAACGATTAAAGATTTAAAGCTTATGATGTTTAAATGATGTTCCATTTAGTAGGTCTTTAAGCACTTGAACTTAAAGTCAGACCCCAGAAACAGAACTATAAAGAAGCACAACATATGTGGAGGCTATATTTAACTCGCACATTTTATAACAGGTGTATTAACCACCTGGCTGGTTGTTGGATGACTCAGCATTTGAAATCGGGTCTACAGGGTTTCAATAGCTTTAGCTTGTTAATTAAACTCCTCATAATAAGATTGGATCTAGAGAACAAATAAATGTAGATCATTACTAACCAATTTTTTTTAGAACACAACTTAGTGATAAACCTTGTTTGAAATGTGTCGTCTCTGGGTAAGCTTAATACATCCATCCATTTTCTTACACGCTTGTCCCGAGTGGGGTCGTGAGGGGTGCAAGCAGTCAATGGGCGAGAGGCGGGGTACACCCTGGACAGGTTGCCAGTCCATCGCAGGGCAACACAGAGACACACAGTACAAACAACCATTCATGCACACACTCACACCTAAGGACAATGTAGAGAAGCCAATCAATCTAACAGTCATGTTTTTGGACTGTGGGAGTACCCAGAGAGAACCCACGCATGCTCAGGGAGAACATGCAAACTCCATGCAGAAAGACCCCAGGCCGGGAATCAAACCCAGAACCTTCTTGCTGCAAGGCAGCAGTGCTACCCACTGGGCAGCCCAAGCTTAATACAATTTGGTCATTTTATGGTTCACATAGTTTTTGTCTATAAAACATACCACATAATAAAAGCGTAAATCTATGCAGAATTGATCTTTATCATTTATTGAAAAAAAATAAATTAAAGAAAGGCCTTTTGAGAATATGTTGCTACTCAAATATTGTTGATTCACATAAACCATAAAAAAAAACATTTTAGTACTTAAAAATGCTTTCACTTGCAAGAAAAGGCATATTTTGTCTTACTCAAAACAATAGAGGAAAATTCACAGATCCACTAAATTTTAAAGCATGGGGCTGTCAGCTGTGTGTGTAAAATACACCGTTCAAAAACCCTAGGTTGTTTGACTAATGTTTTTCAATGCCTAGCAAATGATACTGTCATTCAGTAATAGCCTGCCCTTGATTTCATGATAGAGTAGAATACAGTTAGATGAATAACCTTTTATCAGTCATCCTGTCATGTAAAGTAAAGGTTATGTCTGTAATTCATTCTGCAAGGCATGTAACATACTTTGTACTTCATTAGCATTTTTACATTTTGAGACTCTTATTATTGCCGTACTTTGTCATTCAAACATTTTTATAATGTCAACAGAAAACAGCAAATACAGCAATGTTCTTGTAGATGTTTGTCCAAGTAAAAGTGGAATAAGCAGCTGGACTTACAAGTTAGCATGGTATTCACAGTTTACTATCAAAGCCCAATATTTACATATGTTGTCATGAGACAATACAATTTCCTTTTTCTCAGACTGACATAAAAATCAGAGCAAATCATTTCCGTTTTAGGTCTTTTGAATCCATAAAATAATTGCTCATACCAACACAAAAAGGGATAATATCACTCACAATCCACGTTTTTAGCTCTTAAATATACACTATATTGCCAAAAGTATTTGCTCACCTGCCTTGACTCACATATGAGCTTAAGTGACATCCCGTTCCTAATCCATAGGGTTCAATATGACGTCGGTCCACCCTTTGCAGCTAGAACAGCTTCAACTCTTCTGGGAAGGCTGTCCACAAGGTTTAGGAGTGTGTTTATGGGAATTTTTGACCATTCTTCCAGAAGCGCATTTGTGAGGTCGCACACTGATGTTGGACGAGAAGGCCTGGCTCTCAGTCTCCGCTCTAATTCATCCCAAAGGTGTTCTATCGGGTTGAGGTCAGGACTCTGTGCAGGCCAGTCAAGTTCATCCACACCAGACTCTGTCATCCATGTCTTTATGGACCTTGCTTTGTGCACTGGTGCACAGTCATGTTGGAAGAGGAAGGGGCCAGCTCCAAACTGTTCCCACAAAGTTGGGAGCATGGAATTGTCCAAAATGTCTTGGTATGCTGAAGCATTCAGAGTTCCTTTCACTGGAACTAAGGGGCCAAGCCCAGCTCCTGAAAAACAACCCCACACCATAATCCCCCCTCCACCAAACTTTACACTTGGCACAATGCAGTCAGACAAGTACCGTTCTCCTGGCAACCGCCAAACCCAGACCCGTCCATCAGATTGCCAGATGGAGAAGCGCGATTCGTCACTCCAGAGAACGCGTCTCCACTGCTCTAGAGTCCAGTGGCGGCGTGCTTTACACCACCGCATCCGACGCTTTGCATTGCACTTGGTGATGTATGGCTTGGATGCAGCTGCTCGACCATGGAAACCCATTCCATGAAGCTCTCTGCGCACTGTTCTTGAGCTAATCTGAAGGCCACATGAAGTTTGGAGGTCTGTAGTGATTGACTCTGCAGAAAGTTGGCGACCTCTTCGCACTATGCGCGTCAGCATCCGCTGACCCCGCTCCGTCAGTTTACGTGGCCTACCACTTCGTGGCTGAGTTGCTGTCGTTCCCAAACACTTCCATTTTCTTATAATACAGCTGACACTTGACTGTGGAATATTTAGGAGCGAGGAAATTTCACGACTGGATTTGTTGCACAGGTGGCATCCTATCACAGTTCCACGCTGGAATTCACTGAGCTCCTGAGAGCGACCCATTCTTTCACAAATGTTTGTAAAAACAGTCTGCATGCCTAGGTGCTTGAATTTATACACCTGTGGCCATGGAAGTGATTGGAACACCTGATTCCAATAATTTGGATGGGTGAGCAAATACTTTTGGCAATATAGTGTATTTTGTGGTGTACTAGGTCTCCAAATGTCCAGAATATTTTTATTTAGTCAACAGTTTGCTTTGATATATTTAAATGCTGTTTGTGTTTTGTAATCAGTGTTTTCTGTGAAACTACTAAACAACTTTGTTTATTGCTAAACTGTCAGAACAATCCAGTGAATCTGCCGTTTTTAATTTTTAATTAATTTTCTGCTTGCATTGTTTTGTAGTCCAACTAAAAGGATGCCGAACCAACAAACAGATGAATCTAAATGTTTGTTGTTGGGTGTTTTAGCCCCCGCAAGACTTTACAATGACCCCTAGCATTAGGATATCTCTGAAGGGCCTGGTAAAAAAAAAAAAAGTCATAGAAACATACATATATTCATGGGAAAAGTCATTTTGTTTCCATGAAGCACTTCAGGGAATGAGTAGGACTGACATTGACCTGAGGAAGGATTAGATAAACGTTTTTGTCCTTAAGAAAGGTAAATGAATTTGGCTACGGAAACAAGAGTCACAGCAAGATTCAAGATTCAAGAGACTTTATTGTCATTCACATCACGTGTTAGATGAGGTAAACGAGGCAAAGAGGTAATCTGTAGATAATGCTAAAACAAAATCAAACTTTAGTATAGATATTTTTACATATCCTGCTACATGCCATCATTTTAACAGTGCAGTATTAGTACCCTCTGGTTATGCTTGTGCTGTAACCTTGCTTTGTGTTCCCTAAGAACATTACCTTACTCTACATTTCGAATAGCCTAATTGATTACTGTTTTTGTTTTGGGGAACACACCATTCAAATACATCCAGTGATGCTATTGGTGCAAGTGTTAGCTAACTAATTAACTATGATGGGGTTTTGTGCAAAAGATGTCCTCAAAGCTCAAGAATCTTTATGGTCATTTTGGACCAAACGTTAAGTTTGTTGTGACAGTTCTCTCACAGGGCACATATCCAGACCCGTTTTGTCTTTGGACCTTTGAGCCTGCCTTTCCCTGTACTGATCTGTTTGCCTGACCTGTCTTCGGACTTCTGTTTGTTGACTGTAATTGGATCTGTCTCCTTACTTCCCCCCTATGGAATAGCCTGCCTTCCGTCATCTGCTTGGATCTGATCTCTTGTCAGTTCAGTTATTTTCAAGAGGTCGACGTCTGGATCTCTCTGTGTGGTAAAAACCTCATTCTCCAGGCACAGGATAATCGTAGCCGTGGTTAGAAGACAGGTCCAAGGCCGACAACAGGCAGAATCGAAGTAGCCCGGAAACACAGGACAGGTAAAACAGAGCAGAAGAGAGGCCAAAACTCAACCCTTCACATTCATCGACAGGTTTCAGATATCACAGGCTAACAATGGACCCCAATGACCCGCTCGTTGGTTTCAATTTGGATGTTTCCAAGCAATACAAGGCCTTGTCTATATAAAGCCTCAAACTCACTGCGAATCCAGACATTTAAATTGGGAAAGCTTTTTCAAACCTTAGAAACCAAGTCTAGTGGATTGTTTATTAAATTTTTGCGGAATGACTATGACCTGGATGACTGAGAATCTTCATCAGCATATCATACAACTGCTAAGTTCAACCAGGCAAAATTAAAAAAAAAAAAATCACATGAGTGATCACTTATCTGTCCCCCTGCTAAACATGCATCACTGAAGTATGGATATGCAGATCCTTAGTGGTTTCCAATGCCATTACAAAGTGGAAATGGTCTGATTGATATTTTATAGAAAGGGTTTTAAAGAAAAGGAGGGAGACAATGAAACAAGAACAGAAAACATTAATTCTAATTTCAATGATTCCTGTTATAGGGTACCAAGATAAATTTCCCGACCTTAAGAAATCAAACCTATTTGAAGACATAAAAGGCAAGACACCTATAGAAAAAAGAACATTTGTCTATCTAGTTGCATTGATCCTTAGAAATTCAATGCCAGATGGACTCATTAAAAAAGGAATACCAGAGTTCTCAGGCATATCAGAAGGACAGCCCACACAGAGCATTGATAAGTGCCAAGTGCTTTATAATGACCTGAAAAATTATCTAATACTGTAAATCTATTGTTTTCGAATGTACATGTTTTGTGTAGGTTATTAATAACTGATCTTTTTGACACTTTTTAACACAGTGTTTAAATCGAAAATGTTCTTGTTTTGCTAGCTAATTGGACATCTACTATTAAACTATAAATATGGCAGAATAGGGTGGAAGAGAATTCTCCGATATCTGGAGGGGGTAGGGTAAAGTATTTGAAAGATAAAGACGCCTTAGAAAATCAGTAAAATTAGCATTTTCAGATGATTTTCCTGGTCTAAATGCATTACAACTTTGCAGTATACGTGTTTCTATCAATCTATTCCCTGTTTTGCCACCAGTGTGTAAAATTTGGAGGCAAGAAGTCTGATGTTAACAAATACAGGAGCTCCATAGGGAACAGTTTTATCACCATTTTTATATTCTCTCCATACTGCTTATTATAGAATCAGTCAGCCATCCCATGTGTTACACCCTGGATGACATTCAATGGTGGGTCTGCTTACCGGAGGTGATGATCATACATACAGAGGTGAAGTAGCGTAATTTGTCATCTGATTTGATACAATTTTTAAAAATTGAATGTTGCAAAGGCAAGAGGAATAATTATTGATTTTTCATGTTTGAATATATTTATTGAATTTTTTGCAAGAAAATACAAAACAATAAAGAACCCCAATATCCCACCCACCCCAGCTGTCACCGTGAAAGCAAAACATTGCACTGACATGCCAGATCACAGAGAGAAGTTGTACGTTTCAAAATAAATACAGATACAGTACGAAAGTAAAAATTAAAAAATAAAAGACAGCCATCAAGGACTACACCAATGTTGCTGGGTTATCAAAAATATAAAAAAGGGTTTCCAGACCTTTAAAAATTTCTGTTCAGAACCACGTAGCAAATATCTGATTTTTTCAAGTTTGAGGTTCAATAAGACCTCTTTAATCCAGTGAGACAGTGACGGTGGTGCAGAGTCTTTCCACTTTAAAAGGATAAGACAACGTGCCAGTAGAGTAGAAAAAGCTATCACTTTGTGACCTCCGACTGGGAGTCGAGTCTCCCCCGGGAGTACTCCCTCAGAAGTTACCCCAAATAGTGCAATTAGAGGATTAAGGGGGATCTCAACACCCAGAACAGTAGATCATGCCTCAAATACGCCTTTCCAAAATCCCTCCAAACTGGAGCAAGTCCAAAACATATGAAGCAGAGTGGCCTCACCTCTCTTGCACCGGTCACATGTAGCATCCGTTTGTGGATACATTTTTGCCAATTTAGATTTTGTACTTTTTAGATTTAGTACATGTGTACTCTGTGAACAACTTTAAACTGGATTAGCGAGTGGCGCGCACACATGGACGAGGAGTTGACACGTTTTAATATATTGACCCATAGATTATCATCAATAGGTGTCTGGAGGTCTATGGCCCAAGACTTCTGTATTTTAGAGTCACATAAGGACACACAATGTAATTGTTTAGCTATAAAGCAAATTGCCCCTTTCTTCTTAATTCCAAAGTTAAAAATATGATCCAGTATACCTTTTGTGGGTTTGTGCGGAAACTCTGAAATTGTCTCTTTCACGTAGTGTCTGACCTGTAGGTACCTAAGAAAGCCAGACACAGGCAGTGAGAATTTCTGAGAGAGCTGTGCAAAAGAGGCAAAAACCCCCTCTATATAGAGATCATCTATAGTTTTAATGCCTTTGTTATGCCAGGCTGTAAAAGTTTTGTCATGCATTGATGGCTGGAAGAGATGATTTTGTAATATTATAGTACTTTCTAAATTGTATATATATTTTGCAAGATTGTATAACTGTAGAGTCTGCATTTTTAACATCAGGTAGAGTGGCTGGCATGGGTGAGGCCAAAAATGCAGACAGATTTACAGGATTACAAAAATGACGTTCCATAGTTACCCACAAAGGGCAGTCCTCCTCAGGTCTACAATGCACCCAGAACATCATGGAATGTAAATTTGCAGCCCAATAGTACAGTCTAAAATTTACCAAAGCTAGGCCTCCATTTTGTTTATTCTTTTGAAGAAAGTCCTTACGAAGGCGAGGGTTCTTGCCATTCCAGATAAACCATGATAAGGCTGCATCTAGCTTTTTAAAGTAACTCCCAGGTATAAATAAGGGCAAACATTGAAACAAATACAAGTACTTTGGAAGTACAATCATATTGATTGAATTAATCCTGCCAATGAGTGAGATAGGGAGAACAGACCAAGATGAAAAGTCTTGTTTGGTGTCATTTAGAAGCTTTCCAAAGTTATGTTCGAATAACTTTGAAAATTTTTTTGTAATCACAACACCAAGATAGTTGAAATTATCTTGGGTGATTTTGAATGGGACTTGGATCGACTCCAGTACCGAGGCAGCTAAATTTAGAGGCATTAATTCACTTTTTTGTAAATTTAATTTATAACCTGAGACCTCCCCAAAACGTTGTACGCTAGAGAACACGCACCAACTGTTTGAATAATCCAGAAGTCATGGCTTGGGGCAAGCAGCTTAAAAAGGGGCAGGAGCTGGTGGATGGGATGAACTGTAATGAGAAACTAGGTGGAGCTATGCAGGTGGAAAAAATTAACCATTAAGCCAATGATCAGCACCAGGATCATGACAGAACATTTGTATTTTTCATTCTAAGTATATTGCCTTACTTTTTTTCATCCTCCTTTATGTGTCTTTTTATGTCTTTTATTGCAAATGTATGTGATGATGGTTGGTTACAAACAAACTTCCCCCTCTAGGGGATTCTTAAAGGTTATTGAAAGGAAACACATTTGTCTAAAAAGTTCTGATGTAGCGAATATTAACTTCATATAACTAATCAGCTGTTTCCACTTTTGTTGTCCCTTTAGACTCACATTTCTCTTTGAAATCTACAGATAGCATATATTATTCCTAGTACCAGCTGACATGATAAAGTAAACATAACTTGTCTCATTGCAACACATTCATTAAAAGCCCTACTTATCTGGGGTCCATACTAGTTTGCTACCACTATATCCTCTTTATTGCAGCCAAGCCTAACGCAAACATGTAAGGACATTACTCTTCACATCACTTGGCAAAGTCGCTCCAATGGATAGAAACACATCTATTTCTCATTTTCTTTTTATTACATTTTGAAAGTTTAATCAAAATTCCCATGACATTTGTATGAAAACATGGCTAGTTTCACATTATAAAGACCACAATTTATTGGTTTAAAAGAGAAGGGAAGGATTTATAAGAAAAATAGGGTTCTTTTGAGGCCTGCCAAAAAAAAAAAAAAATTATATATCTATATCTATATATATATATATATATATATATATATCTATATCTATATATATATATATATATATATATCTATATCTATATATATATATATATATCTATATCTATATATATATATATATATATATATATATATATATATATATATATATATTGCTTTCCTTCAAACAAAATATGGATTACTATGTTTTTACTTTGCCCTCTTCTGGTTAATTCTCATCATTCATCTTGATGAACACGCTCAACAGCTGAAATCTGCTAATTTATTAATTCCCTGATACTTGAAATGATCACATGTACCTTTCATACATAAGCAATTCTAAAAAAAAATCCAGACATCATATAGTTTGGAAAATGAAAAGACACCTTCTGTGGTCCAAATGTTTCTTTGTTTCCGTGCGAAATGTGTGAGTTTTATATCCAGAATAGCCCATGGATGGCTCCTTTATAATTACACTACCTTGTACTTTCCTGCTATAATGCAGTTTCTTTCACCAGAGATCAGCTACTAAGCATCAGGCATTCCGTTTTGAGCCACTTGGTTTATCCTGAGAGTTTTTCTGAGATCTTAGTTTGAATCACAGCAGATCTCTGTGGAATGCACTGAAAACACAAAATAGGTAAATGCAAATGTGCTCTTCAAGTACTGCTAGGTCTGCTCTCTTGTCCATCAGACTGCCAGGTTTAGATTATTGATTCATTGCTCCAGAGAAGATGTCTCTATTTTCTAGAATTCAGTAGTGGAATACTTAATACCACTACATCTGATGCTTTGCATTTATCTTGACAATAATAAAATAATAATTCAACTTTATTGATCTCACACTGGATAAATTTACCTCTGCATTTAACCCATCCCCTTGGGGAGCAATGGGCTGCCACTGTGCAGCACCAAAGAAGCAGAGTAGGGGTTACGGTTCTTGCTCAGAGACCCAGAGTGCAGGCAGAGGGTATCGAACCGGGTATTTGTAACCTTCTCAGAGCAAAAGTACAGTGCTCTAAACACTAGGCCAACAATCCCCCAGCATGATTACTGGTGGGTAGAAGATAAATTACAAAGTGAATATAAGTGGCAGCCGCTCTGGAAGTTTTCTTTTCATTAAATGGCCATTATTAGAGGTTATCAGTCCCATGGAAAAATATCAGATTGTTACATCTTCCTACCTCAGTAGGTTATCACAGAACAAATTTCAGTGGTTCTTCATGTACTGTAAAAAGAAAAAAAAAATGCATTTCCCATTTTAATTGACCCATATTTATTCTGTGTGATCCCGTTCTCCCGCAGTCCATACTTGCCTATCTTCTTGTCCAGAAAGTACTTGGCGAGAAGACAAGTCCATACTTGTGTTTTTGTGGATTGAGGAACACGAGTACAGTGAGTACAGACTCACCAAGTACGTTTTTGACAAGAACACAGGAAAGTATGGACTCGGGGAGAATGAGCGCATGCAACAAAACTATGGGTAAATTGGAACAGAAGCGTACTCGTGACATCACCAGACGCTCGGCTCGTCTGGAGATCCATTTCACCTCCTGTTATTAACAGTCTCTAGATAGCCATCCATCCATCTTCTTCCGCTTATCCGGGGTCGGATTGCGGGGGTAGAAGCTTCAGTAGGGAGGCACAGACGTCCCTCTCCCCAGCCACTTGGGCCAGCTCCTCCTGGGGAATCCCAGGCTCCCAGGCCACCCGAGAAACATAGTCCCTCCAGCGTGTCCTGGGTCTCCCCCTGGGCCTCCTCCCAGTGGAACGTGCCTGGAACACCTCACCAGGGAGACGTCTAGGAGGCATCCTAATCAGATGCCTGAGCCACCTCAACTGGCTCCTCACGATGTGGAGGAGCAGCGGCTCTACTCTGAGTCCTCCCCGGATGACTGAACTCCTCACCCTATCTCTAAGCGAGAGCCCAGACACACTACAGAGAAAACTCATTTTAGCCGCTTGTATCTAGGATCTCATTCTTTCGGTCATGACCCAAAGCTCATGACCACAGATGAGTGTAGGAAAGTAGATCAACCGTAAATCGAGAGCTTTGCTTTTTGGCTCAGCTCTCTCTTCACCACAACAGACCAGTACAGGGCCTGCTTCACAGCGGACGCCGCACCAATCCACCTATCAATCTCCCTCTCCATCTCCCCCACATTCGTGAACAAGATCCCAAGATACTTAAACTCCTCCACTAGGGGCAGTACATCCTCCCCAACCCGAAGAAGGTACTCTACCCTTTTCCGGCTCAAGACGATGGTCTCAGATTTGGAGGCACTGATCCTCATCCCGGCTGCTTCACACTCGGCTGCGAACCGCTCAGTCCAGTCCTCACCGGAAACGAGTACGACTTACTGCCGGCAATGCAGACCAGGCTCTGAAACCGGTCATACAGAGACCTAACAGCCCCTATTAAAGGGTACTCCATACTCCCAGAGTACCCTCCACAGGACCCCCCGAGGGACACGGGTACACATGTAGACTGGTTGGGCAAACTCCCATGCACCCTCCAGAATCCTGCTGAGGGTATAGAGCTGATCCAGTGTTCCACGGCCAGGACGAAAACCACACTGCTCCTCCTCAATCCCAGATTCGACTGTCCGACGAAACCTCCTTTCCAGAACCCCGGAATAGACCTTACCAGGGAGGCTTAAGAGTGTGATTCCTCTGTAGTTGGAACACACCCTCTGGTCCCCTTTTTTAAATAGAGGGACCACTACCCCACTCTGCCAATCCAGGAGAACTGCCCCTGAGTTCTCCTGAAGGCCATGCAATGTTGCAGAGCCGCGTTAACCAACACAGCCACACGACATCCAGAGCCCTAAGGGACTCTAAGGCGAGTCTCATGCACCGCTGGAGTCTTGCCACCGAGGAGCTTTATAACCACCTCAGTGACTTCAGCAACAGAGATGGGAGGAGCCTACTGTAGCTGGTGCCCCCAGGCTCTGCTTCCTCAATGGAAGACATGTTGGTGGGATTAAGGTGGTCTTCGAAGTACTCCACCACCCGACATATGACGTCCCGAGTCTAGGTCAGCAGCACACCACCCCTACTATAAATAGTGTTGGTACTGCTTACCCCTCCTGAGACGCCGGATTGTGGACCAGAATCGCTTCGAAGCCATATGGAAGTCTTTCTCCATGGACAAATTTTTGCCTCAGTGCCCGCCGGTACATATCAGCTGCTTCTGGAGTCCCACAGGTCAATAAAGCCTGATAGGACTCTTCAGCTTGACAGCTTCCCTCACTGTGTCCACCAGCGTGTTCGAGGGTTGCCGCCGCGACATGCACCGACAACCTTGCAGCCACAACTCCAACTAGTCGCCTCAACAACAGAGGCACGGAACATGGTCCACTCAGACTCAATGTCCCCCACGTCCCTCCAAACGTGTTCAAAGCTCTGCTGGAGATGGGAGTTAAAGCTCCTTCTTACGGGGGACTCTGCCAGACGTTCCCAGCAAACCCTCACAATACGTTTGGGCCTACCAGGTCTGACCAGCATCCTCCCCCACCATCGGAGCCAACTCACCACCAGGTAGTGGTTAGTGGAGAGCTCCGCCCCTCACTTCACCCGAGTGTCCAAGACATGTGGCCACAGGTCAGATGAAACAACAACAAGTCGATCATTGAACTACGGCCTAGGCTGTCCTGGTGCCAAGAGCACATATGGACACCCTTATGCTTGAACATGATGTTCGTTATGGACAATCCATGACGAGCACAGAAGTCCAACAACAGAACACCACTCAAGTTCAGGTCAGGTAGGCCATTGCTTCCAAACATGCCTCCCCAGGTCTCACTGTCATTGCCCACGTGAGAGTTGAAGTTCCCCAGGCTTAGAATCCAAGCTGAGGTCAGTAAAGCAGTCCAAGCTCGATAACTGGCAAAATCCAGGCAGTCAGACCAAAAACCAAATTTTGCAGAACAAACAGGGAAAAAGGCAAAAATCAAAAACACATGGGCAGTCTCTACATAATAAATTATTATATATATTTTTTTTCCATTTATTTGGGGAATAATAGTTACCATAGTCAAATAAAATGTAATCCAATGAAAATTTTGTTTAAAAAAATATTTAAAAACATAACCACGGATGTCTGGGGGACAGTGATTCGCCTACATGCTATGAATGTTGACATGGTTACCATAAATGATAAATTATGAACAGTTTAGTTCGTGCCTTCAAGTCGTTTGCCCTTAAAGACGTCATTGTTGGAGTCTGCATTTTTTATTTTTTTTTTATTTAATTTAATTCATTTATGTTCTTATTTTTTCCTACTTGCTTTGATTCTGTTTTATTTTTTCTATATTTTAATCATGTAAAGCACTTTGCATTGTCTTTGTACTCAATTGTGCTATACAAATAAATTTGCCTTGCCTTGCCATACAAAGATGTTACTTGGATATAACCTAACGGAATATCTTCAGAACAGCTCGTAATGACACAAAACTCAAATGGGTGAGTAGAACATAATGTAATAACATAAAATTAAGGGCCCAATGTAAAAAAAACAGTGTTCCCCTTTAACCCTTTTTAACCTAAGGAGGGCATCAAACGCATGGTTTTAAACATAACAATAGCACTTCCAGGAATTCTTAACTCTAAACTTAAACATAAGAATTTAACATTTAGATTGCACTATAAAACATCTGTTTATACAATTTATCAGCAAAAGAATGCTGTTAGAGGAAAGCAGTCCTTTCGGTCTGCTAATTTATCTCTATATCTCATTTTCTTCATCCAGTAAATTAACACTCATATGCACTCACATTCCTACTTGTGTGATATTGTGGACAGGCCTGATAAATGTAGGTGTCTAGAAAGAGGAATGAGTTGGTGTCTTGACCTCCCTCCTGGCATGGGCATCCTTCTCCAGACTGCCTTATCACCAGACAAATGGTAGCAGTGGCACACATATCACTCCCTGAAAAACGGGCCCTTCTTACATAGTCTACCAAGTATTGGAGCTGTCTACCTAGAAAAATTTCTAAGATCATACATGCAGTGTCTTTTACTGTTGAGCCTTATGATTGTACATTTTTGTCACATAAATATAGTCAGTTTAATTCTTATTTGGTTGGTTTGATAAAGCATAATAAATCAATTATCATTGGACTTGTTTAATCTCTGTCTAAAGTGATTACTGTTATTAATACTTCTTCTACTACTATATTTTTTATAAAAAGCTTTAAAACAGCTATTGCTGTGACAAATTTCTTCACATGTAATACAAGACTCTAACAGCAATGCAGTCTCGGAGGATCGCGGAAGGATTTCAGAACCCTTTGCTCTGGCCCGGAGCCCATGAAACTGGGACGTTTTTCTCGCTCCCCAGAAGGGTTGCCGCCACATGTTTCGGCTCTGTCTCTACTGTGGATGAAAGGGACATTGATCAGATCGCTGCCCGGTAAAAGGTTGGGCTTAGTAGGGGAGGGGAGGATCCTGCAGAGCCAAGCCAGACTATCTGCCTCCCCAGAGTTTCTGCTTCCTGTTACCCTGCCTGTTTTGTCACTCCACAGTTGCCACAGTTTTTCAGCTTGTCCAGACTCTGGAGCTTAGTTCATTGATTGGGATCTTGCCAGGCAACTCGGCTATAAGCTACTCTCCACACTAGACTCACACAAGGTAGTAGCCCTTGATTTAGCTAGTGCCCGCTAAATCAGTCATCCCTTTTTGACTAAGCCTGTTGAGCTGGTGGTGGGCGGTAACCATGTTGAACCAATAATATTTCTCATTATTAACTCACCTCAGGTTCCTGTCATTTTAGTCACAGGCTAGAGAAGTACATCTCTGAGTCACTCAGGGCTCGAACGCTAGGTTTATTCCTACTTGCACCAATCTATTTTTTGGCACAAATGCGAGTAAAAAACTTGCATCATACAGCCCTGTGTAGTCACTCCTGGGTGCACAATAGTCTTCATTTTGGTGCTCATACCGTGTCATAATAGTAACCCAACTGTAAAACAGAAAATTGTTAGAGTACACAGCAAGACTAATGCAATATCTATTTGAAGGAATTCAAACAGAGAATGTAACAGATTCTAACTAAACTCAATTTAAATGTTTAGCCTTTATTTGGCATTAATGTTTTGGCCAAACCAATACTTTAAACTAAGCTGAACAAGTAATAACTAGCAACATGGTAGAGATACAACTAGGTGGGTTTATCAAAGAAAAGGCAAGCATTGTGGGTAGAAAGGAGTTTGGTGGATAGAATGAAATTTGGAAGGAAATTTGCATTTAATTCCTATCATAAGGTCTGCAAAGGCACATTTATTTTGAATGATATCAGAAGACACATAATTACCATGGTTTTTTTATGACAGAAAATATATTTTAATAGGGTCATTTCTTTTATCTAGGTATTTTGCCTTCAAGTTTTATAAAAACAGTGCAATTATTTTAATGAATTCTGTCATTTTTAAAAGCAAGTGGAAAAAAGTGTTTTCACTTAAAATGTAGGTCTAGATAGTCAAAATCACACTGTATTATATTAATATAACCTTTTTAATTTCCAAAATATCATACAGACCTTGCAGATGATTTCCCTTAAAATTTTTACTGTATTGCTGTGCAATGTAATAATATTGAAAGGATTTTTCAGTTAAGTCTAAATATGTATCACATGAAATTCCAGCTCTAAGAATATTATTTTATGTATCTATAAATTCTGTGTCCGTGTGTGTGTTAATGATGTGCCTTTATCTCCTCGCTTCACAGCCCATTAATCCTGAGTGTGGGACAAGCAGTCATTACATATTTAACCCAGGTCACTTACTGTGGGTGGCAGATAGGTGCTGTCACCAACTCTCCGTATATGTGTGTTTGAGAGACACGCCTTCATGTGCATGAATCAAAATTTTAGCATTTTGTCCAACTTTTTGCACATTCAGAATGTATGTGTTTGATGCCCAACAAATCAGTTTTCATAATTCTGTTGAGTATATGTGTGGATGTGATATGCAAAACCTGACCTTAAGATAAAACCATCAGCTCTAGCATTGCTAATATTATCCCCCCATACCCCCTCTCAGTAGCTGCTAGATAAATTTCAGCCTCAGAGAATAGGTGAGCCTTAAGGAGACAAATTATGCAGAAAGGACTTCACAAAACCTCTCAGTACCTACAATGATTTTATACTAATTCAGCGGGGTAAAACAAACACCCTCACATTTTCATATTGTCTTTAAGTTATATTCATCCTTATAGAACATCTGCATCATCTTTCTTGTGTAATGCCAATTGGTACTCATGTGGTCTTGCCACAAGCTTGTAGATTTCTATGGAATCCATGACATTTCCCCCGTCCTCTTGTCAGCCTTCACATTCTATTTGTTCCAGATGGTTGGACTTAGCCGATCTGGGATTAAAATGCTGGATTTCCATGGTAGAGTGATGAGCATTAGAATTCAAGGACTTACGACTTTTGCAGATGAGTTACCCAGCAAGCTGATAACCTTAAGAATCCTATTAAGAATATATCTGACTTCTATTTATCTCCTCTCCTGATTTTCCCCTCTATTTCTCAGACCTGCAACCTGTATGTTTTTCAGCTTGCTTCCATGTTCAGCCATGAATTTGTGAGGTCAAAGGTGTGTGTGTGTACAGCTCAAAGCACCAAGGATGGTCTAATATGTTTCGCTACCAAGGGAAATAAAGATCCAATACTGAGGGGTCAGCTAATCGCCTAAAATGCACCCTCACTTCTTTTGTTTGTCTTTGGTTTTAAACCAGTGATCAACAAATACATATAAATGTTTGCACATATAAATTGCATATTTTTCATTACAATTTTTCCTTGTCGATTAAAAATATCTGGAGTATTTCCTAATATATTTGCAATTGTATTCCTGAAATCCTTTAGGATGGTTTTTAAAAAATGCAAAAAAAAAAAAAAAAAATCCCTAATACAATAGCAACAACAAAAAATTATTGTTGGACACTTGCATATATTCCACTTTCACTCATAATTTTTTTATCTGTATAATACTATTGTTTCAGGACTAACACTAGGTCAACATATGAATAAATATGCCATAAGAGTGCATTAATAGCATAACTTTTTTTTTCTTTTTTTTTTTGTGTCTGTTATAAATGGAGGTTGTGACCCTACAACTGTTACACACAATGTCTTGACAGACCAGTGCTAACATTGGAAATGTGCTGCTTGGTGCTTACAGCTTATGTGTGTTGCAAAATGGTGTTGCACCAATGCCATTTCTTGGCCCTGATACCGATACCCGATACCTGGCTGTGCAGTATTGGCCAATACCGATATCACACAGATACCATCAGTTTGAAATTGATGTAGGAAAGGAAGTAAAAAGACTAATACAAAGTGAATCCAGTAGAACTTTTTATTGCTATTGCCTACCTGGAATTGGTGACAATAGTTGAATAAACTTTTGGCTCTCAACATGGTATCGGTTTATTGGTACTCGCCTATACCGATACCACCATTTTAGTGCTGGATCGGGGCCCTGCCCGATACTAGTATCAGTGCAACACTATTACAAAGAGAGATATTTGCTAGGTTTGAATGTTGGAGCCTAATCTATGTGAGTTTTGAGTGATTTTGTGTACTTTTTTTAATTTTTTTTTATTTTTAGTTTTGGGTGCCTCTATTTTTTTTTTTAATTAGACATTTGCATCGGCAGTAATGATGGCAAGAAATTAAAGTAGGTGTTAAAGAAAATATGCAAGAAATAGGGGTGAAATAGCAACCAAACTATTCGGACTGGTCTGCTGAACTCTACGGCAGGAAGGGGATATATGTGGGGTCTCCAAAAACTCATACTGCGTCATTCATGTCAGTCATGTAAATTATGACATAAACAAGGGCTCAATCAATCTGGCCCTAGATCTGATCCATTTATTATATTAAAAAAATGTTGTGTGTTTTTAAACTGCGCTTTAATAGGAGTGATAGAAAAGCAATAATACTGTACTTAAGAATATTTATAATTGAAACCAATTGGGGAGTCCGAACAAAATGGCCTACTTTATTTTACCTATTCAGTAAATCATACCCAGACAATCTCCCAAAGGACAAAGAACATTAAAAGAAAAAAACAGATCATTAGTTGAACTGTTTTATAATCAAGGTTCATTCACCACTGAAAGATATTTAATAATATAGTTAAATATAAAACACTTGATATTCAGTGATATTCCTTCCATTAATGATTGGAGGTTAACATGTCATTATGTTTTAAATGTTGTTGTAGGACAGCATATAGGTACTACGGTATATCTATCTATCTGGGAAATACATGTTCTACAGTATTTTTTGGAAACACATATACAGTTCTATATGATTATGAAAGTTTATTTTCTCTGTTTTAGTTCTAGGTAAAAGGGAAGTTTTGTTCTTCTGTCATAAAGTCAGTTTTGGCATACACTCCCAGTGTTTACTGTCAAATTGCAGTGTTATAATTGGGGTTATATTGTGGAGAGATAGTTAGCAGTCCTACCAGACATCAAGAAGGTCCCAAGTTCCACTCATGGATAAGGACTTTCCGTGGTGTTTGCATGAACTCCCAGTACATCTGGGGAGGTTATTTATCTCCCACATTCAAAAAAAGATGTCTCACATTCTGTGAGTGAGTGTGTATATGGTTTTCTGTTTTTGTTTTAGTTGACTTGTTGAGAATGTCCTGCGACTGGAGGGGTGATATACAAAGCTCTAATAGTGCTCTGTCAATACACTGTAAAATCTGCCAATTTATTAGGTGAACTAAGTGTATACAAATAACTGAAAAGGAAGTGAAGGCATCACCTTTGAAGCTATTAAAAAAATCCTCTGATTATGATGAGTCAATGACCAAAAAATGTCATATCACAAATAAAGTCATATGACACTGGGGGAGTCTGGGGGAATGGTGGCCTAGTAGTTAGGACATTACACTTAGATCCCAGAGGTTCTGAGTTCAAGCCTCACTCCCACGGACTTCCACTCTGGGTCCCCGAGCAAAGACCCTTAACCCCACATTGCTACCAAGGAATGGCATAATGGCAGCCCACTGCTTCCCAAGGGAATGGGTTAAATGCAGTGAGTGAAATCAGTGAATTTCATTGCTTATTGTGACAATGTAATGACAATAAAGTTGAACTCTATTCTCTATTCAATTATATTCAAAAGTGCTGTATCTCACAGATATTGTTATGGTTCTCCCCTTTTGGACTTTGAGTTTCCAGCTTTCTAATTCATTCTGTTTTGTTGATCTTGAGTTTATTTTCAATTTTGTGTTATATTAAGGCAGTCTTGAGTTACTCTTTATTGCCCCCTTGGGGCCTGCCTCCTTTCCCCTAGCTCCCTTCTAGTCATTTCTATCCACACCAGCTCCATATTAGCTGATTACCCCAGACTTTGTTCTGTCTCCCATATATACTCCCCTGTGCAGTTCTTCAGTACTGGTTCCTTGTTGTTACTTGGCTTCCCATGTGTGTTTTCACCTAACGTCTCCTGGCTTTTTGGATTGATTCTTAGATTTTGTTTGTGTTATCTTTTTGATTTTATTAAACCTGCAAAAACTTATTTCTGCCTCCCTAACTGACAGATATAAAGAAACAATTTAAAGGCTCCTCTCTAGGACATTTTATCCTCAGTATATTTAGTTGTATTTTCAGTTATGTACAAATATTAATTATTTTAAGAAATCTGTCCCATTTTTTTTTTCAGTGACACACAGTAAACCAATGCTTTTTGTTTCTCTTAAGATGTGGCTATAAAACTAACATGTGATTTTTGAGACAAATTTTTTATAGCATTTATGCAGGGGCGCTGGAAGCTGTTTCAAGCGAGGGGGGCTGATGGCTGGGTTGGAAAGCACGTGACCTCATTATGTTGAGGGCTGTGGCTGACGTTTTTAACATAATATTGTAGGCCTACATTTGTCACCAAAAACTGCCATTTAAAATGCATCGGAACAAAGCATGAAAATTTGAAACTTTATTTCTTCTCTTTTAATCATTCAAAACAAACAGCTACCAATCAACAGGATCAGGAATACTTGAACGAAACATGGCCAAATTATAGCCTAAACTGAGCATTGAACGTATTGAAAGTCCATTCGACTATGGATATGGGGAATGATTTCATATCTGAAACAAAAAACACAACAACAAAAAAAAACTAATTTTATATTTTATCACTAAATAGCTTAATACAGACATAATATTTAGTGATATGCAGCCTTATTCTAGCGTAGACTTCTTCAGCCACAGTACTACGACGAATAGGCACAGCATAAAGAAATAAATAAGACATAAATAACGCTAAATAAATGCTCGGCGGCAGTATAGGGGAATTAAAACCATTTCTTACCTTGATTTAAAGTGCACCAAAGGTGGCCTTGCGTTCTGGTGTGTTGCCAATGAAGCTCTGAACAAGAGATGGTATATCCAGCCTGTCCAGAATGTCACTATGTATGTGCATTAGCGCCAGATGTGTCAACCTCTTCTGGTTTGTGGTACTCCGGGTCCAGGTTTTCAGTCGTCTGAGAGCTGAGAATGATCTTTCTGATGGAGCAGCTGACACAGGTAGACATAAACAAAGCTCGACGAATGCCTCAACTTCTTTAAACAGCGCTCTAGTTTGGGGATGCAAGGATGAAATGAATTCAGCAACCTCTTTCACTGCAACGAACCTTCTCTCCTTAGTTAGGTCACCCAGTAGAGTTAGTTGCATATGTAGGCGTGATCGATTGAACTTTTCTGGGAGTTGCATTTCTTCATTAAGTCCGGACAGGTTTTGGTTGGCAGCTTCGATAAGAGTCGTTTCTCTATGTGCAGCCACTTTCATTCCATTTTGATCAAATCTTCTTTTAAGCTCATTTTGGATTAAGTCTACCACTTCAAAGAACTGACGTCGCCACTCTGCTTCTCCAGATCTGCACACCAGAGCCTCTGCCTCTGCCTCTGAAGTATTGCGGATTCGAGCAGGGGTTTTGCTCAATCTGGAGGGATTTGGCATTTTCAAATCGTTGCGTCTTGCAGCGGTGTTAACCTTCTCCATCAGCTCTTTGAAAGAGTCATCCCCCCGAAGTCTCTGCATATGTTGCTGGAGGATTGTGACACACTCCAGGGCTGAGCGTGCAGTTGATGTTTCGCTCTGCAGACTTCGGGCCACTGTCTCAGAAGGCCCAAAAAGTGCCTCACAGCAAACTAATCCAAAATATGTCCTTGCTTGTTTAGCCTGAGTGCACAATCCGGATATCTTAGACCGAATCTCAGCCCTAACTGACTTGTCTTGCTCCAGAGTCTTCAGGGTCTCCAGTAGTGTAGGATACGCAGAGATGGCTCTTGAAATCGCAGTGCTGCGGATGCACCATCGGGTGGCGCAAAGCCCCAGAAGATCGCACACCACATCTTCAGAGCCAAAAAGAGACCTGAACAACTGCTTACGTTTGGCTGATTCTGAAATGACCACAGACACTCCCTGAACAAAATTCAATGTGTCTGCAATGAGACTCACTTCCCTTGATACCTCTTGCAGAACGAGGTCCAAAGCATGGTTACTGCAATGCACATATAGGGACCCTGGACACTCTGCTTTTAGCTTCGCCTGAACACCATTTATACGGCCAGACATGTTGGACGCACCATCAAAACAATATCCTGCCAAACGTTCCAGAGGTATGTTTAAACGGATAAATATGTCTTTGATGCATGAAAACAATGTTTCTGCAGATGAGTCACTCGCATTATAAAATCCAAGAAAGGTGTTATGTGCCCTTAAATCCGAATCCACAAACTGCAAACAACATGAAAATTGCTCGCTCGCGCTGATATCGGTTGTTCCGTCTTCTGTGAGGCCCAAAAAAGAACAGTGGCTAGTTTGAGACATGATTTCACGTTGGATGGCATGAGCAAACATCCCCAGAATTTCGTTTTGAATCGTATCGGACATCCAATTATCTCTGCGTAACATCCATTCTCTTTCTTTCGGGAGAGCATGCGTTCTCTCCAGCATCAACTGCCAGAGGACTCCATCTCGGTGAGCGTGGCCTCTGAGTGGCAACCCTTCGCGGCCCAGGAACTTGATTGAGCGGAAAAAAAGCTCCAGCACAGCCCTACCTGTAGCCTGGTCTCGAGCGGCAATATCCGAGATAACAGCGTTGATTGGTGTTAATTTTAAGGATTCCAAAGCACGCACTGAATCCGAGTGCAAATCGGATAACTCATGCTGAGCAAATCTGTCACGAGCTTTTTTCCAGTTACTATATCCACCCGCTGTTACAAAGGAGCTTTGATTGTCGTTGGTGAGGCGCAGTAATCCTTTATCCGTGGCCTTAGCACATATAAAACAAATCACAGAGTCAGATTCTCTAATGTAATGTAGCCATTTCCATTGGTCAAACCATCCATATTGAAATGAACGCTCAAACTTTTCCCCACCAAATCTCCTGCCTGGAAATTTCATCCTGGGTTGGAAAGGCTTGTCATCTTCTCTGGCACCTATCCGATGTGTCCCGACTTCAGCAGAGTCCATGTCAACGTCAACGTCCAGCCCACAAACTTCTCTGCTCGGGGATGCTGACATGCTAACAACGCTAGTCTGAAACGAGTCGGTGTCGGTGTCAGCCTTTGACGCGGGTTCACCCGCCGTTTCATCATCATTGTTGTTTACATCCAATGAAGAATTCCCATAACTATTTTTACTTTTCTTTACAGCTTTTCTCGAAAAAAATTCAGAGATACGTTTCTGCTGCCTATTGCTAGCCATGCTAAACGAATATGAGGTGGCTGAAGCACTTCCGGGGGAGTAGCCTAGTTTTTTATGAAATATTTAAATAATGAATCATTAGTTTATATCTTATACACAGCCCATCATTTTAATCCCATATCAAACACAGTCTTTTAAAAAATAAATACATAAATAATTTCATGTTTTTAAATACAATATTATGTTACTCCACAGCCCCCCACCAGGGGGGGCTGATGCTATGACGAGGGAGGCTGCAGCCCCCGCAGCACCCCCCTTCCCGTGCCACTGCATTTATGTAAGGACCTGATGGCATGTATAAGTAAGCGTGATTCTTATGCTTTCATGACTGCTGATCCTTGTTTGAAAAACACAAACTAATTGTTTGTGTAATATCTAACAGTAATTATAGCATAATCAACATAATACCATGATTGCATCTGCAGGGACTGGTAATAAATCCTTATGTGTAAATATACACAATAAACCCTTATGTGTAAATATACCTTTTTTAAGTATGATTTAACTAAGCTTTCTTAGGGACATTAAGTTGCAATTAACTGCTTATTTCAGTCTGTCTCTTTACGCTGATTGTCAGGGTTTGGTTGTGTTTTGAGTACCCAAATGCAGAAGCAGGGAGGCAGTGGTGAGATTCTTGAAGGTTTAATTGAATGTTCACAAACAACTGAGGCAGGAATCCAAAATCCATCATGAAAAATGTATAACAAACCAACAAACCAGGACCATGGAGACATCATGAGAAAACAATCAGGTCGGAGCCAGGGAGTCAGCGCTCCGCTCCGCTCAGCCCCGCTGCGCTCCAGACCGCCTGCGCAAAGCAAAGCATACAGCCGCCGCTGTGGTCCCGTCCGCTCCGCTCTGAGTTCCTTGGAGATCGTAGAAAGCATGCGCGAGATGAACCAGGGTTTCCGCGGATCATTAAAAATATTTACAATTCATTCATTTTTTCTTTAAATCAAGGCCTTAATTGGCACTAAAATTATTTAAATATGTTTATCGAAGTATTTATAATTCTTTAATAAAAAATGCTTATAAAAACAATTTCGTCCGATATATTATATTGCTATTAATTTGCGTGAAACTGATCATAAAGCCGTATGTTCGGAAAGAAAGCTCCAGTCGGAGAAAAAGCTAGAGAATATATATATACGTATATATATGTGTGTGTGTGTGTGTGTTTGTGTGTGTTTACATACATACAAGAGTCATACCAATAGTTTGACCAATAGACCAATAGTTTGGATCCAATCACTTAAATAAACGGTGTTAGATTTTTTTTATATATATATATATATAAGAATTGTGCTATAATTTCTAGTCACCGATCTGTTGCTGCTATATTTTAATTTGACGATGTTTGTTGATGTTCTTTTTCCTGTTTGGTGTGATTGCAATTGCGGATCTTGACCTGGCCGGACCGGAGCGGAGCAAAGAATAGCTTGGCTCCGTAATTTGTCGGAGACGGACGGAGAAGACGTACGTGGACGGAGACGAACGGAGGAGTAGCGGTGGATGTGGAACAGCTCTCATTGATTTCCATGAAAGACAAGCGCTCCGCACGACGTACGTCAGCGGGGCGGAGCGGAGCGGAGCGCTGACGGAGTATGTGGAATCTGGGGGTAAGTAAGCATGGAACCAGCACTGAGGAACTGCACAAGGAGAGTAGTTATGGTAGACAGAACAAAGAGAGGACTAACGAGCAGATTGGGAGCAGGTGTGAAGAGATGAGTCTAGAAAGGAGCTAGGAAAAAGGAGACCAAAACAAGAGGGCAACAGGGGGCAACAAATAAAAACCTAAGAACTCAAATATATCCAGAAAACATAACAAAATAGGAATTAAACCAATAAAACTAGAAAATATGGAGCAAAGTAAAACTGGATACTCAAAAGAAAACAAGAGAACCAAGACCGTGACACTGATCAGATCAGTAAAATATTTCAGGCTTCGCTAATTTCTTCATAATTGTGACATCTTGTGTCAGTTGGGCTAATTCTGAATTACAACTATATTAGCAATCTTGCAACAACACTACATTTTGGACCTTTAGTGAGCTTGAACAAATCTAAGTCATACTATCTGGCCCTTCACCATCCCTCACAGTTAGGAAGCAGAAAAGAAAAATATGAGACAAGAAGGGGAAGTTAAGTCACACCCTAAATAGAATGGAAATAAACAACCACTTAATATGCATTCCATGCACAATAAAGTAATTTGCAAAATGTTGCCTTTTTCCATGAAATCTTAAAATAACTCAAAAGAGACCATCAGCTATATTGTTATGTTTTAATGTTAACTACAGACATGTGATCACCTTCTTTTTTTTTTTGCATATGCTTTGGGAGAATTTCAAGTTATTTAATCTAATTAAAAGTCAGAAAAAAATCAGTTGGCAAGAATATAATTTTAGGAAGACAGCTGCATGGCTTTCTACCCTTTGTCCTACTGTATCACTTTTACAAGCACTACTTAAAGGGGTTGATGGTGAGAAACCACTTCACTTCAAGGCTGTTGTTTTATTATGTTTATTTTTTTTTCTATTTTTTGTTGTGTTTATGACAGAAAAACATGTTGAAACAGAGAGCACACCCAGACAAGTCAAATAGTGAATAAACTCCCCTCAGATGCGCAGTAGCACAAGTGACCAAAATGCATAAAGACGGTTGCATAAAGTCCATCATGGCAAACACATTGTGTTTGTCTTACAATGAAACTTACATTTAAAGATTATCTTACAGCAATCATTTGTGGTCTCACAGAATGGAGAAAATATGTTAAACTAAGCAATTTCTATGTATAAAATATTGTTATATAGACCTCTAGATGTAGAAAGCTTTTTCTTGAAACCCCATCTTGGGACAACTTTTTATAATAATCAATGTCTGTGAGGAACTTTTTTTCTTGCCGCATGTCTGAGTGCTCTTGTTAGACTGATTAACATTTGGGTGAGGACTGTTAAGTATGAAAAACTGAAATTAGATTTTTCTCCTCTTGATTTGGGTCAGAAATCCCACCTTTATTTCAAGTATGGAAATGTTTATCAGTCTGTTTTGTAAATGATAGATTGAGGATCAGCAGGCAGAAACATTGAGGTTGCTCTTAAGTAACTGGCCGGAAAAAACATTTTGCTCTCCCTCTGCTCCTTGTCAGTGCGAATAATTTTTCCTCTGCTGTTGTGGGTTGCTTTTTTGTTTGTTTGTTATGTTTTCTTTTTTTTATTATTTTCTGTGGTTGTTACGTAAGCTACAGCAATGTTTCTTGGGAAGTATGCAAAAATCTTAAGCTTGACTTTAAGTTTTAAAATAAAAAAAACATTAAAACAAGTTTCTTTTTATGAATAACTTATTCACATTATTTTTCTTTATATACAATATTATTTTTAAGTTCACAGAGTTGTTTGTGCGGAACAAACCAGTAGGACTTCTTTCCCTGGATATGAAAGTTCTTCTTAAAAATCAATAATGATATCATACATTTAAGTACCTCAATCTTCATAAGTTAAGGGAAGGAATAGCAATTAAATCAAGTTTTTGTAATGCCATCGCAGGCAAAATTAGGTCTGTATAATTGCTGAGGATTTAACATACTTCAAACGGAATATAAAACCATATAATAACAGCAATATCTCTACATTTAGGTCTGTCATCACAAACAGTGTCCCATGGCTTTCAAAGGGCTGAGCCAATGAGTGCATAGTAGCTCACCTCCATGTCTCTGTTTGAAGTTAGTAAACTATGAAGGATAACTCATTTGAAGCTTACATTGCTTTGAATGTAGCCTATTTGGGTGTAATGCATTTCAAAGCGTGTGTGCTTTGAAGTCAAAAACTCTTCCCCATGAAGTCCACAGCTTTCAGAGATAGTCCTCTGTGAAGTCAGTGCGTGTCCCATTTGGAAGTCAATGCTTGTTACAGGATGGATGGCAGAGGATTGCTGATGCATGGCTGAATGACTGTTTTACTGTTTGCTTTATAAATGCAGGTCACTGACTCTCACTGACATAATCTCTGTCTTAGTTTGTTCAGGTTGGTTCTGGCTAATCAAGTATGTTTTTTTTTTTTTTTTTGCTGCAAAGTGAAAATAAGCTTGTTGTAATTTCTTAAAGTTATTGTATAATTGTTCAATTCAAGTTCAAATTAGTTTTATTTATGTAATGCCAGGTCACAAAGCAAGTCACCGAAACTGTGAGGTGAGGAAAACTGCAAGGTCAGGAAAACAAACATACCCAACATTGACAATGGTTGACGCGTGTCAAGGCGCAGCAAAAGGTCCCGCAGCGCGTTTTGAGCAGCAGGCGCAGCGCGTCTGAGCAGCTGAAGCAGCGCGTCGGGCGCGTTTAAGCATCTGACGCGGGTGACGCGCCGCAAACGAGCTGCTGCTCAAGATGGAAAAATGGAATTTTTGCTGCTCGACGCGCCGCGTCAACCAATCAGAGAAGCTGATCTGGGAGCTGGCAGGGAGAGAGACACAGCGCTGATGATCAGAGCGCTATGATCACTCCTCTTAAACAGTTTATTGATGCCTAAATTAACTTAAAATGCAGAAATCTGCCGGCAGAATATGTTGGCTTTTATTATCCTGCTGCCTGCAGTTTGGATTATTTAGATGAAAAACACCGACCAGCTGCCGCGGTGAACCGCGAGGAGGCGACCCGGCCAGACGCTGCTGATGAAAGGATTCCTACTGTTGGCGCACCGCTGGTATGTGGGGGTCTGAGCGGCTCCGACAGAAAAAATATTGGAAGGCAGGATGATAATCTGAATGAACCGACTGCACTGATTACGTTTTCAGGTGTATTTTCTCACTTAAAAACATAATAAAACTACTTTATTCCCACTGATCACAGCAAATATAGCTGCAAGGCAGAGAAAGGATAGTGAAGACACACGTCAGACACACTTTTGCAGTCTGAGCAGCAAACCTGCTTCAGCCGCGCGTCAGAACTAACTGGTACAAGCAGCAAAAATGAAGCAGCAGACGCGATTTTGCTGCTTTTGCTGCGTCCGGTGTAAACGTAGCATAACACAGAGCATACTTGCAGCAGCAGTGGAGAGGAAAATCTCCCCTTAAAAAATTAAATAAAATTCTATAATGCTTTACTGAGTGTGAGTGGCCCCCTTTCACTCACGTAAAAATTAAATATATAAATTTATTCTAGATAATTTTAACATAAACCTATTAAATATACTTTGCATAATAAGTTTTATGATAATGCCTAATTAGATAAAATCCTTAATCATCAGATTTATGTATTATTAAAGTATATTTACTTATATATATATATATATATATATATATATATATATATATATATATATATATATATTTATTTATTTATTTATTTAAGAACATCCTTTTTGTTAATCTCTCTCACTTATGTCTTAAATGCTGTACTGTACTTTGGTTCTTGTGCATTCTTATTTACCTTGAAACCTTCACTGAGCCACAAGGGAGGTAAGAGTTGGGAGTTTACTGTACAAAAAGTCAACATTTTTTCTTGGGCCGACAATCCGCACATGACATTTTTGGAATGAGTGTGATTTAATAATCACTTTTACTTTATCTAGCTCCCTCAATCAGAGCATAGTGCAGTACAGAAAATTTGGTAATGAAAACAATAAAGAAAATTAAATCTAAAAGCTATTTCAAAGATAGCATGAGCTCCAGAAATGGCTGGTTTCTTGCTTTGCAGAGTGGGGTTTCTCTTTTTATGGACTGTTCATTAAAAATACATTTGTCATTATAGTTTAAGGGAAAGAAAAATAAATGGAGACCTCTTTCACAGTGCTTACAGTATTACTTCCAAGGAAGTTTTGTTAACTATCAGTCTATTTCTTATGAATAACATAACATAAACAAGTAATTCATAGACAGCAGCCAGTCATATCTTTTTTTTTAAGGAAGAAGAAACCATTTAAGTGATATATAAACCCTAATACATACCCTTGGTATGTATACCTGTGATGCCCACACTTTTCACATGGATCAGGTGTTTGCAGTTTTGGTTGATGCTTTTGTGTGTGTAGAATTGTTTTTGATAACTAAGGCATAATAGTGAGGTTGGAGCAGGCCGGTGGTAAATTGCTTTGAAACAAAGTGACTGAATTAATTTAAATCATTTAACATTTAAGTAATATAGCAGGTAAATAATACAGCAGTTCTTACCAAAGATAAACTTCCATATGCTTTTTCCCATCCACTGGAGTGGTATTGCCCACAAGCAAAGCGATGTGGAAGTAAAAGGTCCCCCAGCGGTTGATAAATCATGAGCACCCAGCTGTCTAAGGATTTTAAAGCGGTCTCACAGACCCACTCACACTATGTTATACTGTGCTTCATTCATTGCTAAGCTGAGGTCTCAACTCAAATTCACTGGGCTGGCTTGTGAATTTAAATGTGTCCTGCGTTACACACCTGAAACAAATGACTAAACTGCCTCACCAGCTCATAGTTGGGCTCTAGAGTGCTCTGCTGATGAGCTAATAACCTTAGCTTTAAGTGAAGTATGTTAAAGCACATATACACCTAAAAGTTGAAAGAAACTTGCCCTTGAAGACTTGAGTTTTTCGCTATTGCTGTAAAAAGTCTGACCGAAATGCTACCTAAAATGACCAGAACAGCGCCTATGAAGGTAAATATGTGCCAAAATGAACGAACTTGTGAATTTAATGTGAAAACTTGAGAATGCAATGTGAGAATTTGTACCACAAAAATCTGAACTTGTATGCCAAAATGTTCTGCTGTAAAGAAAAACCGCACACACACAAACTGAATTTGAAGTTGCACTAAAAGAAATATCAGGCAAGACCATGTAAAAAAAAATTACACTTGTCAGTCCAATCTTCACCTGAAGAGGATTTTCACTCAAATCTGATTTAAATGTGAATGCACAAAAAAACTATTTACTGGTGTGTTCATATAGTTTTACACAAATAAAATTACAGCTGACAAATGATTATTGATAGTTTATTTGTAATTATTATTTTTTTGCATATGTTAATCTTGCATTACAACCTCAATTTAGCCATTACAGCTTCTTGAATCTGCTGCTTCAAGAACACAAACGCGCTCTCGCGAGACACAGCACGTTGACACCGCGTTTTGACTTTTGTCACATTCCTTGCGAGATATTTGTGCCAAAACGAACTTGTGTTTGAAGATGTGAGAGCAAATGTGGGGGGGAAGGGGTGGGGGGGTGGAGGGGGGTGTTCTATAGGCCAACCAATCGCAGGCTGCGTACTTGGCAGGACGCCTTTGGAGCACTTCCTGGCTTCTTTTTTTTTTTTTTTTTTTTTTTTAGTAGTTGAAGAAAAAGAAGAAGAAAGTCGGATTTTCTTGAAGTTACGGACAACCGAAAGTAGCAGCAGCGCCGGTAGTAGAGCGGAGAACACCTTTAAATGTAAGTATTTTGCTTTTTTTTAAATGTACATCTATTAAAATACATGACGGTAACAGAGCCACCGGGATGTGTAGGACCAGCTAAAGCTTAAAGCCAACCTGTTGATACGTGATGTTCATCAACAATTAAAAGCCTTCATACAAATGTCACTATTTTTTATTTTAACCTACATCTTACTGTACTGATAGCCGTATCCCTCTCTAATCAGATCTATTTATTCTCAAACAGTTTATTACAAAGTATTAGAACTTTTAAAGCTTAATGCAGCTGAAGAAATAACATTAGTCCAGCTGTACTGGGCTGTTAATACTGTAAACGTTTTGTTTTAATACTCAATAATGTATAGTTAATTTACAGTACAGTATAATAAGGTTTAAAGTATAATTCACTTGAAGAACAATACCAGTGTAATTATACAGAACAGTCATTTTGCCTGTTGACATAACAGAAATATGCTTTACATGTCATATTGTTCCAGGGAGCAGACAGAGGAGTGGATAAAATGACCACCTTATCATCGGGGCCAAAGATACTGCTGCAGTCGGATGGAGCGAAGAGTTGAGGCAGAATTCCATCTACATGTTGCATTTCTATGTAAAAGTCACACAAGTTAAAAGAAGTCCTGTTCAAACACCAACGTACAAATATATAATAATTTGATCACATCAAATGATGCCCAGATGCCACTTTTTGTAAATCTCATATTTGTGATAGAAGTGATCCTTGTGTGGGACAACTTAAAAAAAAAAATACAAAGTATGTTCAGGTTTGGATAATGTACACACACATACATATATATATATATATATATGTATGTGTGTGTGTGTGTGTGTAGGGAAATTACATCTTACATTTATTATATTCATGTTAATTTTGAGTAAGCTTAAAAAAGTAATCTCCAGGTTACCATTCCAAAGTCTTTTTCTGTAGAATTTAATTAATCCATCCAAATCATGAAACCTTCCTTTTTTCTAGCTTTAAAGAAACACTACAGAAAACAGGGGGTCAGTGGGAAGCCTACTGCTGCCACCTGGCCCTGGTTTGTCCTCATGGATGAGGTATTAGGACAGAGGCCCCCTAATGCCCCACCTGTCCTAATTGCCTCCATCCCTGAGGACACAGCAGGGCCAGGTTGACGATGAGGAAGAGAATGAGGATGAGAGGCCAGGAGAGAGGAGGGAAAGGAGCAAGAGAAGAAGGAGAGACGAGTTGGATGATTTAATCAGGGAGGATATCAGATGGCAGAGGGAAGCGGGATAGGATGGACAGATTATTTCATTTATTGGAGAGGATGGTGGACAGACATTATTATTTTTGGTGTTTTTTTTTTTTTAACAAGTTCAGGTTATGTGTTGCTGTTATTAAATTAAATTATTAAATTGTTTATAAAAGTTATTGTTGTCGGTGTGTTATTAAAGTCTTTTATCTGTTTCATCACTTCTTTATAATTTAAGTAAACTTAGAACAACTTCTCAGTGACATCAGTTTATTTTTAGAGAAGCAAGTATTTACAATAAACTATTAAAAACATTTTTAAGTATTGAAATTAGATTTTAAAATTAACTACTACAACTATTTACAGAAGATATACAGTAAATATTACTAGAGAACATATATATATATATATATACAATTGTGACTGAGCAGGAGTCCCTGGTGGTGCTGCTGGACTGGATGAGATGCCACACAGATGACCTTGGAGTCTTCTGACTGTGAGTGGGACATCATCTGGGGGGTGGGGGTGCCTCTCTCCACTGTTCACCACATCATCCATCAGGGTTTGCAGGGCTGACCCAATCGACAGCTGCCCCAATTGACGGCTGCCATGTTACTAAAAAAGTTTAAAATGACGAAGAAAATAATGACTTTACTAAAACTGTTTTCATTACCCTGAAATAACAGCTAAAATGTGATTAAAATGTGCTAAAATGTGACAATCTAAATGTAATGGTGGTCGGGTAGACCCTCCTCCAGGGGCAGACACCTTGGCAGACAGCTGGTCCCTCCATGGAGCACCACTGACTGCCTCCAACACGTTCTCCCCTCCTCATCCTCTGGCATGTCATCCTCTGGGGCCGTGATATCACCAGCTCCCAGGCAGATGTTGTGCAGGACAGCACATGCCGTTTTGACCTGTAGAAAAAAATAGACAAAAATATTTATTTTTATTCAGTCATCTATCTTTATTACATGATTTATTAGAAATTAAATTTTACTTAATCTAGATCCACTATTTAACTTATTTTTTCGTTTTTATATTTTTATTTCTTTCCTGTATTATGTATATATATATATATATATATATATATATATATATATATATATATATATATATATATATACAGTAATTGCAAATAAAATCAGGCAGTAAGGGGATAACAATTTAGACAAAAAATGATTTATTTCTCAACAGTTTGGCTTCTCAACACAACATTAGTAATGGTGAAAGTAGTTATTCAAGTCAGTTATTTACAGGGTTTGTACACATTTAAGTATTCAATTCAAATTACTAAAGTTACAAACAAATAAATTACAAACTTAAAAATAAATATAAAATTTGATATTTAAACATATTCATCAATCTGCTGACAAGCTTTTATTTAATAACTGGTATATTCTGATCATTAGCAGGCCCCTGTGGGTTAGAATAATAGCAGGTAGATCTTACCTCTCCACTGCGCTCTGCCAGCCTGAGAAAAATCCGTCGCAGGTTTTGCTGCCGCCGAAGCCGTCAAAGCGACTCTCCTCCTCCAATAACAAGTAAATATAAAAAAAAATTCCATATATATTTTTTTGTTTTTGTTGTTTCTTTCCGTATTTCTCGAGCTGTCGGATTTTGTTTGGCGCTGTTTTTGGGGTAAACGTGATGACGTCGTGTCGTAACCAGGAAGTGCTCCAAAGGCGTCCTGCCAAGTACGCAGCCTGCGAATTGAGACGCAGCCTGTGATTGGTTGGCCTATAGAACACCCCCCCCCCCTTTCCCCCCCACATTTGCTCTAACATCTTCAAACACAAGTTCGTTTTGGCACAAATATCTCGCAAGGAATGTGACAAAAGTCAAAACGCGGTGTCAACGTGCTGTGTCTCGCGAGAGCGCGTTTGTGTTCTTGAAGCGGCAGATTCAAGAAGCTGTAATGGCTAAATTGAGGTTGTAATGCAAGATTAACATATGCAAAAAAATAATAATTACAAATAAACTATCAATAATCATTTGTCAGCTGTAATTTTATTTGTGTAAAACTATATGAACACACCAGTAAATAGTTTTTTTGTGCATTCACATTTAAATCAGATTTGAGTGAAAATCCTCTTCAGGTGAAGATTGGACTGACAAGTGTAATTTTTTTTTACATGGTCTTGCCTGATATGTCTTTTAGTGCAACTTCAAATTCAGTTTGTGTGTGTGCGCGGTTTTTCTTTACAGCAGAACATTTTGGCATACAAGTTCAGATTTTTGTGGTACAAATTCTCACATTGCATTCTCAAGTTTTCACATTAAATTCACAAGTTCGTTCATTTTGGCACATATTTACCTTCATAAGCGCCTTGTCATAAGCTTCCTTAACTAGCTGTTACACAGGCCTAAATATATATTTTTTCCTTACCCAAATTAGCATTTTTAAGTTGCACTATTTTAGTTGTCTATTTTAATGCACCATAAATAAGTATAAAAGTATTTCTCATTTGAGAATTATATTTGTACTTCTTGTTTTACAGTATTTTGATAAATAACACACTTTTTGAATATATTTTCAAAATTTACTTAATTTCCACGAATTATTACTGAAAATTCAGTTTTCTAAACCAAAAAACAGGGAAACTCTGTTTCACAAAGAGAGTTTCCTCAACCTGACAGTTTCAGTCACTGTAGTAAAATTCTCCCCAGAGCTAACCGGGAGCAAGTTTTGTTTAATAAACTCAGTGTCCTTTGTCTCCGCTCTCCTTACAGCCAATCATGCTGTTTTATTTCCTGATTTAGTAAGATTTTTGTCATAGTTTTGTGCATAAAAACATATATATCATTCTCTAGGTCTGTTACACACATTAGGTTTTAAAAACTACATTGCATGTCCGTTTGACAAGGATCTTATTAAAGAATGATCAGCACTTTTTCACAGAGAACTAAATATTTATAGGGAGAGTATTCTACAGCTCCGTTTACAGGGCATGAGGTTACTTGTTTTTGATTTGTTTAATATGAGCAAGATGCGGATCATTTTATCTATATTTAGTTATATTTATAGCACATGAAGAACAACTGAAATTATTTTCAGATTACACATGAATATATTCATTAATTCCGTGGGGTAAAAGGAATTACTTTAGGTTTAGTATTCACTCGATGATAACAACCTAATGAGCCTACTGGCACAATCTGAAGCCATTCTATGGGCCTGATAGCCATTAATAAAAACCATTTATTGGGATGATAACATCTGAAGCATGGCTGCAAACAGCCACTTAGTATTTATTATGTAAAAGAAGACTGAATCAACAAGAGGGACCCATTTAAGGATGCACAGGAACTATATATTAGAACAATGTTTTTAGACTTCATTATCATCTGCTACCAGAAGATTTCACCTAAATAGAGACATTGACCTACCTCAAATAAAGAAATAATCCGGTAATATATGCCGGTGAAGATTATCATTCATCCAGGTCATAGTCATTCCAAAAAAGTTAGAAAACAATCCACTGGCATTGGTTTCCTAGTTTAAAGACACTTTGCTTCCCATCCAGGAAGCTTTTTCTATTCAAAATGTCAGTTTTGAATTGAATGACATTTTGAATTGAAAACGTTTTCTGAATGTGAAGCGAAATGTATCATCAAGTGGCTACCTAGTGGTTAGGGCATAGGGCTTTAAATTCTGAAATTATAAGTTTGATGCCCCACTCCCACAAACTGCTTCTCTGGCTTCCTCAGCAAGACCCTTAACCCCACACTGCTCCCTGGGCACCGCACAATGGCAGCCCACTGCTCCCCGAGGGGATGGGTTAAATGCAGAGAATTCATTTCGTTGCTCTGTACTTGTGACAGTGGAATGACAATAAAGTTGAATTCTATTCTATCGTGGTCACAACAGACTGTGGCCAGTAGTTTTGATATGTACTATCTTTACTGAAAATGTATTCCTGATATCTAAACAAAAATTTGTTTTTCTTGTCTAAATGACCATTTCAAACAAATTTACATATATAGAATAAACATTCTGGATGTCTATAAATTAATGTCAGATCTCCATATTCCTAAAATTACTGGTCAGCATTTGTATTATTTTAACTATGAAAAATTCATTTCAGATGTCATAAATGCATTTCAATCTGAAAAACTCACAGAGAGAGAAAGATGCAATTAGAAGAGTTTATTGATACGATAGTTTGAACTTTGGCGCTCAGGCCTCGGCAGGAAACATAAACGCTGATTTATACTTTAATGCAGATAAACTGGTGTATGAGAATAAGGATATTCCCCCCAAAAATTGCTGAGGTTCAAGCCTGAGCGCCAGCATATGCAGAAAGCGGAGGGAGAAGGATGAGTACAGAAGGACTTCATTATGCACAGGCTGATACACGTGGTAAATGAATAATCATGACAGGGATCATAGCAGAGAGCATGGTAGAGAGAAAATAAGGGAGTTTTGCAGAATGCTTAGCAGGGTGCATTGCAGGAAGCATAGGAACATTGTAGGAGCATAGCAGAAAGCAAGGCAGGAAACGACAGGGGATGTGGCGAGGAAGCATGGTTGGAAACACACAGGGAGCAGGCAGGGAGCATGGCAGGGAGCAAGGCCAGGGACCACAGGGAGCATAGAAGGGAGCATGGCCGGGAACACACAGGGAGCATGGCAGGGAACAAGGCCGGGGACCACAGGGAGCATGGCAGGGAGCATGGCCGGGAACACACAGGGAGCATGGCAGGGAACAAGGCCGGGGACCACAGGGAGCATGGCAGGGAACACACAGGGAACAAGGCCAGGGACAACAGGGAGCATGGCAGGGAACACACAGGGAGCATGGCAGGGAACAAGGTCAGGGACCACAGGGAGCATGGCAGGGAACAAGGCCAGGGACCACAGGGAGCATGGCAGGGAACAAGGCCAGGGACCACAGGGAGCATGGCAGGGAACAAGGCCAGGGACCACAGGGAGCATGGCAGGGAACAAGGCAGGGGACCACAGGGAGCATAGCAGGGAACACACAGGGAGCATGGCAGGGAGCACACAGGGAGCATGGCAGGGAGCACACAGGGAGCATGGCAGGGAGCACACAGGGAGCATGGCAGGGAACAAGGCCAGGGACCACAGGGAGCATGGCAGGGAACACACAGGGAGCATGGCAGGGAGCACACAGGGAGCATGGCAGGCAGGTAAAGTGGCAGGGATCACACGGGGAGCATGGCAGGGCGCATGGCAGGGAACATGACTCACGGGGAGCATAGCGGGAAACACATGGCAACCTGACGCATGGCAGGAAACACCCAGGGAGCATGGCAGAATGCAAGGCGGGGAATGAGGCAGGGAACACACAGGGAACATAGCAGGGTGCGTGGCAGGGAGCAATGATTTAGCAAAGATGAGAATATATTTAAACCACCACCAGTATTCGAAGTTAGCTTACCTTACAGACAGAGAGAGTGTTGAGCTGCTAAGATTGAACAGTTTTCAGGGCGGATATAGGATTTATAGGCTGAAAAAGTCTATCGGCCCAACTGCTGGAGAGAAGCCACAGAGACACAGCGAGCAGCTGCTTTGTGGCTGCCCCCATCCAAAATGAGTGGCTGGAATAATGACTGGATGAAAAGCCACAGGATTCTAATAGTATTCTGAGATGGTCTTGGAACCAGCGTGGTGACGCGAGAGAACCCTTGCGCGTGACGAAGTGGCTTTGAAATGAGGGAAAAACTTTTGGCGCTTTGAACAGATTAAACATGGTGATAAACGGGCAAAAGGGGCCATCTGTACGTAAGATAGAAATAAAACAAGGGCCTTTCCTTTAGAATGATTCAACATATTTGTAAGATCAATGTGGAAACGAAGATCCGAAAGAGACAAATGTCGGGAAGGATCGAAACGACTATTAGTTGAAGTGAAGCTAAACCTGATTTATGTAGAAACTGGAGGAAGTAAGTACGAACGAAGAGAGTGGGTTAGTTAAGGATGAGTTCTTCTAGCGGAGGAACGGGATCGGAAGGAGATCAGCAGAAGGACGAAGATGTGGAAGGTCTGAAATTTAAAACGAGAAAGAGCATCAGCAGCATGGTTAGAAAGACCAGGAACATGTCAAGCAGAGATGATGGAGTTGTAAGAGACTGCTTGCCAAGTTATGCCTTTAATGAATGGCATGAGAGATTGAGAGGAGGAGCGACCTTAGAGATGGCGTCAACGACTGCCATGTTGTTGCAGAAGCGGATATGCGCATTCTCCTCCAAAGCGGGCCCCACAGACGGCAAGCTACGGCAAAAGGTAAACCTCGCATAATGCAGATGACTGAGAACTAGTAAAAAGAGGGAGGCCACGAACCAGCAAACGCCTGTCCTGAAAGAAACCCCCCAAAACCTACGGATGGGGCAGCATCCGTGAAAAATTGGAGCGTGTCAGTGTTTGAATGATGTCATCGAAAATAATTTGCCCTTCCATTTACAAGAAGTCTAGCCCAGAAGGAAGGATCGGAACAGCAACCTTCGTCCAGAGAAACCTAATCTAAGAGAGAGGGAACAGAGTTAGCTAGGTCAAGCAGTCGGGAAATGAAGGAACGACCATGATGCGCACAGCAAAATTAAGGTGACCAAGCAAAGAAGCAACTAACGTTTGGAAATAATTGATGCAGAGCTATAAGACGAGAAATCTCACGAATCCGAGACAGCTTGTCTGCGGGCAGGATGCCATCATGGCCACTGAATCGAGAGCTATGCCTAGAAACACAATTTGTAACAGGGCCGATGGTTTTTCTTCGGACAGGGGAACACCTAGTAGGTTAAGAGCTTTTAGTTTAAGGAGTGACGAACTGGGCTGATGGAGGGAGGATCTATGCGTAGGAAACCATCCTGAGATGAAGAACGCATGGCAAATGAGTAACATTAAGGAGAATCCAACATAGAGCTTCTAAGATTAGTCAAACAGACAAGGACTACTCCTGCAGCGGAAGGTGAGACGGACAGCAAAGTAGAACAGGGACTTCCATTTAGCTCCGAACAGGTGGCATTGAGAAGGGTGAATGAAAATAATTTTGTCTGCTTTGGCCAGCCAGGCCCCTTAGCTGGTGGTCTTAATGAGAGAAATAGCGAGGTCTACAGAAGCGTAGTGAAGAGAAAAGGAGGAAAGAGGGAAGAGGCTATTTATGGAGGAGTGACGGCCAGAATGAGGGGCAGATAAGTCCAATATGAGCCTCTTTTTCCCGGAATATAGCGGGTAGCTACCACTAGGGGGCTCACACGAAAGGGAGCAAACAGAGAATGTTTTGAAAGGACCAATCGTGAAACTCTTGGACACAACTTGTGAAGCAGCTGATCTACGACGTCTGGTTCTTTTAAAGCGAATTGGAGATTAGGGGAGATGTGGGTGGGTGGGGGGGGGGGGGGGGGGGGATGGGGGGGGTGCAGACTCCGAAATGAAAACCTTGAGACAGACCAGTAAGAATGAAGTTGACGAAAGTGCGGTCGGATGATGGGTAAGATAAATTGCCAATTCAGAAATAATGATGGGCGTAGAAGATGACGGGCTATTAATGTTTGAAGGTATGATTTCTCATGAACAGAACACGACGGGGACAGACGGACTTGGGATGCGCATCCTAGCAAAGCTGCAAATGTGGAGAAACTGCAATTAGGAAAGGTGCATGTACTTTCATTAAACTTATTACAGATGGGTCTGGAATTGAATATCTGGACGTTTCTACCTCGGCGGTCTGTGGGCTGGGCAAGTGTAGAAGAGAACGGAGGAGGAAAAGATTGAATGCTAGACTTAAAGGGTATAGATGGGCAAAACGCGCTCGGATGATTTGAAACAGCTGTAATGTCACCTGCTGAGGCGACTTGATGTTCAACTTCACAGGAGGGGAGGGTGAGTGAAACTAAATTAACATATTTCCCTTATATAATACTGGAACAGGCAAGGAGAAACGTTAGAATACATAGAAATATATAAACTGCCAGGATGGAAAGGGCGGGGGAAGCATAATGAGCAGAATGAAAAAAAAAGAAAATTATAATAGAAACATGGTTAGATACATCTTACCTAGAGCTGGCTCAGGGCGGGCGTAGGCGAGTGTGAATGTAGGAGGAGGAGGGAGGGGATCCCACTGCGAAGCTGAAGGCAGTGATGACGTGGCAGTGTGGGGATTTCCAAAGGCTTGAACACGTGGAGACAGAGTCTGAACGGAGCGATTTAGAGAGTCCAGGGTGGAGCATAGTGAAGCCAAAAACTGGTCAACGGCGGGAGGATTGTGGAAGGGTGGAGCCGCTATGGATTGAGAAACTGACATGGTGGGAACATCTGAAGAAGGACCTGGGTTTGCGTCGGAACGGAGAGAGGGACCAGGCGCTATGGCGGCTGGAGCTGGGACGTTCTCTGCTGCGTTTGCATGACCGCTTACGACCTGGATTCGGCACAGACGGAGGAGCGGATGGAGGGGGGAAAGGAGATGAATCTTGATGAGGCAAAAGGGAGGCTAACTGAGAAAGTTGAGCTGAGTCTAAGTCGGAGCCTGGCAAAGTACCCCTGGAGCGCAGTGCGGAGGACGGAGATGAGAGAGCGGCTAGACGGGAACTTCTTCGAGCCGGAGGATTGGAGGTAAGTTGATTTGTCTGAATCAAAGTCTGACATAGGAGCGATGGATCTTGCGCTTGTTGAAGAGCAGGCCTAGAGATGATTTGGAGTGGCTTTAAGTAGGGTGCTAGAAGATGATTGGGCATCGAGGAAAGTGGCTTGAAGCGGGTTGGCTGCGTAGGAGGCGGATCAGCCTCGGATTGGATGTAAGTAATCAGAGTTTCTTCAGTTGAATTTCCGCCTTAGCTTCATATTCAATCAAGCTAATAAATGTCAGAACTGCCACTTAAAATGTGTAAACATTTCTAGATATGAAAAACTTCATTATTACTAGTATAATTTTGTTTTGCTTTTACTTTCTATAATTCAGTTTCTGCTGCGAAAATTTTATTTAGAAAATCTGATATTACAGTTAGGTCTAGGAGTGTGATTTTGATCAGTAAGAATTTTATTTAAGTGATCTACAAATGGAACAGCATAGAGGAGAGTGCTTTTGATAAAAGTAAAACCGCCTGCCTTAGCCATCTTCATATAAACTTATGGATTATCTCTAGCAACAGGATGTGTTTCTCTGTTTTTTAAACATACTCTCCATTTTTATTATAATTTTTTTATTTTTACATTAAAATCTCTACTTCCAGTGAGGTGAAATAGGCACTTCTGTTGCCTGTTGTCATGCTGCTCAACTGATAATCGTTTGTCATAATTGTTACGCACTTGCTAAACCCTGAATCGCTCAACTCGGAGTTCATTGAACAAATTTATAGCAGCCGTTGTGAAAGCAAAACTCATAGTTTCCAACATTAGCTAGAGTTGTGTATTTAAATCTGAGTTATTTTAAACCTGTTTCGTGAAACAGACCCCAGGTGCAAACTAATGTTATTTTCAAACTTTTTTCTGAGCATTCAGCCAATATTTAACAATGAAATGGCTTTTGTTTTAATTACTGTCGAATAGGGGGCCATTTATAATCTACATTTTTTACAGCCACGTGTTAGGCATGCATACCATTATACAGCATGGGGTATTATCTTTATGTTTTATCAGTTAAAAAAGAAAAGAATATTTTTTGTTTACAAAGAGAAATTGTGATTTAGTTGTTTCATGATTTGATGATGATTTTAGACTTTACTGGTTGAAAGTTTGATGATGCCTGTCACTTAAAGCACTTTACTGAGGTTCCAGGTAACAATTGGTACTCATAGGGACATTTGTTTTGCTGGAAAGGGATATCTCAACATTTGAATAAACCTTAAGACATTAAGAGATATTCCCAGCACATCATTTAACATGATAAAAAAAAAACAAATAAGAAATAAATAAGGCCTATTTAATATTCCTAATATTTCTAAAATGACTGTATGCATGCAGGTGATGCTTAAGAACTGAAGACAACCATTGCTTAAAACAATTTTTGTAGAAACAAGTTAGTTTGAGATGTCATATACTCACCGATACAATTTTTTGGCTGTTTTGAGAGAGTATTTCAGTAAATTATGTACTCTAAATTGTGAGAACCAAAAAAGATACTGTATGAAAAACACCAAACCATAAAGTACCGCACATTATTTCCCCTTTTTTGTTTATTTATTAAACTAAAGAAACCTGCATAATCTTCAGCATGTCAGTGCAAGACAGACTGTGTTGGTCTGTTCGTGTGTGTTCTAGCTCTTAGACCACGCTACAAAGGTTGTGTGTAATCCCTATTGTTGGTGAAATGCCACTGCTGTTATTAGGAAAGATTTATTTGCTGTGCCAAGGGATGAAGTCAGAATGCCAGCTTGTGTGCGTTATTAATACATTCCACCAGGGGATAGAGCCACAATGCCATAATACATTTATAGTTTTGAGTCACAGTCAGATGACTGTCAAGAACTATATGCTTATGAGTGATTTATAGAACACAACTCAATAGTCACCGTTTTCCTTTGTACTTTAACAAGTGATAATTAGTAAAAAGATGGCTAGCAAAGAGAAAAAAAAAAGTAATTCCTTTGTTTTCTGCAAGACATTCTGTCTAAAACATGAATATTCTAAAGGAACAAGCTGAGAGGAATTGTGGGACATTCTTTACCCAAGGTCTGTTCACATTTCACAAAAAAATCAACTATTGCATAAAATCAGATTCACATCTCATAATAATTTAACAAAACCACAGGGTTTCTGAGAGGGATGATTTCTTTTATAGTGTTTCTATTGTCTGCACCAAATGAGGGATTCTTATGCTCAACAAAAGGTTTTAATTCTTTAATAACCCCTTGCTAAAAAAACTCAACTCACTCAAACTTAAAGTCTGGGAAAAGTACTTGGCTCATGAAACAGGGCTGGAAAGCTGCAAAAAGGCAGAAATCAGAGCAGATGAAGAGCAGGAGTTTAAATAGGGAGCAGCCCAGGTGGGAATAATCAGGTATCAACAGAAGAGTGAGCACAAACAGGGCAGGACTGAAATTATGAAAAAATGTGCATGACAATTTCATAATTTAGTCAGCATTTGTATTAGCACCATTATAAACCGACTCGTTACTACTCAAGTGCAGTTAAAACTACTTAGTATTAATGCTCAGGATATTGCTTAACAACTAGAAAGAAAATGTAAATTTTATATACTTACATTCATTTAATTTATCTCTTCATTCATTCATTCAGACTTCTTTTAAGAACATTGGGCATCAGGTCCATAGCCAGAAATAAAAAAATAAAGACATTTACAAACAAGTAGAGCAGAATACACACAGGCATCTAACAAAGCTCTCTCAGGACAAGCCAGGGTTTGAATGATGAAATTAGTGAAGTTCACAGCTCTGCACAAATTATAATAACTGCCCACATATGTCTGAACTACAATTCGGTTCCCAGTACACACACACACACACACACACACACACACACACACACACACACACACACACACACACACACACACACACACACACACACACACACACACACACACACACCCACACTCAGCAGTCACCCTTAGTGACTGCTGAGGTAAAACTGATGAAAACTGCAGCTGCTATTTTTGCATAAAATATCCAAAGTTTACAGCTAAAAACAGTGTACATTTGTCAACCCCAAACAGAGCAACATTAAGGTATGTCAGTGTTAGCAAAGTTACCTTTAAATGTGTAACAAACATGTCTCGGTCAACTATTCAAAAAAGGTCCACTCAAGAATGTTTTCATGCATAATACTGCTCATCCACGACACATGAAGTGGTTCTCACTTCTTTAGGGTTATAAAATTTGAAAAACATAATAATGGATACTGATTTGTTTGTTGCCTTTTCCCTTGTGGTCCAAATGTTGTTTTGTTTGTTTTTTTCACTGCTAAATTAAATGTTTGTGTCATGGTGTCCCTCTATAATCAAGCTACAGTACAGCTGTCATTATTTACAACTTGCTTTTTATATAAATAACCATAAGAATGGTCTCCAAATGCTGAAGCATGTCATTTATCATATGTACCATATGTATCATATGAAAACAACTAAGAAACAAGTGCAATTTTAAAGCAGATATATTAAGAAGATTAATATACTAGGCATCTGCACAAGCTGGTTTCATAAACATTAATAACAATTATTGCAAAGTTAGAAATCAGGACACAAATGTTAGCAGGATTAATGATGTAATGGGTGTACAAGTTCACACAATGCACAAGGTCTTTCTGTATTTCCAGGTATACTTTTCTAAACATATGCCACATGTCTTTCATTTTATTTGTTCTTTCTGCCCTTGTATGTGCACCTCTGGCTCTTTCTGCCCTACCAATTTGAATGATGTGTGTGTTTGCCCGTGTACATTCACATTTTAGTTGACTGAAGGCTATGCATGAAGTCTACTCAAAAATAGAATCAATGAAATAGCAGCAGTTATACTACTACTCTTATAGTATTCAAACAAAGGAGGATAAGAGAGTAGCAGAACAGGGAGAACTGATGCAAAAAAAAAACAAGCACTGATGATGACAAAGGAGAGGAAGCTGGCATAATCAGAAGAGAGGCCACTGAAAAGGGGTAATGGAGGAAGAAAATACATCAAGAATCAGGAGGTTCTATTCCAATGTAATCTATTTTTCTTGGCAAAGATACTTTTATTCTTTTGTTATTCATTTTTTATCTTTGTTTGTTTCTTGATTTGACCTGTCTTTTCTTTCTGCTTCTCTTTCTCCTCTTCACCCCCTTATTATTCAGTCATGCTCTCGTTCTCCTGCAGCTGTGTCACATTAGTTAACCTTCACAGGTCTTTAATCCTTCAATGCTGCCTTTCTCCTCTTTTTGTTTTCCTCTCATCCATCCCCCTCCACATCTTATCATCATTGCTCCCACAATATTGCATTGACAGCTGTCTACTTTATCAGTTTCTATTTTATGAGTACTATTAGCTCTTCATTTGACCAAATAAATCCTACACTTATTGACCTAAATCAGCCCTGCCTACTTTATTGCTGGTATTTCCGCTTTGTCTGAGCACTTCCGGTTAGCTGTTAATCTGGTTCAGAAGGTAGAGAAAATGACATGGGAAGAAACAAGTTCATTGTTAAAAAACTCAAGTTAATTTATATAACGCCAATTCACAACACATGTAATCTCAAAGCACTTTACAGTTCACCAGATCATACAGTCAAATGGATTCAGAGTTTTCTATCTAAGGAAAACCAGTTGATTGCATCGACTCAATGACTTGAATGCAATTCCTCACACTAAGCATGCTTGCAGCAACATCGAGGAGGAAAAACTCTCTTTTAACAGGAAGAAACCTCCAGCAGAACCAGGCTCAGTGTGAGCAGCCATCTGCCGAGGCCGACAAAATCAGAAATACAAAAAGCAACGGTAAAAGGCAACCCCGTACAGGAAACACACAGACAGGCAGATGAGCTCCGAGCCAACTCCCATGTCAGAGGATGGAGAAAACACATCCAGCCAGTCACAGTCATAGAAACAGGACTAGGCTGGAAAACAGCCCGATGTCCAACATCTTTAAACAAAGGTGTTGATGGCAGCAGCACAGCTGATATTTCTCTCCATGATGGTGTCACAGCCAAACAGGGACAGACAAGGTGAAGCTACTATGAGAAAAAGCAGAGAGAGCAGAACGTTAGAGATTTAAATAACAGATTCTGCAGAGTGGGAGAATAGCGATAGTATGAAGCATAATGATGAAATAGGGGTCCTCCAGAAGCCTAAGCCTAAAGCAGCATAACTATAGAGATAGCTCAGGATAAACTGAGCCACTCTAACTATAAGCTTTAACAAAAAGGAAAGTTTTAAGCCTACCCTTAAAAGTAGACAGGGTGTCTGCCTCACGGACTAAAACTGGTAGTTGATTCCACAGGAGAGGAGCCTGACAACTAAAAAATCTGCCTCTCATTCTATTTTTAGAAATTCTAGGAACCACTAGTAATTAGTAACCACTAGTATTCGTTTTCATCAGAACTCTGGCTGCAGCCTTTTGGATCAGCTGAAGGCTTTTAACTACGGTTTGTGGACTTCCTTATTGTAAAGAATAACAATAATTCATCCTTGAAGTAAATAATGCATGGACTAGTTTCTCAGCATCACCCCTGAACATGAGATTTTAAATTTTTGCAATATTCCGCAAATGAAAGAAGGAAATTCTAGAAACCTCTTTGATATGGAATTTAAATGACAGGTCCTGGTCAAAAATAACACCAAGATTGTTTTTCTTTATTATCTGAAATCAGTTGAATCCCATCCAAATGAAGTGACTGACTAATCAGCTTCTTTTTCAAAGACTCTGGACCAAAGACTATAACTTCTGTTTTGTCTGCATTCAGAAGTGGAAAGTTAAAAGTCACCCAGGTTTTTATGTCTTCAAGACATGCCTGTAATCTATGTAATGGGTTAGCTTACCATAACCTCTGGATTTATAGACAGATATAGCAGGGTATCATCAGCATAACAGTGGAAATGAATCCCATGCTGTCTAATAACTCTGCTGATGGGAGCATATATAAAGTAAAGAGAATTGGTCCTAGCACTGATCCCTATGGTACTCCACAGGTAACCTTTGAGCATGAGGAAGACTTGTCAATAACGTGAACAAGCTGAAATCGATTAGATAGATAAGATTAAACCAGTTTAGTTCCGTTTCTTTAATTCCAACAAAATATTCAAGTCTTTCTAAAAGAATGTTATGATCAGCTGTATCAAATGCAGCACTGAGATCCAACAGGACAAGCACAGATACAAGTGTATTATCTTTAGCCATGAGAATATCATTAGCAACTTTCACCAGAGCTGTTTCAGTGCTACGATGAGCTCTAAAGCCAGACTGAAACTCTTCAAAAGATTCATTATGGTGTAAGTGATCACAAACTTCTTTGGCAACTACTTTCTCAAGAATTTTAGATAAGAAAGGAAGATTGGATATAGGTTTATAATTGACGAAGTCATCTGGGTAAAGAGACAATTTCTTAAGAAAAGGTTTAATTACAGCAACCTTAAAAGCCTTTGGTACATATCCCTGTAACAGAGATAGATTAATCACATCTAAAATCGAGGAGGAGATCAAAGAGAATACCTCCTTAAATAACCTGGTTGGAACTAGATCTAACATACAAGTTGATGGCTTAGATGAAGAGAATAGTTTTGCTAACTCTGAAAGTTCAACTGGATCAAAGCAGTCTATACCCGTTTCAGATTCTACTGCTATCTCAGATGCTGCCTCACCTTCCAGGTAACAATACTGCCTCTTTGCTCTGGGTAAGGATGCAGTAAAAAGGGCAAACATAGGGGCTTTAGATGGATTTCTTTTAATTTCAGCACCTATAGATGGCAATCCCTATGCTTGAACGTGTTGTTCATTATGGACAATTTGTGAGTTGCACAGAAGTCCAATAATGAAGCACCTCAGAACTGGGCGTTCGTTCCTCCTGATCACGCCTCTTCAGGTGTCACTGTCGTTTCCCATGAGGCTTGAATTCCCCCAGCAGAATGTTTGAATCCAGGGAGTCATGCCCTCCCAAGGCAAACAAGCTCAAATCAGGGGTTGGGACCCTTTTTGACTCAGAGAGCCATGAAAGCAAAACATTTGGAAATGTATTTCAATGAGAGTCATATATTTTAAAACTGAAATCAACTGTTGTGAGTAGACTGATTCAAAAGTTTTTTTTTTTTTTTTACCTGTTTAAACAGCAACAATCAACACAGGGTATTGTCATCCAGTTAAAATAATGGACAATTGCTCTTGCAGCAGACAGCAGCCCTGAAAAGGACATGTGCAATGCAAAAATGATAGATGGAACAAAAAAAGTAATAATATTTTATGTTTTATGTAAAAAGGCAAAATCTGCAAGCCAGATGCAATCATCGAAAGAGCTGCAACTAGCTCGCAAGCCATAGGTTCCAGATCCCTGTTCTAGATAGTAGGTCAGACAAAGAGCAGTCCAGAAAGCCAATAAATCAACAAAACATTACACGCAAGCAAGGATCCCTGGTACAGAGGCCAGCACTGGTGTTGGGGTTCATCTGTGAGCATTTCTGTGAATGTTGGTTGGGTTACTCCTTGCAAGAAACAACCAGGCAAAGCCTGAATCTAATGTGATGCCCCTATCGGGCCCACCATCTGCAAGGGAAACCTTAAGGGACCAATGCTAATAGGGATGGGCAGCAAGCAGAGCATGAACTACGAGGTGGAGAAGCCTTTGAAATCCAGCTCTTTACCAGAGTCTGCTCTCTCTACTCTTCTACTCTGGAGAGGCTTGTGGAGAGACCTTCTTAGTGTTATGGTTCTAGTGTTAGGCTCTGTTGAAAACAAAACAAAACCAATTTCAAAGGTCCCCTCCACAAGATGTCTTGTACCCAGCCACCTTATCAGGATGGCGAGCATAAAAGTCCAAAATGAGATCAGGTTACAAAATTAAGGAATGAGGAACACATTTACATTCCTTGGGCCCAAACCTCTCCAATACCACCAAGAACTGCAAACCACAACCTCTCCTCCGAACATCCAGCAGCAAAAGCCCTCCACATTCAAGAGGTGAATTCATGCAGTGGTGAGTTCATGCAACCCAAAGACATGCTGAACCAAAAGATCTGCAGTCTCAAAAGCAAAAGGGTGTTTGGTAAGTACAACAGTGGGCTGACTTGAAAAAAAATATCTACCATAGTCAAAATAACAGATTTACCTTTCAATGGAGGAAGACCCGTGACTAAATCCACAACAATGTGGGACTATGGCTAATGAAGTATGGATAGTGTTTTCAGCAAACCAGCAGGGGAATGATAGACAGAGCAAGCCACAACCAACTCTTTTGTGTCAGATTTCATAGATGGCTGCCTAAAATGTTGCTGAAAAAGACCAATGGTGTGATTGACTCCAGGATAGCAAGCAACTTTAGACACATGCCTCCACTGAAAAATGTCAGACCGAGCAGATGGTGGAACATATAGAAGGCCTGGCGGACATTTGGCTTGGTTATGTGATTCTCCTGCTGTCCGGAACCAATGGATCAAGATCTCAAGTTGCTGGTCCCAGGACACATGAAGGATGTAGAATAATGTCTGCTTGAGGAGTAGAAGAGGAGGAAGAAGTGAATTGTCAGGATGAGGCATCCAGCTTGACATTTCTGGACATAGGAAGATAGGCCAGTGTAGAAAAGCCCAAGAAAAGCATGCTGTGAGTTAAGGCTCTGGGCATAGTGATGGTAAGACATGTTTTTGGTCAGACCATACCAGAAAAGCTTCAGATGTCCCCTCTACCCAATGCCACTCCTTGAGGACCAGGACAAGAGCCAAGAAATTCTGATTTCCAACATCATAAATCCTATCCACAGGAGAGATTTGACGAGAGAAGAAGGCACAGGGGCTTAGGGTCTGATCAGTACTTGAGCACTGCTAAAGCACTGCTCCAATTTCAGTCTCAGATGCATCTACCTCAAACATAAATGCAGCTATTGGATCAGGATAAACAGGTGCAAAACAAAATAGCTTCTTCAAAATAAATTATCCTGGCCCCACATGTGACGAAGACGGTTAAATATGTCCAGCAGCCAAACTCTTAGTTATATATGCCTCCATAGTTGGAAGCAAATGAAATATATGCTTCCTTAGTTGGCATATATTATAGCTTCATTGATCATGGATTAATGGCTTATTCAGTGGCTGAAGAATACACTCAAAAATGAGAAAGTGCAAAAAAAACTCAATTAATGTTCTCTGTGTTGGATTTTAACAAAAAACTGAGATGCTTCTCTTTGAAAATAAAGTAACACAGTAGTTTAGACCAAATGCTGTTATTTTATGTCTTTTTGATTTGATTTCACAAAACATAGGAAAAAGAAATATTCTGTACAAACAAATAGGCAGAATTAAAAGATGAATACTGGTCGAGATACAAAAATATTTTTTTTTCTTTGATCTGCTGATCTGACTCTGTGTCAGAACAAAGGGCATGCTTTCAGTTTAAACTTTCTTTAATCCTTAAGATTTAATTTCATGGCTTTGTCAAAGGCACAGGTTAGCAGCTTACTCTCCAAGAGGTAAGGCATTAAAATTAGATGGATAGCTGTTAATTTAACTAAATACAGCAATACAAACAAATGTTGTAACTGACTGTCCTGAAGTCTAAAGCCTTTTAACTGAAGAGACAGAAATTACACACTGTAACATACTTCAGTCATGTAAGAAAAGAAAACCTGGAACCTTTGTAAGCAGAGCAATAGAGGACATTGATGTGAGGTAGATTTAATGAAAGGCTGATTTCTGTTTGACTAATTTCAACCATATTTAATTGTGACATTGCTACTTGAAATAACAAAAAAAAAAACTTCACATGCAAAACAAGATATCTTTCAAAAGATTCCAATGAGGTAGTGGAAAGACCAGGATGCTTGATGGCTTTCATGAGTGAGCAAGTGTGCTATTTCAGCTGAGCAAATGCAAAAATATCAAATCAAAAATCAGTCTGTCAGAATGGTCCTCACCTCTGACTCTCCCTACCACTGTGTGCCCCCTCCCACTCCCCGGCTGTCTTTAACTTAACAGTTCACATTGCTTTAGGCTCCATTTCTCATCTGTCAAAACCTGAGCATTTTTCTGGGGATTCTGGCAACTGCTGGCATTTTCTCTCAGAAAGCTCCTTTCAATTCAAGTTCCTGGTCTCCACATATCCAATTGAGACATGAGGTAGCCCTTATGTTTTCCTATGTGTCAGGCAGACGGGAAATGTGGGTAGTGATGTTAGGATTGAGACATTTTGCTCGACACAGAAGTGACCGTCATGTGATTGCTGCGAGTTCTGTCACACTTTATATTGAGCTTCACAGTAAATTTAAATAATCTGGTCATTTCAATACTATTAAAGTATTCAAATGTATCAGAATCGCGGCTCAAACCGCAGGATTTTCCCATTAACAGTTTTATTTAAAGACAGGGAAAGGAATGTTATATTTAAGTCTAGTTAAGCATTGATTTAGAATTGTTTGTTTCATGCACATAGATGTAAAATAGATGGGGACAGACACATCTCTACCCAACACAATCATCCACTAATTAATTTATAACAGATATTTATTCACGTGGCACATCTAAACAAGTATTGATTAGGATAATTTATTGTGTTTATATAGCGGTAGGTGCAGCATACTCAAATGATAGGCCGCACAGGCCGAGAAGCATCTTATCCGTCCATCCGTCCATCCGTCCATCCATCCATCCATCCATCCATCCATCCATCCATCCATCCATCCATCTTCTTCCACTTATGGACAATCCATGACGAGCGCAGAAGTCCAACAACAGAACACCACTCGAGTTCAGGTCAGGTGGGCCATTCCTTCCAACCAACCCTCGCCAGGTCTCACAGTCATTGCCCACGTGTGCGTTGAAGTCCCCCAGAAGAACAAGGGAGTCCCCAGGAGGGGCACTCTCCAGTACCCCCTCTAAAGACTCCAAAAAGAGTGGGTAGTCTGAACTGCTGTTTGGCGCATAAGCACAAACAACAGTCAGAACCCGTCCCCCCACACGTATGCGGAGGGAGGCAACCCTCTCATTCACCGGGTTGAACCCAAAAGTACAGGCACCAAGATGAGGGGCAACAAGAATGGCAACTCCTGCTCGCCGCCTCTCACCAGGGGCAACTAATTAACATAAATTTGCAAAAAAAATACAGAGATACAATTGAGCAACATGGCAGAATTCAAATTCGAGCATGGTTTTGAGTTTTGGCCAAATGTGTCAAATTGGTTTGGGGGCTTTGAAACTGCCATCACTTGCACTGAATAGCAGAAGAGTGGATGAGGCAGAATGAACAAAAGACTTTTAATCACCAAGGGCTTTCAAATAACCTGGCGAGAGTCTGTCTGCCAGAGAGCTGTATTTAAAGACAGCAGAACAGGTGAATGAAATGAGCTAATTGCAGCTGCTGCCATTGGAGTCACAGGTGGAGCAGAATAACTCGATTACATAATAGCAGCAACGATTGAAAATATCCCATTGTATATCCCAGACTAAACTCTGCCTCAACAGCAGGATATGCTCATAGTCGCCTCACATGGCCGACTGAATTTTCTGAATGTCTGATTTTCACCAGACTGTGCGATTCCAGATCAGAATGTGGTCATGAGAGGCTAATCACCCTCCTTTACCCCCTGTATACAAACAACACAGGACGCACAATGAGGCTGAAACTTAGCGCGATCCCAAACATTTTCGCACAACTGAAGAATCCACCCATGAAACTCATATAGAGTATGTCTGCCTTTAGCTAGCTCTTGTGCTACAATCAGTCTTATAACAAGTGTCAGAAATTTCTGCAGAGTGAAGGGAAAAGAGTTGCTGTTCTGTCCAGATATTTCATCAGACTAAAATGTCCATATCGGAGGAGTTGACCTTGATGAAAGGCACGGTGGCCTTGTACCTCACCCCTAAAAACTTACACCAGTCGTTCCTGAGGCTTTACCCCGGAAGGACAGACGATAATCTACTGCACAAAATATTATGTTTGTCTGTGCATCATCGCATCATCCCTGGCACAAAAAAAAAATGCAATAGCTTCCAAGCATTCCACACACAGACACACACACACACACACACACACACACACAAATAAATAAAGGCAGGAAATTAAGGATTTTGTTAATATGGTTTCCTCCGTTATGGAAAACCTGGACCTATAGCACTGTTCAGGATGAATCATTAATTTATTTTTTATGTAATTTTCAATGCCCAAAAGGTTCAGTATGTCCACAATGATATGTGCTGTGTTTGTATCTCTCTGACTGGTAAAAAAAATTAATAAAAGCAACTTTAAAAGTTTTATTTATAATCTAAATGGTAAGATAACACAACATACCATTTTCCTTCATCAAATCACACATTAATATGTCTATTATTTTTGGCGTTTTTATAAATTAGTAGAAACCATAATTACACTCAAATTTGATCCTTTTTTTCAGCCTCAATACATTTCAATCTGAAAAACTCACAGAGAGAGAAAGATGCAATTAGAAGAGTTTATTGATACGATAGTTTGAACTTTGGCACTCAGGCCCCGGCAGGAAACATAAACGCTGATTTATACTTTAATGCAGATAAACTGATGTATGAGAATAAGGATAAATCCCCCCCGGGCCTGAAACTGGTGGTGGAGTTTAGATAGATGAAGTTTGGTTAATCCATAGAGGCTGGTATACAGGGTGATGCTTGAGTTAGATATCACTGAATGAACAAAGTTTGCATAAACTGTCCATGAAGAGCAAGCATGAAGCGACTGTGGAGAGAAAAAACTCCCCTTTGGGAAGAAATCTCTGGCAGAACCGGGCTCAACGTGGCGGTCTTCTGCTGGACCGTTTAAAGTGACAGGGAACTCCATGAAAGTCTGGAGGGAGTACACACTGGAGGTGAGGTTGAAGGAGCATCGAGGATGAGTCGGATGAGCTTACTACAATGGTGGAGAAGGGGATGGAGGTGGGTTGTCTGAATCAAAGTCCGACATAGGAGCGATGCGCTTGTTGAAGAGCAGGCGTAGAGATGATTTGGAGTGGCTTTAAGTAGAGTGCTGGAAGATGATTGGGCATCGAGGAAAGTGGCTTGAAGCGGGTTGGCTGCATCGGAGGCGGATCAGCCTCAGATTGAATGGAAGTAATCAGAGTTTTTTCAGTTGAATTTCCGCCTTAGCTTCATTTTAAATAAATAATTAAACTTTTTTAAACCTTGCGAGGAAAAACAAATACAAACAGCCTT